>NC_069140.1:75435899-75749490 GCF_943734755.1 Anopheles moucheti
CAAAGATGGCAAATGCAACGGCCAAGGTGGCAACCTAGTGCACGACTTTCATTGCAAGGGAAACCTCCCGACATGGGGGGCACAGGGAAACGTCCTCCGACAGGATGATAATATTACATTATATATTAATTATTGTTATTAGTAGCAAATTGCTTCGGTCGGTTCGGTCGCACCGGGACACCGGGAGGAAACACCGAGCCTGCTCCAAAAAGTCCGTACCGGTGACGTTGCGACCAGCACTAGGTGTGTATGTGTGTGTGTGTGAGTGCCTTAATGGAAAATATGCTTATAGCAGAAGATTTTCGCCCCCGAAATCTAATTACAGTCGATATGGAACGCGCAGAAATTAAAATTCGATTTCAACGTTAACGCTGCCAGTCCCGGGTGGGGGTCTCGATGATCACGGGACGGAAAAAAAATACAGCGGAAACGCCGGTACTCAAAATGGTTTAGTTTTAGTACTGAACCCAATGTAGGACAAACCCACAATCATTTCGAGTAGAAAATTTTAATTTTTATGCCGATTATTAAAGTAATATTCGAGGAAAGTATTGGCAATTATTGTTTACCCTTCTGTGGTCAAACCCGATACTGGTATTAAAGAATAATGGGATCGAACATTCAGCGAACTGTGTATTAATAAAGGGTTTAATGGTTTAATTGGATGTCCTTGCGGCAATAAGGTTTACCCAATCAGCCTAATTATATTTTCTATTGCATTATTTAAGAAATAAAATTAAATGCAACTTACAACTAAATTTTGGTGAATTGTTCTTTACAATCATGTACTCGATTTGGGGGTAAACCAATCAAGCTTACTATTTTCGCTAGTAACTATTGTAGTTTTTAATTAAGCTGTTGCCCTCTTCGGTGTTCGCTAACGTAGACTTGATCGTATAAATTCTTAGCTTTGGAAACTTTAAATACTTGAATAGAAAAAAACGATAAATATCATTACGCATAAAGTAATTTAAATGTGTAGAACTGAAATATCGGGAATTAATATTCACAAGACAAATTCCAAAATTACCTATTTTTTTACAAAATGTTAAGTTTAATGAAAGCTTTACAATTGATTTTAAAAGAAAAAAAATCATAAAAAATTGTTTCTGGAAAGATTAATAGTCTATGAGGATTCATGAAACTTTGAAGGTACATAACATAATCAAGCAAACATATAAAAAATTCAATTATTGACATTGCTGCTATACCTTCAATATTGCATTAGTATAGGACAGTGCTCGCAAACTCTGAATTAAAAATTACCAGAAAGTGGCTCTAAATAATTTATTTGCTATTAGTACATCGTACAGGAAAAAGCAACCGTGCGTTCACTTTCGAACAGCATTCTATTAACCAGCTTAGTGAAGCAATCATTTTGGAGCACAATTTCACAATTGTGGTTAGTTATTCAATGGGTAAGCATAGGATATTCAATGCTTAGTTTTTCATCATTTTCATTGCTTCAAATGTTTTTAGTGAAAAGTATGCATTCAAGGCAGAAAATAGCATTTATATTATTGATTATGATAAGTTTTTGTTTCATCTTGATCCTCAATAGAAAAACTTGTGTGGTTCAATTAACCAAGACAACCGAACTTAATGGATACAGCAAGATTTGAAGATATCACTGTTATCAACAAAAAACTGGAAAATATCTAGAATTTATTCTAATGATCACATGAATTACCAATAAGGATTAAAGGTAGTTACAATTTGTGGCAAAATTTTTAGCAATCTTGGCATGCGATAGATCATTTGCGATAAAGTGCTGCAATGAAAGTTCCAAAGAGCGCATTTGGTTCGAGAGCTGTACTTTGCCGACCACTGACGTCAGTATACTTAAGTACATTACGCATTAGTTATATGAGCGATAAGCAATAGAAATGATTAAGTGTCATGAGAACCGCCACTCAGTTGAGAGAATCACCGAAGGTTTTTTTTTGCAATTCTGTACTTTTCTTTCAATTCTTATTACTAGTTTAATATAATTATTACAGGGTTTTTGAGATGATGATGAACAACGCAAGCACCTGTCACCTATCACCAGCGCAGCACATGACATTTCAACGGCTTTACTTGACATCACAATCCTAGCAGGCATATTTTAATGCAAGCACAGGATATCACAATAGCAATGCAGCTTATCACAAAACTCGTACAACTGTATCATCCAAGTACGATCCGAGCAGTATAAACGCACTCTGCGAAGGATTTTGACAACCAAACGATGTTTACTGAATTTGTCGAATTAAACATTTTTTTATTAGAAATGCATTAATTGTTACTAAGAATCAACGTCTGACTGTCCATCCATCCATCCAAAATCCATCCTAGGATCGTACTTCACTTCTACCGTCGTACTGGTGTGTGGTAACCTACGATCATTATATCATCGTTTAAAAAATTAAACTTTGTTTTTCACCTCCAAAATTTACGGTAAATAATTGTAAAAAAAAGGTCTTCCACATAAATATTAAACTCAAACAATTCGATTGAAGTGGACTGCATAAAAGGAAGCCATTTAACAAATATGCCATACAGCTACAGCACTGCAAAAAAAAAAACAATAAATGGCCAACCAATGGCAGGAAGTAAAAGGTGAATCAAAACCAAGCACAAAACAATCATAACATTTCCAAACAATTACGCAAAACGCAAACCCACAATGGCATGCAAAAACTTTGCCACCTTTTGGGAAAAACGGCTGCATTTGCAAATGTTTACCACACCGGGGGAGGGGAGTACACCGTAAGTGGCGCCGGACCACCTTCATGCTTTATAATACGCCAAAGAAAACACTTGCGCTCGAAAGTATACGGTTAACGGCAAAGTTTTGACCTTTTATCATCCACCCGTCGGTCCGGCGAGTCCAAACCGACCGTTGAGAACGTTTCGTATTGCCGCATTAGTTACTACATCCACCTAGCTCAAATTCATAAACTTAAACCTCCGTTCCAAAGCACCGCGTGAAGTTGTCACATTTTTCATTGCAAGGTTTTCGAGAAATCCTTGGAGAGTGTGGGTGAGAAACGTCGGACATGGAGATATGCATCGGTTTGGTGTTGCCAGAAACAATTGCCTTACGCTGCCCGTTGTTGTGACCACTGCCACTACCGACCGGCAAACCGAACTCCCCCTCACACTTGGTTATGATTTTGGTTTTGTTTTGTTTGCAAAGAAAAAGTACCACAAACTATGTCAAACCCACACCCCGGCCAGCCTGAATCGGACACGTATCTTACGGCCCCCGATGAATCCCGCCTAGCGCCACACACACACCCACACACACAACGTACGGGCACGTGGCGCCACGTGACGTGGTTCCTCTTCCACTGCACGTGATGTAAATGAAAATGGCGTAAAACCCATGGCCCGGGGTTGGAAAACGCTTTCCGATCCAGCTGTTGCATGGATTGCTGTGTTTTAAAAGACGACTGCCCGCACTGATAGTCTTCGGCAGAAAACGTGAGCCCACACCCCGTTTAGACTGTGGAGCGGGCAAGGAGTAGACAAAAAACAATGTCCGTGTATGAAAAACCCTCTCTTCCCCCCTCAGGGCGTACGAAACAACCACGAACAGGCCACGAAACCCCCAAACGCACCACACAAATCCAACAGGTGGTTGACCAAGTTGCACAAAAAGGCGTCTGCCGAGCAGTTTGAGTTTGAAGATTCCGAAAGTCCAAACGTTCACAGCAGACGTTCTAGCGAGGCTAACCGCCTGGAAAACTCGATGGTCTGGCCGAAGAAGGGGAGAAAAACAAACGGTGAAACCAACGAAACGAGTTCGGGACTTTCTTTTAAAGTTTTGCTGCAAAACCCCCCCAAAAACCTTCTTCTCCTCGTGGAAACGCCATTTGGTTGACTTTCACAGTTCAGCCTACTGTGGCGCTTCTTTTCGGCTGTCTGAGACGGTCGCTTGTTTTGCGATTGCAAACCCCCCCCCCCCCCCCCCCCCCCCCTGGAGCAGATGGTCTCCAGGTTTCCGGTTCAGCCAGCCGAAAGTGGATGTCAATTATCCGTACTTCATTAAGCGCACAATTAGCACCGGAGGATGCAGAGGACGCGGGCCGGCTCTGCACAAACAGAATCACTCAACTTGTCAATTTGATTTAGTTGTCTCGGGGCTGGTCGTCCCACACCGTGTGGACCGGGTCCAAGGGGGGCACAAAAAAGGGTTCTTCCCTTGAAATTCATTTTGCTTTGCAGTTCAATTACACTGCCCCGCACCCAAAGGCAAGTGCATTGGATCGTATATTTATCCCACTATCGCTCCGTTCCTTCCGAAATGTTAAGTAAACAGACGAAAACCCTGAACCCCGTTCACTTTGCCTGTCCTCCAACAGTGGAACAGCGGAAGATGTTTGCCAATTTGTTCCTGTCAAGCGAGATGACGTCGGGAAGGTGCCACTTTTCCAAATCAGTTACGAGGTTGATTGTGTTTTAATTTAATTAAGTAATAAATTGAGTATCGAAGCGCACGCGACGCACTGGCGCGCTTTGGCTGTATGAAAAAAAAACCGGGGTAATTGCTTACCTCCAAGTGACGATGGGATTGTGCCACTTCTGGCCCTGGATGATGTACCGACGGACTCGGGGACTCACGCGTATGTCAATCGTTGGCAGGAAGTCTAGCGAATCGGATACGTCTGGTGCACCACAGCGTGGCTTTTGCATCAGTTCGTATGTCGCTTCGTCGATTGTTCCCGTCGGATCGAGACCGCCGAACGACTGGTAATATTAAGCACAAGGAGAAAACATTAAAGTTAAAAATGAAAACAATAATGATAAACAAATAACTCACCTGCAGCATTTTCACAGCAGTCTCTAGTTCGTCGATTGTTCGCAGATTGCCCGTTTCGATGTTGGATTTTTCCAAATATCCATAGCGCATCAAATAGTTTTGCTGCAAAAGTAACAAAAAAAAGGGGAAAACATTAACGTTATTCAATGGTAAACAAATAAGTATCACAAGAATGATGTAAAAAAGTATGCAAAAAAACTTCTTCACACGATCCTGCCAGGAGTCGAACCTGGAATCTTCTGATCCGTAGTCAGACGCGTTATCCATTGCGCCACAGGACCCGCTTGTACACGTGTCGTTTACAATGCTACAGCTTCTGCGCAACAATTCTATGCGCTTTACTCACGCATTTACTCGAGTGAATCATACCGAACCACTGCGTCACAGCCGAGCTTTATGCGACAAACTAGATATGTTGTGTGACAAACCGCTTCTGTTGCGCGACAACGCAACAAATGTGCTGAAGCAGTTGGCGGTCAGAAATTTAATTTTCAACAAATTGGATTACTCGTCCGTTTTGTTTTGTTTTCTTATTTGTATTTAAATTTAAGCAATGGCGAATAATTTTCAGTGGTGTATATTCCATCAACTAAGAGTTGATAAGAAAGATTTGAAAATTCGTTCGCTTGCGTACAATATCAGATTATTTTTCTTGAGAAACTGCCATACCATTTTCAAAATTAAATTAAATTTAAATGTTTTACATTTACAGATAATGGTTAGCACAAATATATTCATTACCAGTCTAAGTTTATAGATTGAAATAGATAGATTTTTTTTGTAATATAGGGCAGTTTTTAAGGGATGCTTTTTTCCAATATTTCGTTTCATATAAATTACGTTGCTAAGTTGATTTAAGACTATTCTAAATCTGCGACCTCGTAGACCTTAGGCAGGTTTAGAAGATGTTCCTAATCGATCGATTTATTCGTGACCAATTGTGTTAAATAAAAGTGCAGCGACTGTGGCGTTTTCATTTTCACATGTTTCTACTTGATTTCTTGATATCAAATAATCTTAGAAAGAAGGAAATGTTTGTTGTGAACAAGTTGTATTCCCGTTACTGAAAACATATTTTTTGTTTACTCAAATGCTTCACCATAAAAAAATGCTCCTCGTGAAAATAACAGTGTTAACCATTTTGTCGGATTAAACTTGCTATGCTCCTCATTTAATCAATAATTTATTTTGAAATTTGTACGTGTGTGTCGTATATAAAATATCTTCAAAATCATTAAAAGGTTGATAAACTTCAATGGAAAAATGACAAATTAAATTTAAGGCTTAAAATGTATACAAATCTTCAAGTACTACCATAAAATAGATCGAAATATTCAAATTTTCTTCGACATATTCCATTTTCATCATTGATAAAGATAGAACTATGGCCTAACACACCCGAGATAATGTGCGATTTCACTGTTAGGAGAAAGAAATGTCTCCAAACTAAAGCAAATTGTACTGTAGAATAGATTTTTTTATTTATTTAATTTCTATTATGACGGCAATGCCGTATTTTCAATACCGCTTGTGTTGAGAGAAAATAACAAATGGCACAAGACTAGGATAGATTTGACCTAGGTTAAAATTTCAAAGGATACCTGTGGAGCAGTTTTTGCAAGATCGAGAAAATTTATGTACACTGATGAGCCTAACATAATGTTATTTAGAAAAGGTAAAAGAGGATATGACGTAAAAAAATCAATTAGTGCTGAATAACGTTCATAATATATATAACATATATGATATTATGCATAGCAACAGGACGGAACAATTTATTGCATAGCACTATTGTGAATAAATATCAATATATTAGATTAGTAAAAAAATGTATTTCCTTAAAATTTTCTTTTGTTTCGTTGAGAAATCACCTGTATGATTCCTACACTACCACACACACTTATCACCACAAGACACATATTGGAGGGTTGTTTACTGAAGAAACAGCTATGTAAATAAAAGCATGTTTTTTAGGCGCACGAGAGAACACAATCGTGAAGGCAGAACTTGCGTGTCGTCTTCACAAAAGTATACCAACAACCCCCACAAACCATAAACTGAAACAATTTCTGTCAGAAGTGGGGTTCGAACCCACGCTCCCTTACGGGAACCAGAGCTTAAATCTGGCGCCTTAGACCGCTCGGCCATTCTGACTTGGCATACGCATGTGGGAAATTTAAAAATTTCCAGCAAAGCGTTTTATTATTCCTTTTAGTGTAATCCATATTTCATTAACAGAACAAATATTTCGTCTTCGAACATTTACCTGCTAAATGAACGTCATGCAACCAAACACATCAACAAGTTCTTAGAGCAAAGAGAATTGGTTCTCCTTATCGATGTCCAATGGAGGCTCCTTATCGATGTCCAATGGCAAAAGAGTTATTGGAACACAACGCGGAAGAACATCGCGTAATGAAGTGCACAATAACTGTCAATTTGGCCACTCGTGGACAATAAAAGCAACCCAATTGGTGCCAAAGCAGTTGAAGTCGAAAATTACTTACTGTTTTTCACCCGATTACTAGGTGGCCCGATGATGGCGAGGATGAAAAGTGCCTGAGATGCCAATCTGTAAAGTGTCTAGCCGTACCCGATTCGCCACCCGATGGGAATTGACCTTCCTTGGTCCATCCAGCCGAAGCTCCACACCCCACCCTTATCGATGGACAACTCCCGCCACTCTTTCTCCGCCGCCAAACAACCACTAAAGCGAGGAATCAATTCTTGCGCAATTGAATTATGACCCTACAGTCTTCACAAGGGGGCAACGAAAACATAACCAAGAACAAGGACTTACGCCGCCACAATTGAAACGACACGATAGAAAGTGGTAGTGAGCTTGACAACAGCAAGAGAAAAAAAACCTCTCTGTGTCCCTTCGTGTACGAGCGTCCTTTCACCATCCAAACACGGTGGTGCGAGTGTCTCGCTCCCCGGACTTCCGGCGGGATAAAATTGGCAACCATGAAAAGCACACAACCAGTTGCTTTTTCCATCCTCATTTTGCATCCCTTTTTTGTTTGTGCTGCCCATAGCCCCAACCATCGTGTCAATTACTTTCACAACTTGCCGTAAGCAGTAAGTCCTTCTGAGCGGTTACACTTTTTTTTTTGTCCTTCCTTCCTTTCGGTCTTCGCGTGCACACTTGCGGTCTTAATTGAATTGTCTCTCGATGCCCCATTTAATGAATCGTTCCCGCCAAACAAAGTCAACCCGGTCGAATGGCGAATGGCGCCAGGTTTCTTCATTGGGGACCAAACCAACAACCCCACCCAAAAGGGAGCCTTCAAGCGGCAGCACAATTAAATGCAGCCCCGGAACTGCACACGCACGTTTTAATTGATTCGTTTAAGTGAGGCTAATAAATTTTTGCTACCAGCGGACACCGCAGGGATGCCAGAAATGATTGGAAGCGATTAAATTATCGAGTTATTGTTATTCTGTTCGTTGGAAATCTTGTCATGGTAGGAGTTTAGCGTATTAGCGCATCTTCCTTAGGAGGCGAACCGGGCCCGGAGTGTCGTTCTTTTAAATGACAGTTTCTTTTCTAGCTGTGGCCCACTCAGCCCGGCAAACGATAGCTCCCCGGCCCGACACATCCGGTAGGAGAGCACACCGCGCGGGTTTAGTTTTCCATTCCCGGAATTGAGCGGAAATCACATCATAAAAGCTTTCAGCAACAATTTCCGCCGTTGCCGTTTTTCGCCTAAAGTGGCGGATGTACGACGGCTAGAAATGAGAAGAATTGGGAACAAAACGATACCTCTGTAACGGTCGGCCGTACTGTGTCGTCCATACCATCTTGCTATAAAAAATCCCACCTTAACCGTAGAGTTGGCAACCATTCCATACGTTTTGACGTATACAATTAACGGTTTTTGTAGGTAAACAATGCTTTCTATATACAGGCAGTCCCCGAGAAACGCTATTATAGCGGACCGCTATAACCCTGGAAAATCCGCATAACTCGAATTTCCGCGTAAGTCAAATCCTGGTGCAATTTCGTTTATACTTCAAAGTCACAGAGTCGACTTCCTTCTCTAAACTTTATTTATGCAGCGAATCAGTCGGTTTTTAGAAAGATTACATTAAAATAAGTTAGAAAGAAATGTTTCATGTGACAAAAAAAAGATATTTTCGACCAATTTTTACCCTTTTGCTTCGATTTTGTGCTATAAATTAGCTCATCTGTCAAATTTCCAAAAACCGCATACCTCCGAATCCGCGTGTAAGAGGAACCGCGTATCTCGGGGACTGCCTGTATATATATATTCTTGCAAATATTTGAAAATCGAAACGTTAAATGAATATAGAGCTATAATGCAATATTATACACATTTTTTATAGCACACATATTATAATATAAAAAAGAAACAAGTAATAAGAAATGCGTTGTATTACAATCCATTGTTTACATTTTGGATAATTCAGCATAATCATTGTCTTTATACGTTTAGTTTTATGTAATGTATTTATTTACAATTTAATCATTTATTCTAGACTTTTTGCTGCTTTTGCGTATCTAAAATCTATTTCATTCATTAATTATGTTTTTCTATGTTATGATTAAACTAACGATCCATTTCAAATTTTAAATCGATAGAATTTGACTCGAAAATAAGCACAATATGAAAAGAAGAAGACGTCATTCTCCATACAAAATGTATGGAATACCCGGGTATGCTGGTTGCCAACTTACGTGATAAAGTTTAAAATAAATCAAAATAAAATACTTACAGCCTGTTGAAAATTACAATTTATGCACCAAAAAATCGGATATAAAAAGATGGGAGGCTACAGAAATATTCAGGCCAATACAAGCAATGAATCAAAAGTAATTGCAGTTTAAAGTTGAAAAAAATACCTGGGAATCCGGTTGCCTACTTGAAGGTTAAGGGTATTTCTGCCGTCACTCGATTAGCGATACAGAAACCAATATGCTGTCCCGACAGCTCTCTCTCAGTCCGATTGAACGATTTGAAAAGTTCTATCATGTTGGAATGGCCCCCAAAAAGGGGTGAAACAACCCCTTTCGTCAGGAATGGTCCAAAAGGACACTAAAACGACCGAAAACACATTCACCAACCGATGACCAATATAGTTTTCTGAGGGCATAAAGCAGCAATTGCAAGCCGGGAACATGCTAAACCACTATTAAAACAGTTCCCAAAAGGGAATTTTCTAAACATTAGAACGGGGGATGGTGTTGTTAACACGGTCAAAATCACAAAATTCAACGATCTCTACCCCCGTTTGACAATCATCCTTTCGTTTTCGTCAGAGAATCATCAAATTTCAACATTCCCCCCAAAAAAAACCGATAAATTCGATGCCCCCGTAACAACCGATTTGCATATCCCTTTCGCACGCTCGATCCGGAGATCCGCTTCGGATTCGGTCGGAATCCATTTCGAAAAAAACACTGTAGAAACTTCTAAACGGCGTAGGAAAAACTAACGAATCAACAGAAAAAGAATCTGGGGACGGGGATTGGATGACTTCGCCTTGCCCGATGATGCTTCTGTGGTGCCCTTTCGAGAGTTTGATCGTAAAAATCAACGACCCCCCGCGGTTCGTCTACGGATATCGGGCCGTTCGGGGTCTGTTTTGTGGTCCATTTAGTGTTTTTTTGGGGAATGTGCGGAGCTATCGGTATTGTTTGATGGAAACATTTCGACCAAAGCTCAACCAGTGCTCTCCCCCCGGTGGAGCAAATAGTAAATGGATATCCGATCGTTGAGCTTCAGACAGCAATTGTACCGTCTCATGTTCGACAGAGTTTTGCCTTTTTGTTGGTTGATGAGATTCAGGGAAACGATTTAAGCATACGACGACCACTCGATGTGCATCATATGCAATACGTCAACATGTCTATTATTCTATTCAATTAATTCCACCCCGTTGATGCTGCTTTGACATTGCGAACAACCAGGAAGTCCTCGCAATGAACCGGAAACGGCACTAATCGCCCTTGTCTTATGAGGCTTTTATCAGGGATTAGTCATAAAGCTCACTATTGAAAGCAATTGTGTCACCTTCACAAAACGGATCGCTTTACGATATTTTCACCTCAAAACGGTCCCACATTGATGTGGCTGTGACGACCAGAGGAGTTGTCCACCGCTCAGAATTGAATGGGTTTTCCTATAAATAACCCTTAAGCCGTACAGCTCTCGCACGTTGTAACACACGGGTTGGCCCCGATGTTCTCGGTTGATGCTCGGTGATAAAATGTGTTCCCGAGCACCGATAACCGTCGATAAGGATTATCGAATAAAATGCCTGGCCCTACCCGGGTCCTACCCGTACAGAAGTAGAATACGCAACCAACGGCCTGTAGGTGTTGAAAACGCGTTGGTGAAAGACACAACTAATAGTTGTCCACATCGGTCAATAAGCGGCGGTGCTTTTAAGTGCTCTCCAAAACGATCGAAATTCTAAGCGAACGGGCATCTGCTGTCCACAACAAACGATGATGATGGCTTTGTGAGCGTTAGTTAAAATAATGCAACCACCCAAACGGGGGGGTTGGGGGACTGCGAGTAGCCTGCATGAGGGACACCCGTAACATGTGTACCTGGCATACCTGAAGCATGCCTGAAGTTGGCACCATTCCAGGGGAGGCTTTTTACAGGACCCCAACTTCATTCTTCCACCTTCGCAAAAGGGACGATAGAAAATCGAAATTGGCCTGATTGAGATTGATTTCAAGTGGATAAACTTCGCAGCAGGTGAGGCAGGCGAGCAAGTGTGCATGAAGGGGAGGCGTATTGCTGAATGGACCTGCCAAAACCGGACATCACCGGGAGCACACGGCCAGACCGATCGGCTGATATCGATGCGAACCGATATGGATTTTATTTATATTGTTAACTGCATACACTCTTCCACTCAGCATGCCATGCGGCCCCTCCAGCACGGCCTATTATGTTGAGGATGCCTATGGAGCATTGAGGATTGGCGCATTGATATCGGCATCACCCACAACAACCGCTCTCGAGTCGCTCAAGTGCGGCTTTTTAGACGACGGCCTAGTCGATCTGTCGAACGTTCGGGCAGCCGTCCAATACATTCTAGAAGGCTGGGGATTCGCGCAGCCCATATTGATTGACACACTCGAAAGCGGCTGCGCTCCTCACCCCGGGAGAGCATAAATAGAATTGTTTCCAACCATTGCGCTTCCCCAACAACACAGCAAAAACAAAATCCCAAACACCGATCCGGGTCAACGGAAGGCCTGTGCAAGTGACAATGATTCCCAATCGCCCGTAGGTGATGAATGCTTCGGCGGTGGGTTAACTCACCCGAGTTTCCACTTTCAGCTTTCCCACTGACTTCCACAGGCTGAAACAAATGACAGTGGCGCACAGTTTGTAAAACAATGTATATATTATTTTTTCTTTAGCTCCCATCACACCGGCATCACCACCGTTCTATTCATGTCAGATCTGTTCTTTTTTATGATTCGTTTCGAATGACTAATTACACTTCCGATGAGGGTAACTTTCCTATTGAAGTGGGGGGATGGGGGACCCCATCGATCACAACTTCATCACGCGAATGGTTAATCCGCACGCGTGCAAGTGCATAAAGCCAAAGTCATGACTTCACACACCGGTACGTGGTTTTAATAACATTCGACGAAGCATCGAACGTGTGGCTCTATACTCGTACTCAATGGATTCGTCATAACGTTATCACTTTTGCTTTTATGAAACAATATTCCAACGCACTTCTAATATAGACACGGTATGTTGCGAGAATTTCAACTTATATCGCAATTAAATAATATTAAATCCGTAACGGAGGATGTCCCACAACTAATTGCATCCCACCATCCTTTTTTGTATATATTTTATACAGGCATTGGACTTATTGGCTGACATTCGCCTCTTTACTTTAACGTATATTAGAGATGCGTTAAGTTTCTCATTCTCTTAATCTGTACAATTCTTACCTTATTATATTTATTTAAACATATTTATGACTTTTAATAATTTCAAAACATTTTGTTCTCTTTCTTCGTGATTAGCTAGGATTTTATCGATGTTATTCCCTATTTTGAGCAATAATTTTTCTTTCTTATTTCTTCATTTCTTTTTTGCTGCCTTCACAGCCTACTAAGATATGTCATATTGTTACTATGTCCCCACAGTAAGTACAATTTTCAGGATCTGATTTTGTTACATGATAACCGTGTTTAATTCTTGAATGGCCAATCATAAGCATTGTGGCAATTGCTTGCTCATGATTATTGAAATCATTCCCGCGGTATTGAACCACCGGTGGATTAATTATTTAAAGCTTATTTTCTCTCAAATTTCACCATTCCTCTTGCCATGCTTTTACTATTCTTTTTCTCCACCTGTTTCATCATGTTCTTTCCGGGTTAGATCTTCTTCATTCTGTTCAACAATGCCCAATTAATCGATCCTTGCCAGACTTTCAGACAGTAAAACATAAGCCATAAGTCCGCTTTTGGTATTTTTATTGCAATAAACTCACAATCAATATAACAACCATACTCTCGCCCGTTATCCTACTCATTATTTTATTATTTGTTATTTTATTTGTTAAATTCAATGGGCATCCTGTGACCCACTTGAAGCATTTTTAAAGATTAGTTTTAAAATGTTACAAACAGAAAACAATTAACAGTTGACCGCACAGCACAAATACAATTTAAAAACGCATTTTTAACATGTCAGCTTCGTAACGATCATAAACTGCGTTAAATTATCGGCACATAATTAACAACGGATCAGAGGAGCCGTAACGACTATGACTGTGACCTTTTACCTGGGACGTATAGATTTAGTCTGGAGAGCAGCGTCGGCGAGTCAATTCGATAGTCAAGCAGCCCAGCGACAAATAATCTCTGCGCATTACAGTTCCGCTGTTTTAGCGACTTCAGGCTAAGTAATGCGCAGCATCCATCATAGTCCATTCTGTTCCGTACAACACCTGGCTGAAACTTCCAAGGTACGGCAAGGCAATTCACTGTTTCTTCGTGTCTGCTTAATATTTGAGCTTTTTGGGATTCTTCTGTAGAGCGCCCAACATTATTTTTTAGCCCATTAGATTTTAGCCCAACATTATTCGAGGGATTCTCATGTCCTAAAGTACACAATTGACCCCTTTTGGCTTCGTAATACTCCAGAACAAAATTTGAACGGTTGCACGAAGCCGGATCAGGCTAGAAGATCGTAATTGTCCTCTAATTGATTAAACAGACGAAGCTGACCGGCTTGTGTAGACACTCATTCAGGTAGATCTCTCTCCTGCTTACAGTCCCGATAGTAACGCATGGTGCACATCGTTTCCATTTGGGCAGATCCCTTGCAAAATCATATATTTCAAGATAAGTCATAAAATATGGTTCCTTACTGCTTTCAGAACATCGGGTTTGCGATTGCCAGTGTAGCTCATTAGCCACGGATCCGATATGAAACTTTGAGGCATCGACAACATCTGATTCTTAGTCGAACTTCCAGGTGTTTAAGTAAATTTTATTAGTGGCGTTGTTATTAAAATGCAACCAAATTTAATCAGGATGAAGCAAGAATTTTGGCAGACTGAGAACTCTGAGGTGTTTTTTTTTCCATTCGTGTTATTATTACAAACCGTTTTATCGATCTTGTTTGAGAGGAGAGATATACCATTCGTGTGAAAATAAACGATACTGCGACTAAACCACCAGGCTGTTCGAATTATCTTAACTTAATTTGTGTTAGTGTTTGAATACGAATTCTATAATAGAAAGATCATAGTTGCTAATTTTAACATTTCATTAACAAAGACAAGAAGCAATTCTACGCAAAAATATTCATACAAAAGTATACATAATTCGAGCTGGTTTTAAAATATTACAATTATTATTATTACAATTATTATTATTACAATTATTATTAATATCATTTGATAATTTATGGTAAACTTGATAATGATTTTAAAATTTTGTATGAAAAAATCAAATTGTTATTGTTAAAATATCGCAACTTCTGAAACTGTCTTATTGAAGATGTCTAAATATGAAGATGTTCTAAATATTTCGTACCCCCGGCACATAATGAAGTATTGGTAATTTGACGTAAAATAACAAATTGTTTAAGTATTTTATGAAATTATAAACCATTTTGCTAGTGTTTTAAAATAGAAAAAAAAAACGATTCAAAAAATATAATAACCTACCCATCAGGAGCAGAAATCTACAAGATGTACATTAAAAATAACATTTCTCATACTTCACCACCACACAACGGGCAAAAAAAAATAGATTGCGGTGCAGGCACGTCAGAAAAATCCGTCACGTCCTGTTTGCGATCGATTTTGTGCCGCATCCAGTTGTGACCCACACTCAAACTCCTCCTTCCTCCCCCCGCTGAGTTGGGGATTGCATCGCCATCTTGACGTCAACGATGATGCACTCAGGCCTCATCGTCTCGTTCGGCTAATGGCCACCGGGAAGGAGCTTCCGGGACCGGTGGGCAACAGTAATGGTAACATTGGCAATGAGGTGTGCCCTCACTGCAACGGAATGAGCACCCTCCTTGCACGTGGACCGTGAACCTGCCACCGTAATAAATGCATCACAAAAATGCACGTTCGCGGCTTTAAAAACAAAGTTCCTTTCGAGAGAGGGCGACTTCTGGTCGCCAGGCACACACACACACACACAACTCACAACTCCCCCGCACCATCCTTAACCCATTTTCTTCTGGCGAAAGAAGGCGGGAAACGACGAGTTAGAATGATTCAATTAATGCTCCACGCTATTGATAATCAATTTACGCCCCCCGGCTTCCGTTTCCGGCCCTCGGTTTTCCTGGTTGCCACTCCTTGCTGATAAGAGCGGTAATATGAGGGCCCCACTGTTTGGTTCGCCTGCCAGCGCACCATTTTTCAAACGAAAACACTGACGATCGTCTTTCCCAGCAGCGGGGTTGGCAACGAACAAAACCTCGCGAAACGGCTGGGAAGTTGCATGTTGCTACATAGTAATGCTCGGTTAACAAGATGCCGACACGATGGCACGAAGGGTTCGCCGCGAAAGCGGAAGGGCGCACGCCATACGACACTCTCGAAGAAAGCAATAAGAAACTATGGTCCTGTGTTTATCCAATAACGATTATTGTACCATAAAAGTAATGCCGCGCACTATTGATTTTCTTGCGGATCCCTGTCCTTCGTCGGGAGGGCTACGGGATCCGAAATGGTTCACAGGACAATTTTCCCCCGCCCCATTAGGGAACGAGACGAAAGAACGGGAACCTCCCAAGTATTGTCCATCACCGAGCTGTTTTCCGCGCGTTTATAGGGAAATTTTACGACATCGAATCGCTTTTATGTGATTTTGCCGCCCTTTTTTTCCCCATCGCCACGACACACGGTGGGAGTTGGGAAAAATGCTTGCCAATTTTCTTCTTCCCTATTGCGCTTTCCAAACTTCGGCGCAGAACTTATGCAGCTAACGAGCCATCGCACACACACAACACACAAAAAAACCCCTTACATGTGTTCTTCTGCCTCATTTGCGCCCGGCAGTTTTGTGCGAACGCAGTGCTGCTGCAACGTAGTGGAAAATCGAGGAAAGGACTTTCATCCACCGCAAGTTCGATTTTTCGCTTTCCCGCTCGGTGCGTTTTACGAGCGAACTGGCGGGCAGTTTTAATGGTTGGTCAGCAAAGCGCATAAGAAGGAAAGTGTCTGCAAACAAATGCAATACCGTTTTATAGCAGTCGCTTTGAGACAATTTGCATAGCACTGTTCGATTGAATTGGAATTTTAAGCTAATGATAAGCCACCAATGTGCCGTGTAATTCGTGTAACTTTGAATAAAATGTTCGTATGCATTTTTGACACGGAAGCAATAGAACAAGATCCTTAGGAATCAGGCACAAAATTAGGAATAAGCTACAAAACAGAGAATCTAAACTTATACAGAGAATTTTTTTAGATCACAATTACAAACAATAACAAAAACAATATAATTTTTTATGTTTATGTTTGAAATTAATCTTTTCATATCGGTGATGTTTTTGGACCGGTTTTAATAAATAATTAATTAATTTTTTCGATTTTTTAACGTTTGTTCTGTTCTGTTCTTGTCAACTACATAACTTTCACTACTGCTATTGCGGTACTAGTATTATTTGTTTAACATTATTGTTTTATATTGATTGAGCAATTTTTCTTTGGTGTTGCTGCTGATTTCGCTTGTTTAATTTAATTGTTTTTGTTTAATTTATACAATCAATTCTTTTCATAAAAATGATTTTTAAACGATTTCGATTGACTTCAATTACAGTAATTACTTTTTGAAAAACTTGTTAATTTCTTGTCATGTTTGTTGTGTTTTCTTGAAATGTAGGTTTGCCACTCTTGATTAATGACGCATAACAATTTAAAGTAGCTAAGATACATTAATTAATGAAATGTCTACCGCAATAAAGTCACATGCGGTTTAGATCATCCTAGACACGAACCACTTAAGATCAAAATGAATTAAAGCAGGCAGGATTAGAACGAGATAGCTAATGATGAAATAGCATGAGAAGTGGCTACCCCAATACATTTTAATTTATTATTTATTTTTATTTCCTGCTAATGCTTATTTCAGTAAATTTATTTTATTATTATTATTATTATTATTATTATTATTATTATTATTATTATGATTATGATTATGATTATTATTATTATTATTATTATTATTATTATTATTATTATTATTATTATTATTATTTTTATTATTATTATTAGCTTATTTTTCTGCTAATAAAAACTTCGATCACAAGTTATCACAACATAAATTATCCTCAAAGATGCGAAAAAAATTTAGACAGACGATTTTGTAAACAATGTAATTTAAAGAGAGTTCATCTAATTACGCAAAAATCCGGCGCAGTTCATTATAAGTTAGTCGCTTTCCAATATTAGCTAGTCGCAGTACAAGGCAACATAGTTGCACAGTCCAACATACCGTGGTCGTAATTATAATGGACAAAAAGTTTGTAAACTGAAACAAAGTACGTAGTCTATAAAGTGTAAAGTCTAAAGTTGCAATAAAATGAAAGTATCAGTTACAATCAGAAACCAACGAAGCCTCTACATACTGAGATGACAACGGAGTCGAATCCGCTACACTAAAACTTTTTCTTGCAAGCTTTTTCAATTTTTTTTTCAAGCTAAATCAAATTCAAATTAGTTCAAAGTTCTCAAAATACGGAAGATTTTTTTTTAGTTATTTTTATCAATCTTTTCATGATAATATGACGAAGAGCCGTCTATTTTGTTTCCTTACATTTCTAATTTCCAAATTATAAACGGACCATGTAATCATATTGCAATATTTGTATTTTGAAATTAGGTATTGTAAGTAACTAAATGAATGCAGTTCTTGTTACACTCTGCAAATTGTACTTGCAGGTAAAGACTAACAGAGCGATGGAAATGCACCCAAATCGTTCAAATAATCACTTCCAACGACTTCCTATAGTTGCAACCAACATCAAATCCGAAATTAAATTCCCCGAGCAGGAATACATCTCACTTAACAAAAAACAAAACTAACCCCCCCAAAGAAGGTTAGACCGGAAGTCAAAAACAACGGTTTTCCATTCGACTTGCACCGAACAACAGTGGATTCGCTTTGCCCAGGCCCAGGTTCTTGAAGCGATTTGTACGTTGCGGATTTTATTTCCTTCCTTTCGAGTGCAAAACAATACTTTCACTGCACGCCTGCAGCTGGCTGGGTTGAACAGAACGCCAACAAAAAAAAATGGAAGAATACATAAGAAAGAAAAAAAGCCACATCGCCTAAAAGTGACTTCACTTTCGTCTTAACTCCATCAAGAACCAATCTGCCCGAAATAAGCCATTCCCACTTGGTGGCAAAAGGTGGCACAGCATTCTTTCGCTTGCTTTTGCGCCAAATGCCGGGCAGATTTGCCACGGATTTGGGGTTGGGAAATCTTTATCAACTTTGTCGTTGAACATTTTCGATTGCAGGGTTGAGAAACTGGCGGAAGGAAGAAGAAAAAAAACAGCAGCGTTCCATACAAACTCCAGCACAATAATGCTGGAATGGTGCGAAAAGTGTCGTTTCGGTGTCGCCAAGATGTGGTCCGTGAAACAACTATTCCTCCTCCTCCCCAAAAACAAGCATCATACATTGTGCTTCGCGTTGCAGTAAAAGAACTATTTCGCACCGAAGGCGATAAGAAGATTGCACTTTTTATCGCCCTAAGAGCAGCGCGCGACCGAACATTGCTTCTACCGAAAAGCAAACAAAACTTCCAGCTTCCACTCCACTGTCCGATGGCGTGATGGGGGACCGTCCAAACACAGCGGGTAACATTCTATGCTCTGATCTGTTCGTTAAATGTTACCATGTTTTCGCACAAACCCCCGATCCCCGATGACCACTATGGGGAGACGATGGGATATGGCAGTCCTTCGGCGTGGGGGAGTGTTTTCCCTTTGTACGGTCCGACAATATCATTTATTGCTTTTCAACTAACTTGCAAGCAAATGTTTTTTTTTTGTTTGTTTGACCGGAGGAAATGTTTCCCCCGTTTTTATTTTCACGGCCACCGGGATGTTAGCGTTTCCCGATGCATTGCTGCTCCTGCAATCGGACAGCATCCGAAACCCCCTAAAGTTATGCAATTGACAATACAAAGTAAGCTTTTTCGAATTTTGAAGATGATTAAATTACAAATATTTTACAAACAAATAAAACTCATTGTTGGAAGTGGTTAAGCTTTTAATTTTTAATATAAATTACTTTTGTCTAATTATTTTCACTATTTGCTGAGGTAAAATTGGAAAGCATTTATAAATTTTAGAAAATAATAAACTTCTAATTCATTTAAAACTTAGTTTTTAGAGAAGAAGGTAACACGATACCAACAAGAAAAAAACCAAACACCAAAGTGATCGTCACCATCTTAAAGGCGTACCATTGATAAAAAGATAAGACGATCGTAGGAAGTTACCGATGATTCACAAAAGCAAAAATAAAACCTGCAACAGTACTGTGCTCGGAAGGAAAATTCTTTCCCATGATAAAGATATCGGTTAGACGGTTTTTTGTTTTCTTTGGCATTTTCTCCTCACAAAACCCCCCAAATGAAGGAAAGGTGACAGCAGCTCGAATGCCGTTGCCGATTTTCATCTTCACATCACACAGGCGACATCGTCAGCATCATCAGCGATGTGTGCAGGGCGATAAATATTTATGTGCCTTTGTGTGATTTCATGGGGCAGCACGAGTCGTCTGCGAGTCCGTTTGACGGTTTGGAGGAAAAAAGGAAGTAGAAACACAAGCAGGCGAGCACACACACACGAGAACGGATCCGGGTCTGGGGCTACATCGGAAAGTGCTTCGATCGAATCGCGGAACGAGAATGCATTGCGAATTCGACGGGAAAAGCGTTTCTTAGCACCGTCATTAACGGACGAACGTTCACTCACTTGCTCTTACAAAGCAGGAAGGAAGATTGGGTTGGTTAAGGAAAACAAGACGCGCCCTCCCCAAACGTCCGTTTTTACGCGGGGAGAAAAAAAAGGAAAAGCGGTCCCGTTTTTATTACTTCCAGCGAATAATGGTTTATTACGCTATTGCGCCCTTTTCCCAGCCAGTGATTTTCTTTTCGCACTATTTTTTTTTGGTTTCATTTTTCCCTTCCATTTGCAAGATGCAAGTAAAATGCGTCTTTATTGACACGTACACAAACACGCACACACACACACACACACTCTCAATTGGTTTTCTTTTCGTATGCATCGCACAAATCTAACGATATTCTTCGAATCGATCCCACACACACCCAAAGCCACCGGGTTGGAATAGAAGGAACAACCGAAAGCAGTGTCAATTTGATTGCGAATTTATTTGGTTATTGAACCCGAAGGGTCACCCTTGACTACCCGAGGAAAAGGGCTCTCAGTGGCCCGGTGCGATAACGATTATCCGGTCTCATCGTGTGGTTGAAAGCAACAAACAGCAAAAAAAAACGCAACCAAAAACACACGACTGAAGTAGTTCTTCTTACCGCGTGTATGCGAAGAAGCAACTCCTCCACATAGCCATGATGTTCCTTAATCCATCCAATCCGACAAACATTATCCCTTTCGGTAACAAACTGTAGAAAACAGCGTCCCAATCCCCAACAGCACCCCCCGACCATCCCCAAACCATTGCCGGTGGGGTGTTTTGTGCGAAGTTTATGCATTTCTTTGTTCTCACCTAAATCAGGTTTTATGCGACAAACTTGTTTATTCCCTTTAACGCCACCCGCCCCCCGCGGACAGCATCCTTCAGGGCTCCAAAGAAGGCTGTGCAGTGCTGGCGCCACCAGCCAAGCGGGATTATAAAGGAAACAACGGATTCAACGCTTTCTTCCAATCCTTCAGGGGGGCATTTAACGATAGTTTTGCGTTTTGTTTGTGCTTACTTTTGTGACTTCGTTCCGTCCGTTGCATTCGCCGCTTCCCTCCCCTGGTGAAGGTATCGTTTTTCCATTTTGAATATTGAGCAGCGCTCTTTATCGGGCAGTCGAGGGAATTTTTGCGGATTTCATCCACCCTTAAGCGTAACGATTGTCATAAGAGTGCGGCGATTAAGCTGTAAAGGATGCACGATAAAGTGTGATGCGCTGAAGTACGTGATAATGATTAACGAATGCATAAATTGGATCGTAAATTATGTGGATTCAATCCAAACAAACAAACAAAGCGTCATGAGCAATGATTAGGTGTAAGTTTATTTGCAATCAAATGTTATGGACATGTAAAACAAAATCAAGGAGTTAATAAAACATTTGCAAAATGATTAAGATTGAATACATTTCAACAAAATCTACATAAACAAGCAAACGAATAAATAAATTAATGAAACAGTAGTAAAGAACATAAAACACAAGGAAAGGAAAATATAAAATACAAAAATTTAATAGTGACAAGGGTATAAAATAAAAAAAATAAGGAACATAAACATAATAACTAGTGAAAAATAACATATTTATTTAACACTAGAATTACCAGGCCAGTCATTTTGATTGGCGTGTTTATAACATAATTCATATTTTTTCCGGTTAATAATATTTTCGCAGCTGATATATGACTTTTACATATCAGTTCAGTGCAACGAGCTCAAACATAAATTAAATCATAGTGCATAAATCACAAATAATAATAATGAAATCATAAATTGTGTGTCTAAATTGTGTAAATCATAATCATAATTGTGTAAATTGTATAAAGTGACTATACAAAGTTGAGCAGTTTTTTTGTTAAATGATTTTATATAGGGATAGGGGAAATAAATTCACCAAAAACAATTAAAAACTAACACAAAACAAATATAAAAATATTTTAAATTTTTCAATATTCGAAACAAAGCGCGATTCCGTAAAGTTTCTTGCGGGCTGCATCCACGACAGAAGCTACTATATTTAATCTTCGATAGTTTTTCGTTTGTTTCGAAAGCTAATGATTGTAAACGTACTGGAATGTCTGAAACATTTTATTAATACAAGCGTAAACTTCCCTGAAATGTTTACCAAAGATTGGTTATAGCAAAATCATGTCTCCGGTACTAAACAACAAACAATAAATGTCAGAGAAAAATAACGTACTGGATAACTCGATCATAGAATTTTGCAAAAATAAGCGAAAACTAGACTATAAATAATAGAGAAAACAGCTGAAATAAACAAAGAAACAAACTAAACTAATAGTGTCCGAATATGATAGCCTCACTTAGGTATTACTTAGCAGATAGCAGGAGAGAGAGCAAAAAGAGAACAAAAAACCAATGAAAGCAGGATAATTTAGTGATGATTGATTGAGTTCTTCTTTGCTATTTACTACTTGCGAAAATGGTTTAGAGACACTATACAATATTTTTTTTCATAATCGAATGTCTGATGGTAACGTCAGCTTGCACGACCTTGTACTGTTGGCCATCTTGATATGCTTCAGAAAGGTTTTTATTGCTTTACTCGTATATCATGATGGGAAATAAAACGGCCTTATTTTAAAAAATTTAACAAAATCGCTTCGATGCACTAAAATATAGCTTAATTTGTAGGAAAATGTACGACGCTTGAGCTTGAGCTCCTGATAAAAAAATCTGAAGGTAGGCTACCATTTGGGGACTCCGTGAACAGTACCTGTCCGAAATCAAGTAATTATTCATACAATCTTTACAAACATGCAATAAAAACTAACCACAAAGATGCTATCCCTGCTCCAACACATATGCACCACACAAACCACCACATCCACCACACCATGGCCGAAATTGACGGTTTGCTGCTACTCGGAAAGCTTTATCGGCAATTAACCGCCATAAAAAGACGGCAATTACCGTTAACATTACGCACACGTTTACGGTTTACCCACTCCTTGCTGCTATAAAGCAGCTGAGCAAGTGATACACTTACACAAATACAAATTCACACAAAAAAAAACAACAAAACATGGCTCCTTAATTGACGATACGCAGGTAAGTATGCTTTCCGGTCCACCTTCACGCGCACCTGCATGATTAATGATCATAAACGCAACGAAACTGTTGCCTGGAATTGTGCCAGCTATACGGTTCCCGTACTGTTCCCTCCATAATGTATCGCAAATAGAAGTCCCATACTTTTCCAAATGGGGACAGATTCTCCAACCCCTCCGGGACGTGAACAAGCAACAAACTGTTGCCCAAATTTTCATCAACACAATCCCACCCGTACGCCCGCCGTTTGCATAATTAATCATCACCCAAAATTACCTCCGTTATGTGCGGTATCAATAGGAACACGATAGTGTACGGGTGACGCTGTTCCTTTTATGCACAATAACAGTAGAATAAAGGTGCATCAACCCGTTGCACGCGGGTATTTCATCGCGATGCGATAACTTTACTGCTGTTTGAAAACTACTTACCCTTGACTCTACCAGCTTTGACAACGAAAAAAGAACGAATAACTTTACAATCCTACCCCACGCGTTATAAAACCGGGCTCCACTCAGGAATGCATTACGTGTGTTCGACGTGCATGCACGGCAAGACTATCCCCGCACCCGGGCGGCAGCAACTTAAATGAGATCCCACCATCAGGATATTACGAATGCAGCCCGGTGCCCATACACCGACGCAGCTATTGAAAGCTGCCGCCACCATTTTGTGCCACCGCGAGGAATGGCGGCGCGACATGCAGATTTTCCGTTGCCACGGGCAATAATAAAGACGACCGCAAGATGCATACCGCGAGAGCAATGGTGAAACCGTTCCCCGAACATACCTTTGCACGGGTGCACGGGGAGGAAAGTTTTCCGAAACAAGCAAATCAACTTTTCTCATTTTCCCGAGTCAACGAGCATTGTCAACGTGCTTGCGAAAGTGCCGACAATGCGCGAACAAGTTGTTTGGCTGATAACTTCCGGCCAAAGGCGGGTGTTTGAGAGTCAAAATAGATTGTAAGTAACGTCAACAAATGGACCGGCTAATACGATGTCAGATTGAGCAATGTGCAAGCCATTCAATTGAAAACATAATTAAATCGATACGCGGGCTGAATAAAATAGATCTAGTTTATAGTTGCCGTAATTAAACGTAATGTCTAACACAAGCGAACGTTAAAAAAGAAATATAAATAACTCAAAACCACAGATCAACAAACTCATGCTGACAGCATGAGGGAAACGGTACAGTTCAGGCGGGGGCAATGGTATGCTGTGCTTTTATAGCGCTTTAGACTCACAGCCAGCACAAGTCAGGATGGCCGAGCGGTCTAAGGCGCCAGATTTAAGCTCTGGTTCCCGTAAGGGAGCGTGGGTTCGAACCCCACTTCTGACATCCTCTTTTTGCAACAGCTATCACTGCGCACCGCACGTTACGCACAGCGTAGCAGCGTGTCGTGTGTGATTCCGCACCGCTCACGATGCGACCACGCTACACCACTGCGTGACTGTCGCGTGACGTATGCGATTGCAAATGAGAGAGCGTTGCGTTGCCTAACTAAGAGAGTGTTCTCTCGTGCCGCCATTCTCTGCGGAGGGTGATATTTACGTTTTATTTACAGTGCGTCTCAGACATTACCAACACGTGAATACTTTTTTTCTTATTTTCATAATTATTTCTTATTTTTTATTCTTTTTTTTTGCTGCATAGCATTATTGTTTCATGTTTAATTGCTTATTTTTGTTACAGTTTTTTAAAAATTATACGTTAGTTTTTTTTAAATTTCAAATTTATTTAAAAACATTAATTTGATTTGAGCATTTGGAAGCATTTGACTTAAAATTCAAATGAACAATTGTGGAGGTCATGGTTTTCTTGAGGAATTGATCCAGTTGAGAGTTACACAGCTAAGATGTTAGACTCAACTGAGCTGGATTAAACATTCCTCTTCTTTTTTATTTAAAACGATCGTATTATAGCTTATAGCTAGTGGTAGCTTAAAACAAGTGGCTTAATTTAATGTGCAATTCACATTCGTTTCATTTTCAGACATTTCCTCCTCGAAACAGTGAAAGGTGACCTCACAAAACACGTCCATATTTAATGTCTCCTCAACATTCATTGTCCATTACGGAATAATAAACGATGCGGATTGAGTTATCGCTCCACCCAAGATTTGAACGTAGGAGCCACCGTTCAGTCTATGATAAGAGAAACATACCTCCATACACATAAAAATAACCCATTGATGCTGTGCACTTGGAGTCTCTTCTTCATTTCATTGCAATGCATAGACGGATTCTCCCCACTGCTGCAGGATTGCTAAAAATAATTTCCATTCACGACCATTCGCAGGGACTTTTCTCGCTCTCACGCTAATGAGCATCATCCACACATGCACCCATCGGGGCATCAAGTACCATCCCGGTGCCATATGTTTACCATAGACCGTCTTGAGATAAAAATATCATCTCGCTTTGAGATCGGACCCGCAACAGGAAAAGATCACCCAAAACTCTACACCGAGATAGCACGCGGCTAGCTTTGGTGCGAAGCGCGAGCTCAAACCAACAGGCCCATCACAGATTTTTCACTGTGAAAAATACTTTTCCGTGATCGAATCTCATCCCGAACTAAGCAGCATGGCACATACCGTTTTTACACGCCCATATGCGACCTGCCGGTAATTCCTCTGATGTACTTGGGCCAACAGTGGGCAATGCAAGCACCATCATTAGTACCGGCAGAAATTATCTCTCTTTCTTCGATTTACTAGACCTCCGGTTTTAGCCTTCACGCGACGGATGGTTTTTCCATCGATGGAACAGTTCTTTTTATCAATCCTGCACAAGCAAGTTCATGCACCACACGGCGGCACGGGAATGGATTTTATCAAAAAGTTACCATCGGAGCGGATCTGATTGACAGGTTCATGCCCATCAACCTAGCCGGTGGGCGGCATTGTGTGTCCGATGACCGATAAACGAACGGGGAGTCATCACTGCCGAAGGTTGTTAATCGTTAATCTACTTCGACCCGTTGGCCAGAACCCAGCCGTAAATGGGCGTTCGATTTTGACAGTTCCTGCTCTGCAATTACTAGCTGTCATTCTTTCACCGAACGTTTTACGGTTCTCATCCTTTGGGTCGCTTTGAGCGTTATTGAACAGAAATTTAATGCTCTGCTTACCGTGCGGAGAAAAAAAAGCCAACCACCAGATAAGGATTTGATTGGAAGTACCCGATCGATCAGACTTGAAAGAACGTTTCCATACTTTTTCGATCGCACCAAGGACGGCGTAGACGGATTGCGATAAGGACACAGCGTCTGGTCGCCGGACAATGTCCCTATATGTACAATGGAGGACGTCTGGCAAGCTACTCGTTTCTCATCTCTTTTCCGTAAACTAGTTGGCGTCTGTTCTAATCCTGCTACCGCGCCCCATATTACACGGCAGACATCCTCCCATTAGCTCTTCACCGCCCTAACACCGGAAGCTAGACACACTTATTCAAAACCAGACACCCGACCCAACCATTAACATCTAGTATTTATTCGATTAGCGAAGAGGCAAAAAAAAAGCATGACACAAAGTGCGCGAAGCGTGCAGTATTTTGCACAATTTTATTGAACGATAAATTCGCGCTAATCGAAAATTTATGACTCCGTTTTCTCGTGCGCACACACACACACAACACCGGACACTGAGTGCGAGTGAGTGTCTGGACATATGGAATTGGCATTCGATCCGATTGGATCGGATTAAGGATACGCTCCGTCCGTCCGTCCGTCGAATGTCCATCATCAATTAGAGCGCGCACCAGCCAAACCGGGCTTCGCAATCGAGATCTACTTTTGTCTGGAGGACCTTCGTCCACCACGACGTGTTGGAAATGTGCAGACGCCACCCTGCAAGCTGCAAAATGCAAGTTGATTAAATGAATTCTCATCATTAAAACCATATCACACACACATTGCTGGATTTCGTCAATGGAATAACAATTGCGCGTTAACTTTGTCGCTTCATTGCGTACCATTCGTGAAAGAATTCATTCTATGCTAGCCTAGATTAGATCGGAACTCCTCCGCACATACGTAGCATACCGGATTCTTTTCTTTTCTCACACGCTTCGATACAAATGCAGTGTCAAGCGACATTAGCATCATCGCTGAATGAAAAACTCCAGAAGTCGCATCACACGAGAAAGGAAAGGATCGAGCGAGATCTGGTTGGGATGGAATTTCAGTTTCGGTTAATGTGTACACATTTCTTTCGTACCACCAGCTATCATTAATGGCTAATTATTAGCTCTCTGTCCGCAGGATAGGCGTATACACATTCAAGTGCAAGATTATAATGAATCTTAGCAGATACGGCTTCATTCGATAGGCATGAGAAATGGAACTGTTTGGGCCACAATCGAATGGGACATGTGGTATAATGAAAGCTGACACCTTTCAAGTGGATACTATAGAAGTCTAGTATACAATGAGGAGCATTAATGCTGTAGCCAGAAAGACTGGATAATAGGCACATTATTCTGAATGTGATAAAATTGTAATAGTGTGCTATAGGTAGGTCTTTTTTAGAAAAAACTTTATTTTTTCTGTGTGATATTGTTGCAAAAGAAATTGTATTGCTTTTTTAAAGATTGGAGTGCTTTTGATCATATACAATAGGATCTTTCAATTCTTCTGTCAATGGTGTTGCCGGGATATGTCAAATTTCTTTCGGAACTGTCATTTCAAAGCCGCACGGATAATCAGACACCCGGTTAAATGACACCCGGATAATCGGATCTCCACTGTGGATTACTTAAGTTGAGTCTTAAGTAATGTTCCATTAAAAGCTTAGAAAGTACCACAAACAACATTTTAATTCAATAAAAGAGCTAATCAAATAAACGTCTTCATAAACAACAATGCTTTTTTCACGAACATATTTACTATTAACACAAATATTATAATTAAATTATGAAACAGTCGCCAAATTAATTACGGTAGTAATTTTGCCGTTAAAACAATTAACGACATTTCAAAGATTGAATGCTTCCCCAGTAAGCAACATTCCGCATAATCACGATTCGCTGAGATTCCAATGGAAACAATTAACTGACTCACCTACGTTGGATGGATGGGTAATTTCGCACTAAGGAAACCTGTTGGATTTGTTTGGACAGAAGAACCACCCAGACGCAAACACCGAGAATGGGTCCGAGTGTGTCACTTTGGAATTGTTTGCCATTAGCGCAATGGTCAGACACCAAGTGGCAATCGTTGAGCAAACACACTTGACACCGACGCAAAGCAGCAGGCACAAGGCTAGGAATTTGAAGGCGGAACATTTTCGAAATATTTTCACACAATTAGACCCCCCCCCCCCCCACTGAAGGAGGACACCCATTGCATTAGGCAAATATATATAGAGAGAGAGAGAGAGCGCGTTGACTCATCCGCGTTATGATTAATCAAGATGAATGGTTTACCTGCGGAAGGAATTTGCCCACTGGACGATGGTTTAACACCTTTTGGGGATTTCACCGTGATCAAGCAACGAACCCCGCGCTACAAAAGATCCACTGATGGCTACACGAACACGAACGATGCGCGAGCGTTTGCATCGATCACTATCGGATGTGTAATGCACGGCATGGTCATTACCAGGAAATCCGCCACATTCCTTTACATGAGGCCCGATCATGTCGGTCGAACACACAGAGGAAAGCATTTCAATTACTCCGATTTCAATCTTGCATCATGGGCGGCATTTACAGAGTTGCGCTGTCATAGATCACATTCTACTTACAGCCATGCTCACAACTGCTCCAACAGATCCGGGACTAGCACAGTCGATCGAGTGGGTCACATGTTGGAACGCTTTTTTTTGTAACGAACACTATATGCATCTAAAAGAAGCACTTGTGAGCTGCTCTTGACAAGCTGCACAACCAGAAGGAAACCCATTGTAATGGGGTTGGTGTGAATTTCTTCAGCATTAGATGATCACCGCATTAAGATCATGATCGCCAATGAATGCACACTATTATGTGCTGCACACAAGGCTGATTTAATGAGTTTCTTCAACCCCACGCATAGCACCGCCAGTGCACGAAACATAACATCATAAATCGTTTCAACACGCTCATAGTTCTTTCTTCGGCACAAGTGCAGGTTGCAGTAGTGCATCAACATTGATCACCGGATCGTTATAAAATAAAGCGCGAGCAAACGTGACATTCTACAGCAGCACTAGTAGTAATAATCGTTTTATTTCTCCTACTAACGATTGCACTGGGTGGGGGGAGGTTATTGTGCGTACGGCACACCACGACGATTAATTCGAAAAACTGTCAAACAAATTATCGACCGGTACGATCGTAGAATACAGGATCGGGGTGGAAAAAAAGGCAACAACATGATGCATAAACCATACCACCGCCGAAGATCGATGAACTGTTGGTGTGCGATGTGGAGTGCGAAATGAGGAAAACGGTAGGGCAAAAAATAAACTAACCAGCCCAGCGTGGTAATGGGAGTAAGATTTATGGATTCGATCATGCGCCGCATTGCCCCTTTTCTGTGCCATATGCAGATTGAAAACCAAGATTCGAACGATGCAATAGTACGTTCAATCTAGCAACCACTTTGAAATTAACGGTTGAGAGGTAAATGACTGTCATTTGGCTATAAATAAATGAATACATAACATCGGATTCATTGTGTTTAACTGAAATTGATATTTTTTATACTTGGAGCAACTCATGAAAGCCCAAAAGAATATGTTATGGTACTGGTACTGCAAGTGTTAAATTTGAATCTCATCTGTTTCTACAGTTAAGTCTTCGATAAGACTAGATCTTCATCGTATATGCCAAAGTCTGATATGACATCATTAACTTCTAACCAATTTTATCAACTTTTTTAGAAAACTATAACCAGCATAACTTGCCTAATTAAGAACGATAGACTACTTAAGAACCACTGTCTGAGGTGAGATATCAATCGTATCTTCGCATCTTTACCTATCTGAAGGCAAAAATTTACTTCGTGACTATATTCATCGATAAGTCCATGTAATATTGACAGAATTACAAAGATGGTTCACTACCAATTGCATCCTGTTGAAGACGGCGAACGATGCAGAACTTAATATCTCAACTATTGTCTAAGATAATACAGGGAATTAAGTACAGCACAAGTATAATTCTAATACACACGCACATTTCGAATACTATTTTAGCATCATGTTTAGGCCAAATGATGAAATCTTAGCTGACGGTTGTTCATTAAATGGTATATTATTTCATAATGGCCTGCTGAAGGGTCACAAGACAGGCAAGCAAATAATTAAGCCTAGCAACAGGGTCTACTGTAGTAACTTTTTCATTCAAACGGTGAACATTATGACAAGCACGAAACAAACAATGGTAACTCATCGTGCTCATCAAACTAAATCAATTGTCCCAAATTATGTACAGAATCCAACGTATAATTACCCATCGTTCACAGCGAGTACAAACATTGCTTCAACCAGTCTTCTAATTCATCCAGCTGAGTTTTCCATAGGACGAGAATACGTTTTAACGCCAGAACATCGTACATGCAGGTACATGGCCAGCTCCCAAAAGTGTTTGGTGTCCAATTTTCTTCCATTATAGCCTTCAAGAAGTTGTCCAGTTTAGCGTTTATAAGAGCATGGTAACGTTGTAACGACATTACCATGCGCAGACCGGAACTTGCTTTGATGAAGATGTTTGAAGCTGTTGTAGTCACATGCACAAACTGTAATTGCGATTCAACCGAGGACGCTGAAACAAAATAATTACATCAATATTTATTCTACAATGCGTTTTTAACCCGCAATGTGTTTCATACCGTTCCTAGAAGCAACACGCGGTGATCGTCTTTGTTGTTGTTCTTGTTGACGTTTCTGGATCCTTGTGGCAATGGTAGTGTTCCGTACTTTCTTCACCACGGGCTTTTTCGCCGGTGGGACGATATTGGAAGCTACAAGTAATAAATACGTTTAACGAAACTGATAACATCATTTTCACTCCCTGATTTACCTTTTCTACCAGCCACAGGCTTTCGATTTTCCTTTCCATCTGCTTTGACGGTGCGCTTTTTGTTTTGTTGTCTGGTAATCATGTTTGAATCGATTGTAGCGAATAAGGAATGAACGATTACATGGAAGGACTTGAGTCAAACTCGTTCACAGCACAGCACACATCGGTACACACTTAAGAATTACACAGGAAATAGTCACTTTCTTCGCAGTTGCAACTTAATTTTAATGCGCAACCAGCAGCGCGTCAATGGATCTGCTTCTGCGAAGACAGGATTTGCCACACCGTTACAAACACAACCAAACGGTAAAGAACGGCAATCGTATGATTGCGCTAACACTAGCGCATGAAGGCAACAGTGAAAAAATCATCGCATTTTTTCATCGCCATGACAGCTGTCATCCGTTGCGCCTTTTCGAAAGGATAATACAGGCAGTACCCAAGTTGCGCAAGATTTATCAAAACATATTTTTTTATTTGAGATTATTTAAAAATTTCAAATTAGAAATTGAGTTCCTCGTAAAACAACTACACAAACTATCAAATTTATAAAATCGCGTATCGAGAACCGCGCAACTCGGGGAAATACTTTCAGGATTCTCTATATTAATGAGCTCTTTGGCATTCGATGAGACTCACCAAACACGGATCGTACCGCTTTTGCTGTAACAATGATACTAGACCATTGACCTTATCCTAGACTCCTGAATAAGGCCCATGTAAACCTAAACTAAGTTGTAAAATATGATTTGGACACCTTTCGTGAAAGGAAGGTTCTCGATTGTGAGCAGTTTTGAGGACGTACAGGCAGTCCCCGAGATACGCTATTATAGCGGACCACTATAACCCGGGAAAAATCCGCCTGACTCGAATTTCCGCGTAAGTCGAATCCTGGGGCAATTTCGTTTATACTTCAAAGTCACAGTGCCGACCTCTTTCTCCGCACTTAAATTATTCACCGAATCAAGCGATTTTTACAAAGATGACATTAAAATAAGTTAGAAAGAAATGTTTCATGTGACAAAAAAACAGGTATTTTTGACCAATTTTCACCTTTTTGCTTAGATTTAGTGCTATAAACTAGCTCATCTGTCAAATTTTCAAAAATCGCGCCAGGAGAAGTCTCGTGACCGGTTGTAGTACGGTATATATAAATAATGTCAATAAGTAATTATTGTTCAAACATTTTGACCCACACGTTAGAAAGAAACTTCGAATAAAATCATTTCCATTTTGAAAATAACAAAGAGCAATGCTGTAAAAAACGCATTAACTATTTTATCTTTAATAAACGCCATAAAACTGTGCGTTCGATGGTCAGTACGAGGAGTGCCTTTGAAGTTTCATCACTCAATCCCCCCAAAAACTAACCCCTATCATCATCAATACAATAAAACCAGCGGATTATCCCCTATGTTTTAAGCATAACACACAAAATTAATGCACACCGCAACACCACCACCAGCAGCTCCATTACCTTCAGTACCGGTTCGAGGTGCGTTTCACACATTTGTCGTTAGTGTCCTAAAGCCATAAACGCATTATCAATGGCAGCGAAAGCGTGGTGAGGTGTCACAGTTCCTTCCGGGTGTCGCGACATAAACCAATTAAATTAGAGGTGTGATATTGTATTCGAAACCCGTACACGCGCGCGCTGATGTTGCACGAAAATTAATACACCACTTCCCTGGTTGTGTGTCTCTTTAAACATACCCACAACAAAACGCACACACCTTCGTTTTGATTTGGAATAATGATCCGTGAAATTCCGGCACCAAAGGTGCAAATATACGAAACGGTGCCGCCACGCTGCTCTTTAATGGGACACATTTTAGTATCGATTCGATTATTAGACCGCGTACGCGGACCGTAGCACCAACCGCACACCGATTGCATACAAACATAAACGCATATGTTTACCCGGTCAGGCGAATTCAGTTCCCTGCACTCCCACCCTAGAAAAGTACCTTTTTACAGCTGCTATTGACCATTATGATGGCGCGCGTATACACCGCGGATGGTAATTAAATGAATTTCTACTCCATTTCGCGTACTGTACGCTGCCATGCTGCCGCTTTTAGACACTGCCCTCGGCAGCAATTCCCATTTTGGCGGAAGCTTTCGATGTTTAAATGACTAAATCGAATTAGTCACGGGGCCGGAAAATGGGGGAGAGGGAAAACGTAAATTTATTCCTGTTGGTTCCGTGTGCCGATCTGCACTAAAAGGGTGTTGGACACGTTGGACCTATATAGTGCACGTGTTTCCGCGAACAAAGAAAACGAACATTAAAATGGGAATGTAACGACTGGTGAGTAACGACTGCAGAAGCTGATGGTTTGGAACAGCAACAGACCTCGCTAGTGCTGTCGACCTCGCCACCAATTCGCCAATCAAATTAACCGAATCACACACCATCTGTTGTGAGCAGCGAGATAAGAATTTCATCTTCACCAAAAGCTCTTGAAGCGTAAAACGCCACCAAGATGCTGCCCGTGCCATTCGTCATAATCACAACCAATTACCAATCTGGTCCAAGCTTTTGCCTGCTGCCTTCCCCACGTACCAGCGGTCAGCAATGCTCGAGAAAAAGTTACCAAGAGAAAGACATAAGTGAGAAACTTGCTGATGCATAAATGGTAGCTTTTTGTATCATGAAACACTGCCCACAGACGATGCTTGCTGCTGTTTGCTGCTTTAATCTATCATAGTTCTTTTATTTCTCCCGATGCAGCCGGCAATTGGGGCAAACTTTTGCACTCATTCCTTGTGTTGCATTCCCCCGCTGTGGTGTGGGTATGGTTTATTTTCTGTCTCCTTTTATTGCTCCAACCCATTCCGTTGATGAAGCACTCTGCGTGAAGCACAAAAAAGGCTTGGTTTTGGTTTTGGTCGTTACGCTTGGCGCAAGGAATGGCATTACAAATGATCCGTCCACGGTTGCCTGACACTGTTGAGTGTGTCATGGGTGGTCAAGGATGTAGATTGACTCACAAAATAAAATAAATAAATGAGCTTACTGAAACTCAGCTAAAATTAATTTAGTAACAGAGTGTGTTTTAATGTAGAGGGTGGATAATCTTTAATTTTAGTTTTTAAAACTTTAATGATGATAAGAATATACGGCAAAAGTGTATTATTGCATGAACAAACGATAATTTAAAAAAAAATTAAGGAATGAGATTGACTTTTTTGATAAAATGAGAAACGTTTTAGAAATAACTGGTTAATACTTCTAATAAATACACCAGTAAAATACGAAGTTACAACCCGAAAAGTAAATTTATCCCGTGCATTTCATTATTTCAAAACTAGCCGAAACAAGCACTAAGTTTTCGTTAATTTGAAAAGTTTTTAGATTCCAATACTATTTTACTACGATTTTTTTACATTTTTTTACAGTGCCAGAAAGATTTACTGGTTTACTGGAAATAATAACATTTTCATTGAGTGTATATTATCTCCCCTTAACCGCACCAATACTAAAACCAAATCAAACCTGTTGTATTATATATTGCACCTGATTGGTTAATCTGATACGGCTTATCAGCTGATCAAATCTTAAACGTAAAGGTGTGGTTAAGCCTAATGTGAAAAAGACTTCAACGATCGTAAAAGCGACGAATTTTAGTTTTAATTTTATCAGGTATTGAATCAAGGAACAAATTTTGTATAATATTATTCGAACTTAAGGTAAATAAATAATTTACTGTAAATAGCAAAATTTTGGAGTTAATTATAGGAAAACAATAAATAAATACACTAATAAACAAAAAAAAAAATATATGCAACATGTTTCTCCTATTTACCTAATATTATCAATTATTTCAACGTGGTTAATTCAATCTGTCTATTTGCATAAAAAACGCATTTTTTAAATATATATTTTTTTAAAAGTATTTAAAACAGGACCGACAATAACAAAACGTCCAAGTACCAAGTTATCCCACAAGTTAAAACAACACTTTCCTTTGTTGTCTGTACTAACTCTGCTTGCGGATATTCTGTTTTTCTTTTATCCATTCTCTCTACCTTCTCTTCTCCAACACAATTCAAATGGCCAAGATAAAAATTGCATTAATGCGCACGTTATGGTTTGTTGCACTTCTGCAATTCTTGTCTTAAAATATATATATGGCAAAGCATCCTCTGAGTGTCTTCTCAGAAGCGTTAAAGTGAGAGAGAAAAATAGAGAAAGAAAAAATTGCAACCGAATTAAAACAGCAAAACATGCATCCATCGTCGACGCATTGATACCATTCAACACTCCTACACAAGCTGGACAGAAAGGGCCCTCAACATCATTCACCTCCCCACATGCTCCGATCGTTCAAATGTGCTCAAAACGAGCAAACACAACGACTAAAAACCATCTAAATCATAAAGTTTGCTACTGCAAAAGTGTATTCCATCAACCGGTCCCGAGCGAGATTATGATTTCCATTTGGCGAAGTGAATTGTGTTACCGTTGCGCAGCGTTATTTGCGTTGTGTATTCGTCTCACATCCGGCCGTAATGTTGTTTTTCGATCCTGCACGAAACCTTTTCCATGCTGATATTTTCCATTTCTGTGTGTGTTTCTTTTTTACTTCGCTTTCTATCTCAACTGCATAGGGATGTGAAGTGCATCAATTTGTGAATGGTAACACAATGCGTTGTATGGGGCGAAGGGAGCGATGATACCGCGCTAAATGGTCACTTCAGCCGCGCCAGTGTTGTTTCCAGCCCCATTTTCATTATCCTTTCCACCAGCAGACCGGGCAGTGTCTCGGGAAATCTGTAAACTTTCCATGCCACCAACGCTTTTTTGCGGTTAGGATTCAATTAGTTCTAGCGTTTCTCTAAGTATCCACTTTGCCACAGCTCGTCCACCAGCGCAGGTCTTCCTGGGCTCTCAACTTACGCACGGGAAGCTGACCACTGCAACGGCGCCAGGATATGGTAAATAAACTCCCACCGCCATTCTCCATTCCACGCTTGGGTGCATTATCCCGAACACTTGTACGTGTTTTCCGTTGCAATATGCCGGTTGTAAGGGAACATACGATACAAAAGCTGGTAGCTGGTAAGCGGAAATGGCAAACATCGGAATGGGATGCTGCACGTTTCAGCGCGGTGATGGTTTGGGATTAGGTTTTACGATCGTTACATAAACTAATTAATACAACAGCATGCTGACCCTCACCCCCGAACAAGTGTGTATATTTTTGCGAAAATGTTAATCCTGTACCTACTGACCCCATACAGCACAGCTCGGGGCCCTTTCTCCGAGCTGTAAGCCATTTTGGTAAAAATGGCACCAATTTTGGGGAAACAAATAAGCATGCGAGAGACACATAACCGAGTGCCCTTTAAGGGTGAGTACTGATTAAAAATTACCACCAAACACGCATCCCTGTAACAGGGTATTAGCTAGCCACTAGCCACCAACACAACTACAGACACGCACCAACTAAACCGCAACAAAAGCAAAGCAGAAACAAAACAAAAAGTTTTGATGGTTTGTGCGGACAGGGCTCTATTTCCGGACCGGAACACATATGCTGGCCGGGACCGGAGTAGAAATGAGCCCCCAAATCTGATGCTGTACTGTATGCAACTGAGAGGATCCAAGCGACCATGATGCGATGGTTGGTTTTGTGTGCTCATCGCTTGGATGTGACGAATTTATTGCAATACTCTGGCCCCAACAATTGGAACCGAAAGTGTGGTGTGGTGGCACCAAGATTCGAACCGTCAAACACACGGTTCGCTGATGGAGGTTTTACAGTTAATGGAAGGTCCATCATCAGACACGCTATGGTGCGTGATTGAACCATATTTTTGAAGGGTACTTCACCCACGAAACCGATGCCACTATCATGTCACCTTATCGAAGCGGCTGTGATTTGCTTGCTAAACTCCGTAGCGTCTTCTCACCCGGACGGGTGTCAGCGAACCGTGATAACCAGTGGTAGAATGGGGTTGAATGCTTGCACACAATTAGAGCTTCCGCTGGCAGTCAACAACCAACCATTAGGGGATGAACGCTATGGAGACTGTGGTGAAAATGCAGAGAAAAAAGTGGGGATGGCTCGAAACGTTAAAAATAGAATCATCCCCAATCTGTGTGTGTGTGTGTGTGAGTTCCAATACAAAAACGCTCTTTTGAAATATGTAAATTATGCTTTCGACTAAACAAACAATAAGTAAGTGAATAAGTTTTAATAATATTGTTAAATAAATACGAAAAGAGTTATATCTCAATTTTGGCGAGATCTTTGGAGATCATTTACAAGTATCTCCGGTAGATCGTATGTAACATGTTGCGTATAACATGGGTAACATGTTGAGTTATACTCATAAAAAATCATCAGATATATTTTCAGGAGTCAAAATTATTATTTTTAACTATATCTTTTCGTTATGAACGTAATAAGTTAGTTAAATAATAATATTTAAATTTTGACGAATCCTTTGAGATTTTACAGAAGTCAACATATAACAAGTATAACAAAAGTATAACAAGTATAAGTATAACAAGTCGAGTTGAACTCTTTACAAAAATCAATTACAGGCAGTCCCCGAGATACGCTATAACCGGAGAAAATTCGCGTATCTCGAATTTCCGCGTAAATCGAATCCTGGTGTAATTTCGTTTATACCTCAAAGTCACAGAGTCGACTTTCTTCTCTGCATTTAATTTATGCCGCGAATCAAGCGATTTTTAGAAAGATTACATTAAAATAAGTTGAAAACAAATGTATTATGTGACATAAAAGGTGTTTTCGACCAATTTTTCACCATTTTGCTTAAATTTTGTGCTATAAACTAGCTCAGCTGTCAAATTTCCAAAAACCGCGTATCTCCGAATCCGCTTATAAGAGAAACCGCGTATCTCGGGGACTGCCTGTACCAGATTTTGATAATAGATCTATCAACAATTTTAGAGTATGTCATCCCAACCATTATTTGAGACTTTAAAAAATACATTATATCTCAACCCAGGCGAATCCTTCGAGCACTTCTAGAAGGTCCAGTATAACACGTTGAGACTTATACTCTGCGCATCACTCTGTTGCCGCTATGGTGAGGCTCGAACTGCATAGCGGCACGGTTGCTGATGCGATACAATGGGAAATTATTTGTGACCATGGATATGCGAGAAACATCGCCGAACCGTGCAAGAACGGTTTCGTCCGACCTAACCGATACGGTCAACAACGATGTTATCTTTCCGCCAGCTTCCAATCGTATCTCATCAAACCATCGCGTAACGGCCAAAAGCCGATTCCAATCAGCATACAACCACGGAACTCTTATCGCTAGTGCGTATCGAAATAGAATCTGCAAATTAGATGCGGTATCGGCACACAATCGGCTTCCATTTCATGCGGTATAACAGTTACTTCCACAAAAGGCGCTTGCCGTAATTGATGCTTTTGGTAGTTGGTTGTATAAATCAATCATGGCTGGTGGGCGCGTTATTCAGTTATTACGAATAAATAAATCATTCTACAGATCAATTACGCGCTATAGCTTACAGTAAATGTTTGATGATGGTCATTCATTCTTCAAGACCGTGTCTGGGGGGAGGATCGTATTTCTGTACAATTCTTGGAACAAAGCGTCTACGTACCTGGATAGAAAAGAATAGTAAAAGGGAATTTTAGTATCAAATAATCATTGAAATACTTTTTTAAAATTATTTTAACAGTTAAAAGATTCATGGTGATATAGTAACAGATAAACTTTGCAGCATAATTAAGGAGACAAAAAGGAGTAACGCCTAAATCAGATGGTATAAACCGACATTTAATGGATTATAGCAAATAAACTCGGAATGAACTGAACTGAGTGATTCGGAATGAATCACTAAAGAATAAAAATTAAGAGACAGAAAGTGCGTCAGGATCTGTATCCTAGGTACAGATCTTGAATCTCAAACCAAGACTAACAATAGCTCCATAAAGCAGTTCACTGTTGATTACTAACAAGCCAATATATTTAAAAAAAACACCCATCTTCAACGCAAAACTAACATTTGAACACACAAAAGTGTCATCTTGAAATCATCGAACATGTAGGCTTGCCTTTCCAAACATGTCTGTTTTGCATATAAAACAACAACGGAAAAAATGGAAACATTATGGCACGCAAAAATTGAGCATATTCTCTACCACTCCCCCTCCCCCCCCCCCCCCCCCCCCCCCCCACACGGTTCGCACCCGAGGCCACGCGCCCTGCATACATAATTCACTCATCCCAGCCCACGTCCCTCTCTCGGCCAATATCCTTTATGCCAACCGTTTGCGGAAAGTATCATCATTTTTCAAAACCATATTTATTTATGTCATAAAGCGTCAACCACCACCGGAGTAGCTGTCCACTTCACGGTTTCCCCGTACGTCTCTGGTATCCCCATCCTCCCCCATGCCACCATTTTTCCATCATATGCATCCTGAAGTGTTTCGGACTAGTCGCGTGGTCATAAATAACGCTCCTATCGCGATGGGTGGCATTCCACCACCCATATACACAACGCGGCGGAAACCGCGAACGCAACGGTACCATTTCGTCTCTTTGGTCCCGTTTGGTGAATCGTGTTTTTTTTTTTTTTTGGTTATCGCTCCTCTATTGCCCTTGGTAAATTCCATCCCACAGCCAGTGATGGTGGTGGGCCCGCAAATACGTACAAACCTTGCCCACCACCACCAATAGTCAGGGCTGATTGTGGGGTTTTTTTTTGGTTGCAAAAATGTGACCTCGTGGGGAAAGGACCGGTGGTGATTGTTACCAAAATATTGGTTACGCACGTGTAAAAATAAGCCATTGCCAACCAAACAGCCCGCGGGCATACACCCGCCGCTGTTGCCCATATCTCGATGTGAACTATAAACTCTTGTCAATCATTCCGGGGTCGAAGTTCGGATGTGGCCGAAGGCAGTGTGTGTCCGACCCGCATGTCCACGTCCACGCAGCTGTAAGGAATCAAGGATATTCGCAACGGGAAGGCATGGGGAGTGGAGGGATGAATATTTTCACTAACCACTTCCAGTTCTCACGCCTGTAGGCCTGCGTTTGTTTGTTTATTTTGACCATGAAAAATGATTGGTTTGCAAAAGTGACAATTCGACTGTCCGATTTCCGCAACCTTGCGGGATCTCGTTATGAAGATTTTCCCGCCACCCTCTCCCCCATCCTCCCCCCATAAGGTTCCTTTACGTACGTGAATGCCTGAATTTATTCGCTGTAATTGAATGATAAGCTCAACGTTTGATTGATTGTGAAACATTAAATTGGATGCGATGTCCGGTGAGTGGATTTTTCCCCAATGTATCTGACACATATGTATAACAGGAAGAAAAAAACTTTGAATCACGAATTTTCATTTGTTATCGGCGACAATAATTATCCCTTAAATTAGTTGCTCTTGTGAAAAATACTAAAGCAATTATAACAAATTGTTTAGAATCGTAGCATAAACTTGCGAACTTAATTTGAACATTTTGAATAATGCGAAGCAATTAGTTTTTTAACTATATTTTTAATTTTACTATATTTTTTAAACTATTTTTTAACACTTTTCTAATTACAATGTTTGTTGTTTTTTTGTAATGTACTTTTTTTTAAATTTTTTTAGCTCTATGGAGAATTTTTCAACTTGTTTTCCTTTTCACATCAATATTATTTACTTTTAAGAATCATTTCTTCAATTTTGATACAAATATTAGAGTTATTTATTATTTTACTAGAAATTTATAAAAAGCCTTAAAAAAATGGAAAAGTTAGCATTTTTTCTCTTATAGCAGCCACATTTATAGGCTTTTCCTCAGTAAAAAAAAAGAAAACCCCATGCAACTCTACGAAGAATTCTTCAACTTGTTTTCCTGTTCACATCAGTACTATTTCATTTTAAGAATCATTTCTTGAATTTTGATACGAATATTCGAAACATTTATTATTTCACAAGAACTTTATCGAAAGCAATAAAAATAAATTTGTTAAAATCGTAGCATAAACTTGCAAACTTAATTTGAACATTTTAAACAATGCTAAACAATCAATTTTTCAACTATTTATTTTAATTTTACTATATTTTCTTAACTATTTTTTAACACTTTTCTAATAAAAATGCATTTCTTTTTTTGTAATATGTTTTTTTTTTAATTTTTTTTAACTCTACGGAGAATTCTTCAACTTGTTTTCCTTTTCACATCAATACTATTTGCTTTTAAGAATCATTTCTTCAATTTTGATACGAATATTCGAAACATTTATTATTTCACAAGAACTTTATCGAAAGCCTTCAATAAATGGAAAAATTAGCAATTTTCTCTTCTAGCTGCCACGATTATAGGCTTTTCCTCAGTGAAAAAAAAGAAAACCCCAAACTCCGACATGCACCCACAAAACATCCTTCGAATCCGAGAGACCGTTACGGCCACACTTTTCCTGTGGATGATGGTCGGCGGAACCGTCATGTCAATATTTTATGATCGTAATCAACGACAGGAAATTGATCAATTGAAATTATTGAATTCAACTTTAGTGCTTTGATTAAGTTCGTTCGCGTGTGGTACGAGATTGTCAAAGTTCGCCTCGAACCAAAACCGAAACACCCACACACCCCACTTATGCTCCCGAGCCCACACATCTACACACATCTGTCCCTCGCTGCCGGGCATGTCAGACACCCGGGAGTCACTCGTCACACCTAAAATCGAGTCGCGCTAAGGTAATTCAATTTATCGTCACTGCGCAGGCGGTTAATTAGTTTGGGAAATTCAATTAAACAGCAATCGCGTTTTTCATCCACGTTGCTGTCGCTACTGCTGCTGCTGCTGCTCTCCGTGGCTGATTTTAGGTGGGTGCCGTACACAGCGCGAATCCGGTGGAAAATATCGAATCGGGCAGCGATTGATTTTGTCACCTTGCAACGCTGAATGGGAATCAAATCAATCTCGCGTCACCGTGTCATCTTGATGGTACCGTACGCAGCAATCGAGTACATTTATCACCTCCGCAAGATCGCTACCTTTGCCTGGGGGTGGTCGGGTAAAAGATTGCAAGATAATAGCACAAAAGTGTCTTCCGTTCTACAAGCGACCGGGCTGAGGAAGTTCAAATCTTGGCCGGGTTATATCGATTCACGGAACATTCATTTTGTTGCTCGCATCCCCAGCTAGCTTCAAAGTGTTTCTCCCCACTTTTACAGATATTTATAAGTCTTTGAAGTATTGAACCATTTAGCACCTGGAAAGCCTTCCTATGCAGAGCTCGCTTTTACTGATCAATTCACATCTGAAGTTATCGTGTGGATGCATACTGGACGTCAGTAAACATATTGCTATACGAAGGCTCTAATAGGCGAAACTCTTCAGTCGTTTCCGCCTAGTATATCGAAACGATGCGTAATCAATACGACGTTCGCCAGAAGTTCAAATCTCGTGCATTTATCGCCTTTACCGTTCCTCTTGAATCACTCGTTGTTAAAAGGAATGGCAACAATCCAATGCACAATAGCAAATTGCTGAAATCCTCACTCAACTGGACTGGAAGCTGACCATTCCCAATGAGCTTCCGGATTTACCGAGTCGAAGGAACAATTCTCAAGCTTCCTTTTTTCGTTACTTCGAAATAGCAAACATGTGTCCAATCTGTTGCGTATGATTAGATCATTTCCAAATTCGCAAACCTAACGATCTATTACGATAAGCATAAAATAAAAACTGACGTCATATTTTTTGTTGCTTTCTTGGGCTCTACCCGCATGAGCATCAGATATATCCGGCTCCAAGATACGCTCGATGACTCACCTACCCTAACGCCGTAAGTGGAAAGAAAGTGATCCCATTTCTTTGTAGTCTCGTTCGTTGTTGTAGTCTTCCATTTTTCGGTGGTTAATGGCCTGCTCTGCTCCGTTTGATGATCTCAGAGCCTTTTGATGGATGCGAACAGAATGCGTCCTCATGGATGGCAAATGTGATCGTTCCCCGTTTGTTTGCGCGCCCGAGACGAAGGACTTTGCGGAAATAAACAAACAAACAAAACAGAAACTATTGATCTGCTGCAGATGTGATGATGTTCCGAAAACTAACAGCAACAGATGTGAAGCAACAGATCGAATGAGTTGTTCACCGAAACAAAGTGAACGGTTTTATAAATAATCAAACAATTCCATTATGGTTTGTAACCAAGTAAATCTTTAAATAAATGAACAAAACATATAAACACCACATTTTTTGTGCTTGCAGTTTGATTTTTTCTTTTCCAAAACTCATCCACCCGGTATGCAAATGTAATGCGCTGGCATTATTCTTCTTTTTGATTCGATAGACATACAAAACCCCCAACCGTGTTTCAACGTAAGATGAAAGATTCCGGTGTCTTCTTTCAACCGACAACACCCGGCAGCACGTGCCATCAGCTTTATCTGCTTCATCAGAAACCACCAAAACCATCCTCAGCCGCAGCATATGAATGTACCGAAAAAGAACTCGAACTCAGTAAAAAAAAACCCCTCCCGAACTGAACATTGGTACGCATACATGGTTCTAAATCATCTGCGATCTATTGTATGCTGTCCGACTGCGGCTTCGCGCTGCTCAACGCCTCACAATGCTTTGTTTTGATGGATTACGAGCGTCTCGACAGGGCAATCCGGGGTCGAGGCTTTGCAAACCAGCAACAAAGAGGAGTAAGAAATTCGAAAACAACAACCACAAAAAGAACACACACACCTCAGATACCGAAGTTGGGGGACATCACATAGCATGGCAGAATACTCCAAGATTGTTGACTCGGAAGAAACATTTTGCAGCCACCAAGCGCAAACACGAAGGATGCCTTACGACCAAAATATCAAAATAAGTAGTGTTTGGGAATGGAAAGAAACCAAAAAGAGGAGCATTTAAATGGCTTTCCATGCAACAAACAGAGCATAAGGAACTCCAATGCCACAGGGTGGTTAATTTTTTTTTCTTTTTTAATTAAAATTTATGTTCAATATTAGCATACTAATTGTTCTATTAATATAAACAGAAAAACAGAAATATTTCTGTTTTTGTACAAATTTTTTTTATATAGAAAGTGCATTCGGTACAAATATTCAAATTGTGAAATAATAATTGAATTACCCTATACTTATTAACGAGTCAAAAGAGAAGCGTATGAAGGAAAATCGTACGATAAAGAGCATACATAGGAAACAAACAAAAAAACACACACACACAGATTCAAGACAAGACCCACGTGTAGGAGGATTCCAATCCATCATTAATTCCTTTATGTTTTATGCGTAACATCCGGTCATGCATCGAAGCGCGTACTGTTTTGGGATGCGCAGCACACTGCCCCCATCATCATCCACAGAAAAAATATTTCCGATTCCCGGCATGCCCAGCACAGCTTCCTACCCTTCCTACTCCCCCCATATACCATATACCCCCCTCCCTATTTGGGGTTTTCAAAACGACGGCTAACAAGCAGATTGATTATTATTATTGGAAAAATGCCTCCAGAAGAAATAATTCATCGTCTCGTAACTTCCGAGAAGCGCCAAATGACAGATCCGTTCCCGGGAAGGTTCCCTTCAGCACACAATGTTGAGGACGATCCTCAGCATCTTTCTTGTGGTGAGAGACCGTATTCACGGATTCGGATACATTTAAAACCCATCAACCCCAACCGCCCTGCGGTAGAATACCGTCTGGCGTCGTAGGTGTCACCGATGTCGATGTTTCGACTCGGTCCAGTATATACACACTCATTTATCTTCGTCGTATTGAGTGGATTGTACGGTGACATAACAGCGCTGTCTGCCTCCGATAAACTTAAAGCGCCATGGTAAGGAATTGTTTCACGGCCCTGTACCGTGTGTAGGTGAGAACGGTTGTTGTTGGTTTATATTTTCTTCTTCACAATACCATTCCCTTTCTGCACCCATCGAATATGACAAGGCGCCAACAAGAGATCAGAGATTATCAACGAACACCATCGACGCCCGCTCTAGGAACACGCATCAAGACCAGGGGGACACATAAGAACGGCGCGAAGAAAATCGCGGGCGTGAATGGTTGTGTTCGACACGATCGCTGCTAATTGCTGGCTATTCTGCGGTACCGGGGCCTGTTGACATGATAATTAAGATAGCGTAAGAGATGGATTCTAAGCGCATTCGTAGCGGATGGATGCAAACGTAGACGAAGCACTTGAGATGATGCTATTTTTACGATTGTTTTATTGAATGAATAATGGTTGTGGTTTTTTTTGGGGGGGGGGGGTCTTGTTTTTCAACAGTCATTATGTTGTAACTCGTGTTTAAATTGCATTGCATAAGCATTTTTGCCGAGACAACCCCGTGAAGAAATTTCAACAATTGCTCATTATGGGATTTTAAAATGGTTTTCAAATAAAATTAGATTTCTATAAAATTTGAACAAGCTTTAAGATCAGGTTAATATTGCAATATGACTGAATATTCAAAAGTGTAAAGAAGTTATTATAAAAACTATAAAAACTAAGAATATTCCGAAGTAAATTGTAAAGTCTTAAATATGACATCTGATGTCAACTAGCTCTATGACAAATTGAGCATACATCAAATGTTAAAAATTAATTTGCTGTAATGATGTTAATTGTATTCTTTCTTCTTTCTCTTTTTAAGTTTTAAACCCTTTTTAACAGTGTTACATTTACTCTCAAACTAAATTATAAAATTACATCTATAACTTGAGGCATATTTCTAACTTGAAGAATGATATTCGTAATTTAAATACTTTTTAAGAATGAATGAAAAGAATCAAGTCAAAATAAAAAAAAAACAGTATATTGAAGAATAAAACTAAACCTGAGAATAAATGAACCAATATACAAAAACAAGATAATAAGCTAAAGAAAAGAGAAAACTTCAAATATTAAATAAAATAAATATAATAAAATATAATATTGTCTGCTCTGAATTTCCTTCTGTTGTTCCTTCTTTTACTATTTTTTTGTTCCTTGCATCTACTTTTTCTTCTTTCCTTTCTCCTTTTTTCCTTTTCTTCCCTTTCTTTCCTACCTTGTTTCATTTTTTTCCTTTCACGGGATTTCTTACTTCATTGTTGTCAGTTTACCTAAAGTTCGTTTAGTTATAAGTTAGTTAATAAATTGTTAAACCCTTAAGGCACATAATATATCACATATGAAATTAAATGAAATGAAATATCATTAATTAAGCAGACTTTTCTTATGTGAATCATAAGGAAAAAATAAAATTAAACTTATCTCAATTCTTTTATTTTTACTGTTTGATACAACTTGTAAATCTTATTTTAGATTGCAAACGCAAAATTAGCTAATAATCATAATCACTATATTACTGTCACATCTCATGAAGGTGATGGATGCAGAACAGCAAACGTATCACAGTGAAGAAACCATTTGCAGTTATTTTTCCTTGAATACAAAACATGCTTGAAGTTGCATGCCATTCACTATTTCCATGCCGTAGTGACTAATTATGCTCCGCATGGACAATATGTACGCACCAAACAGTTTAAGACTGCACTGGTAGTCGCTTATGTTGCAGCACATCCGAAACATTTGTCACTTATTTATGAACGCTCGGGACCTCACAAACCGTATGAACCGTGCACATTGTCTATGTTTTTCACCATCAATATTCATTCTCATGAAACGCTTTAAAAGGACACGGAGCGCTTAGTCAGCGCTGGACATTAACGATGATAACATTCGGAACGATCCGTCGTACGGTCCCCGTATGCAACGGTTCCACAGATGTTTAATGCATGAACCCATCGCCACATCTCGAACAATATGCAACTAATTCAATACACCCTTTGGACCGCGCAGTACGCAGTGTTTCCCATCCAGGCAGAGACGCTCGGTACAACTGTGCCAATGAATTATGGCGCTTGCCATAATGCGCCCATTCCTTCATGCTCCATCCGAAGAAGAGACAGGCCACGACGCTCGTGTGGCTTTTGGAGCGTGAGGACCGCTCCCTATCGCTCTACCTAACACCTTCTACAAATCATTACGAGAACTTGGACAGCATCGAAGACACATAAATTATGTTGCCCTTCCACACACACACATCCAACCACATCCGCTGTTTGTCCCGGCGTGTGTGTACAATAAACCCAATTTCAAGAATCGTCATACTCGACGCAAAGTGAGTATGACTTATGGGAAAGAAAAAGCGAACACACAAGCGGCAATCGGACACAGCCGGACAAAGTTTTGATTCACGGATGATGGATGCCATCACTGCCATATCATATCGAGAGAGCTAATGCTTTTGCGAACAAATAAATGAGCGCAGGAAAAATGATCCAAACAAAAATGCTGTCCTCCCAGCAGCAGCCACACCATCTGGAGATGGATCCAGCTTCGTTAAAGGTTTTAGATCCGTGGAAAACGGGAAACCCTTCGATGGATGGAGACGACCTTCGGTGTTTGATGCTGCTGCATTCGGATGCAGCCCAGCTGCGATAATTCACCCCACACAAATCCATCGAAACTTTTGCGTTATTTGATACCGGCCCGGAACGAGAGCTAGCCACAAACCAGGCAGGACAAACAACGGAAGGAAACTTTTCCCGCTACGGTACGGTAACATCAGGCAGGAACGCCTCAGAACAAAACTATCGTGAACCCAGCATGTGTTCATACAGACTTTTTTTCCACTCGCTCTCTCTCGCGCTTGCATGTTTGCACTGTGGAGATCATTTTTCCCGCGAAACCCAAACAATACTGCACGCGCTGGATGATGAAATACAAAAAAAAAACAAAAACAAAAACAATTGCATGAAATCCAATCTCCAGTTTACGTTCCACGAGCGCGTGCATATATGGGAGCTTTTATGTTTACGAGATACCATTTCCATGGCCCTACGGGGCAAAAGTGTTAATATGCGAACGCGCCCGTGGGAAGCGTACTGTAAAATGATATCATAAATTACCTACCAATACCACCCTACTGGCTCCATTTTTTCTTCCCCAAGTCCCACCGGGTATTTGACATTTAGCTAACGATGTCATCTTCACAACTATCCCCCCGTCGCAGTGATCCAGCTGCACCCCTTCGTCTGCATCCCCTGTTTCCCAAGACATTCGGTTCGCTTTGATAGCGGCGCAAATCGCACTGGGAAAATGGAAAATATCATAAATCTGCGGCTCCATCGCTATCCGTTTTCCGGCAAAGGAAAACAACACAAAAAAAGCGTGTGGAAAAGCAAAATCCCACAAAGACAGCATAAAAAAGATATTGCTCGAATGTCGAGTGTGTTATGTGTTAACAGTGGTACTTTGGTCGTGGCGGGACCGATTCCCTTTCCGCGAAGGACCTGCCTCAACCTAGGCAAGGGATGGGGGGTGGGGACACGACAAAAATATTGCATTGGTTTTTTGAACGATGAGTTTTTTGTTCTGATTTACCAAATGGCTCTTCGGTGACACACACTGATTGTGACAGTAAATTAGTCTTGAGAGATGTTCTTCATTATAGTTTACGAAAAGGAAACACCATTACGAGCCAAAGTTTACTGCTCTTTATTGTTTGTCATTAGTTTGAACTTTGAGTTATTGTTCGAATAGTGTGTAATCCAATTGAACAGATTTGTTTAAGTGCTCAGCAATTATACAGTAACTCAAGAAAGAAATTCAATCTGTTATTCAATGTTAACGATGCTACTAAAAGTGGTACTAATTATTCATTATTATAGTAAAACCACACAATTATAGTAAAACCGTCTAGCATTCGCTATAAATATTCATGATCACAGCCCGATTTTATAGCAAACCCCATTCATATTTCTAAAGATATTGCATTTTGTATTATTTTTAACTTTGTTATACTTAAGTTAAGGCGGCCACACAATAGAACCGGGACAAAATCCAATCCATTTCGTTCCCTCGTATCAAGAACTGACAGCTACGCGATAAAATAAGTTTATTCTGCCAGAACCATTACAATGATTAGTGGGTCTTTACGCCAAGCAGAAGATTATGTGGGAAAGCATAAATTTTAAGACATCCCAACAATTGGGCAAATATCGAGTGCTGAATGGTGTAGAAACCACGTACTCTTGGTAAACAAGTTGGTTGATTCTGGCTTTGAGTAAATCCCATCTAAACTATATTAATTTCTACAGGAGAAAAATAATTTTCGAGGAAAAAGATTTTGATAATATCATGATAAACCACAACAGCAGGGAGTCCTTAAAATACATTATTGTTGCTGAATTTATACTTCAATGTTACAGAGTCGATCTTTACTCCATATTAATTAAGCATTTTAGACGGCTTTTTCACCAACAATAATAAAAAATTAAAGCAAACTATAGGCACTATCATAGAAATACACTATTATAGCGGACCTCTTTGAGTTTCGAGAGATCCGCGTTTCGCGAATTTCCTCGTTTTTAGAATCCGAAATAAATATTATTATTTTTGTTATGACTGTTATCATTATTATTACTTTTATACATAACACACATAAACATAAACAAAACTGCTTGGCAACGAATAATCGTACAAAAAGTACTAAAACTATTCAGTTCTCGAGATACGCTATTATTGCGGACCGCTATAACCTTATCTCGAATTTCCAAATGAGTCGAATGTTGGTGCAATTTTGTTTATACGTCACAGTCAGCAAGTCGACTTCGTGCACGTGATTTATTTAGCGAATCAGGCAATTTTTAGAAAGATTGCATTAAAATAAATTGAAATCATACGTTGTATATGACAAAAAAGGTATTTTTGACCAAATTTTCATCTTTTCAAGATTGTGTGCTATAAACTAACTCATCTATCAAATCTTCAAAACCCGAATATCTCCGAATCCGCGTATAAAAGAAACCGCGTATCTCGGAGACTGCCTGTACTTTAGAAAGAATACATGAAAATTAAATAAAAACAAATGTTTTATTTGACAAAGGAAGGTATTTTCGACCAATTTTTCATCTTTTTGTCTAGATTTATTTTCTTTTTCTTTTTCTTTTTTTGCCAGATTTCTGGATTTTCCTTTTCCTTTTGTTTTAAATGTACAATAAATTAACTCAACTGTGAAGTTTCCAAAATCCGCTTATCTCTGATTTCGCGTATAAGAGGAATCGCGTATCTCAGGGACTGCCTGTATTTATTATTGTAAAATTATTTCAAAGAAACGTTCATAAAACCATCGAAATGATAACGACCAAATCATGGCATACGAAAAACAACCTGGTATTTGCTTAAGAACAACACAAAAATATTGCATTTTTGCAGCAAGTCATCAACGAGTCAAGTATTTCACACGACAGCAATAAAACAAACATCCTCTCAATTAAACCACAGACTAATCATTGCCCCCTCCGTTAACACGCAAATCGATCTTCATCAAATATCAACACACACAGCGCACAGTTCATCACAACCCGCTGCTCTATTAGAGCATCGGACGATTAAATTGGACTTCCGGACGCTTCTGTTTGTCGTTTTCGATCGCCATAAAATGTTAATGACTCCTACTAGGCATCGGTCTGGTCTGCAGCATCACCGCGGCCATAAACAAAACAATCGTCCACACTTTTCTGCTACCTTAACCACATACCACACCTCGTTGTGGACGCAAACCAAACGGTTTATATCGACCGAAACACCCGATACGCATGGGTAAGTGTGCCTCTTTCACTGCTGATCCCATTGGAAGAAAGACAAACACAATACAAACGAAGAGTGTCAATACGCGCGAAGCATTAAATTATTGTTGCATACACGCGGCGTCAACGTCCGAAGTAACACATATTGAAATAAGTGATGAGTTATTTTGGGCACCTGGTGGTTAAGGTGAGAACGTCTTTCGCACGACAGAACCGGTACCGAGATCCCATCGGGACCCCGATCTTTTGTAGCGGAAATAGCAATTATACTGCAATAAGATAAGTCTTTTATATACCAATGTATGGTCAGAGGTCATCTAGTATAATAGGCCAGTCAAACGATCATCCCAATATTAACTACCAAGTGCCCGGTTAGTGTAACTCTCTTCACTTAATTGGCACAAAGGTAAATCGGGATCGGTTTACTCATTCGTGCGCACACCCTAGATAGCTTCTCAAAACATCATCAATCGCCACGAACACAAAGCCGGCGAGCGAGACTTAATTAGATATACTTTTGTCCGACGTTTTCAATAACATTTCCCTCTGGCACAGTCTATATAACGTACGGCGCGTGTTCTGAGATGCCCATGTCCTTCTGCGCCCCTTTCGTGACAGACAGTGGTCCGCACGCTCTAAACCACACGGTCTCGTGTTTTGTCATTCGTGCGTTACCGGAACACATCGGCCGGCAAACATACGCGTGTGCGCCCGGCTGGCCACGGGACAGCCGTGGCGCTTCGTGACACGAACCATTTTCCACGGACATGTCAGCGGCGGCCAGAATTAGCATGACAGGGTAATCCGTTTTGCAAGGTTTGCTGCCGCGCGTCTGCTGTTCACACCCGGCAATGCGTTCCCTACATGGTGTTTTACTCGCGTTTAGCAAACGCCTTACGTCGTTTGTAAAATTAATCACCAGAAAAACAGAACTAGCTGTTATTAATGAAGAGATGTGAGTAATCCAACTAATAATAATAAAACTCTAACGAACAATATTTTTATTTTACGTCAATGTTTATCAAAGCATTTAAAATTCTTTAAACATCTTAACTTATAATGGTAATTATAATGGGATGGTAATTACTCAAATAAGACTTTTTTTATCAAATTTTAGTTTAACTAAACTATTTATTGAAAAATTTCACTCATCTTCAATCAATTTAATGAAATTAATTACATGATAAAGTTAAAAACAAAATTTATTTGATTGTTGACCCTACAATATCTCTCATTCTAGATAAATTCATATTGATACCTCTTAGCGCTATGTGACACATTTTTGTTCTAGATTAGCGTCATAAAGATTTGCGTGTATCGTTTTTATTCAATTTTATTTCTTTTTTTCTCTCGCTCTGTATTTTTCAAAAAATATTATTTGTATTTCTCTGTTTTTGCTGACAGAGGTTCTCCTTGCTTCATCCTTTTAAAGCAATTGATGATTTGCAACGAAACAAAGACGATTCGTACCAAAGATCTGCGGTTCACCAGACAGTCGTGACGAAGCGTGACACCGCTAATGATTGCATTGACGCGCTGTGTGATGCAGCAGATCAGTCACGACCGACACCGCAATGACGGCGATGGGCAAAATATGAAGGGCAATTTGAAGGTGGGTTTCACAAAACCCCTCCCCTCAGGGAGCACTCTCATGGTCAATAATCACCCGACGATTATCCGTATGATTTGTTTGGATGCCGTCCGAGACACCGTGCTGTTACAAAGCGATGGTCAAATAATTCCCTCCCTCCTGCAGGCAGGGGTTGGGATTGCCCCCGAGAGAAGAAGGTTAATGAAAGATGCATTTCAGAGGTTTGTGTTGCTTTGTTCAGTGACACGCATTCTGATACAAAGGACCAATCGTTTTTTGTTGTTTCTTTAACCCACCTACGATGGGGATTTACCTGTGACAAGTAGGACAGTGTCTGTCGGGCAAACAATGACACGTTTGACATCAATATGAGCGCAACTTGTACACACCAACTCACACCGATTGCAAAATTGGGTGGCAAATATATGACAAACCGGCTCAGCGCGGAAGTTCATCGATTGATTTATGATATTTATTTAGTGAGTTTGCGCTGAGTGCTGTACTCGACATGGAAGTTTATTTCTTCGGAGAAATATAATGAAAATAGCGATAAAGCCATTGATTCGCTGGTAAACAGTGTAATGACCTCCACCATCCCACTTCTGTGGGACCATAACAGAATAAAGCATCCGGAAACGAAGCAATCGTGTGATAAGGCCTATCAGCGCCAAGTGTGGCACTCGAATAAGCGTGCGCGTTGAGCAACCGCGCCTCTCTGAAGATGTGTTTTAGTGCGTCGTATGCGCACGCATCGCTCTCTCTTGAGGGTTGAATCGATTAGAGCGCGTGAGGGTAGCAACGTGCGCATCCACGCATATGTGGTCCTGTGGCGCAATGGATAACGCGTCTGACTACGGATCAGAAGATTCCAGGTTCGACTCCTGGCAGGATCGTGAAATTATTACTTTTTTATTGCAAAAATTATACAAAGCATATTTATATCATAAACGCATATCATATCATAAAAGCAAAGCAATATGGATCGAACATAACGTGCAAAAATAGTTGAAATAATTAAAAAATAAGTAAAAAAACAACTCATAAAACAACAGCAGAATCAAATGAAAAATTGTTCTATCCATACGAAAAAAGAAAGAAAAATAATGAAGAAGCAAAGCATATTTATGATTAAAAAAAAAATGAAACTTAAATGCATCAACTTAAAACATCTGTTCTTTGTTCAAATTTTAAATAAACATTAAAATTAATCAGTCATTAGACATAGTAGATCTAGATATATGATTGATAAACAGCCGAGGGATACTAGATGTGATATTTTCAAGAAACTCAGCTCGATTAACGACATTTTTATTATGTTTCACTATTTCACTTATCTTATTTATTATTGAATGGAGTTGTCTAAAATATTGGTATCTTCATTTATGGTACAATTCACATTGGCTTAGAGCCAATTCCTTCTTACTTACAAATTTAATAATTCTGACACATTCTTGCTCAGGTGGCAACGATGTTGGTGATATTGAATAAATATAAATTCTTCATGAAATAAGAGCGAAAGGAATTAAAAAGTGTTACCTTTTTTATTGTGCAGAGTGATATCTTGCAGACATTTGGCAAACCTTCATGATTAAACACCATCATGTTCCATCGAGATATAAGGGTCGGAATTGTGAACAGAATATGCGAACGAGCCAGAATTTCTAAACCGCCCCCCCAAAATATCTAACAAAAAAGATTCAAAGCACAAAAACTAATACGAATGACAATCGGTTTGGACGAATCTGATGGCGCCCGCGGAAAATGGCACGCAACAAAATTCACAGGTAAACACAATGGAACCGGCCGGGTGCCACCGTGTCTGTATGTATCTGTTGACCTTTCCATACCATTTCGGTTGATGTGCAAACTTCCGAATGCAACGGTGAAAGAAACGCACAACCAACGGGCAAAAATCAAGCTCTGCACATAACAACCAAACAATGAAACTATCGCGATTGCAGAGCGGTTTGTTCCTTTCCGTTGTTTGGTTGCAGTGGATTGCAAACATGTCTACCCAGTGGGCATAATTTATCCAAATAAGGCTCACAATGGAAGGCTTTCGATGTTCTAAGCCCATAAATTGGTATCTAGATGATTTTTTTTTATTTTAAACTGTTCCAGCGTTCCCAGCGGAAATGCCGACCAAACTTTGATTCACCAGTCTTCGCCCAATGCTATTGCTGTGTTTAATGACGTCTGATTTGGTAGAAGACAGATCTTGGAATCTTATGTTTCGTTTTAACATTCCAAAAGACTGCAAAAGGTACACGTTACCACTGGCAGGCATACAAGCGATCGAGACACATTAACCACAGGTGATGTAAAAACCGGATTTCATCATGTTGGGGTTTTAAAACGCATTACAAAAAAACCCCCCTACCAGCCACCACCAGATCAAGTTGTCCGAGTGCAAAAAAAAGAATCCCACAGAAAACTCAAGAAGTCATCAAGAAGCGCGTCTGCAATAAAAGTCTCAGGCGCCTCAGTTATTCTCTTCGGCCCATTCTGATTCACGTTGTACGGTATACAAATACTTGCTGCATGATTCTATCGCAACAAAATGCATCAAAAAGATGATTGATTTTGCGAAAAACTGTTCACGCTTATTTTCGGACGTTGGAGCTCCTCAACATTTAGACCAGCGTGAGGAAAATCTTCAACCAAATGATTCACCACAAGGTCAGAGATTTTCCTTTGGATGATTTTTGGACGCTTCTACCCATAGATCTCCGTGCTTAGTGTACCACACCGATCGGAAGAAAAAGAACAAACGTGAGACGGCGTTGTATGATTTATTATTTTAAACATTTATCTTGCGCTTCTCGTGCACCACATCCAGGAAAGGCGCATCGTTCTTGGAAAATCCTCTGACTTTAGACGCACCGTCCACAGCGCGCACGTCTGGCAGAAACCGATGAGCAGCCGTTTTGTGTAGCTCAATTAGCGTCATGTTTGTATTAGCTCAAGAACGCTGATGACGGGACCTCCATCATCCTGGAGGGTTTTCTTTATTTTTTTGGTAAACACATCACCATGCGGCGTGGGGATTGGAAGATTGCTTTATTACTTTGTCCCTTTGTCGTGGTGAAACTTCTCCAGATGGTCAGCAGACCGGGCAAGGGCTGATTGCCAAAGACCCTGACTGGGGGACCTGCAAAACGTGCAAAACGAGACAATTTTTGCCCTTCGCTGTGATCTCCAACGTCCTACACGTAAGGTCAAAAACCCGACCGACCAGAGTGATGCATTACGAAGAAGTTGCGTAGCTCCTCTTTGGCACGACACAACCAAAAGGACATCGCGGCGAGTCGCAACGAACCAGCTGAAAAACCTGTTTTACAATGGCGAAGCGTCGCCACCGGTCCGTCCGGGGGGAGATTTGTGTAGTTAACGCAAACCCCGATCGAATGAGGAAACGAAAATGTAAACTGCATCCCACGCCGAAGTGCGTTACGCGCATTCCCGCTTACTGCAGCGCTTCATCGCGTGTATGCAGCTGCAGTCAAGATGCTCCTGGTGAGTAACTACAGTCTGCCCGGTGTCTGCCGCTCTACATGGAAGTTGTTTATACAAACGGAAAACTGAAGACCGAAAAAAAAATTCTCAGTTCACCAAAACATCAGTTGAGTCGCGTACACAGCTCCCTCCTGGCAGCTGCACGACGTGTTTTGTTGGTCAAATAAAATCTTCGTGGAATATATACGTGAAAACAAAACTCCCAAAGTCTCAAAGCGTGAATATTGATCAGCAGCGAAACGGCAAGACATTTACGAACGTGTAAAAAAACAATCGTCTGCCACAGGACGTCGTGCAACGTTTGAATGAACGATGAAAAATTCGTAGTAAATTTAGGTCAGTGGAACCATTCATTACCAGTGCGCCTCCGCCTTCAATTTCTCACACCAACTGTGAGGGGAAAGGAAGTGGTGTAAGCAACAAGAAGCAACGAGGAATTTTAAACGACAGTGGAAATAGTGTCGCAACAGCGTACTGCGTACTGCACCTACTGGTCTGTGTCTGGCCAACATCGAATGCACCGGAAGGATGAGTTTTCCCAAAAATATCAACACTAACTATTTCTAGCAAACTCACTTGCACACGGAGCATGCTAAATGTGGCACACACCTCGTCGGAATGCCTTCCGTTTGGCATACTTTTCTCCGAGCATTCGTTGCGTTGTAATTGGGAGTTAATGTTCTGTAATGAAGTGTTCTGAAACCACTCTCACGCAGATGCTGGTAGGTTGGTACGGCATTAATGCAATTGCCGGCGATAGATGTAGCAGCAGATATTAAGGAAAGAATGAAGATTTACTAACATCCAGCTGGGCACAAACAACATTGCGTTGTTCCCGAGGGGATGCACATGCAGGGCTTGCACAACGATTGCACCAGCTCTATCTTCTATTTGTATATTAGCACTAAAGTGGATTTGCTCATAGTCGCAACTTAAAGTTTTAAGTGCAACAAAAATAATTAATAATAATAATAATAATAATAATATTAAAATATAAAGTAAGCAAATATCGTATAAAATTATAGAAATAATGATAAAATAAAAAAATAAGGAAAACAAACATTACAAATTTAGGAAACATTTAATAAGAGAAAATACAAAGTAAAAAAGTAAAATAATAGATTATAAAATACATATAACAAAACAAAGAAAAACTCTAAGCAATATGGACTGAACAATGAACTGTGCAAAAATAGTTAAAATAATTAAACAACCCATAAAACAACAGCAGAATCAAATGAAAAATTGTCCTATCCATACGAAAAAAGAAAGAAAAATAATAAAGAAGCGAACAAAGAAAGGAAATTATTTAAACGAAGTAACAGGACAATGACAAATAAAAATTCTAATGAAAAAAAAAGTAATACAATGATAACTAACGTAAAAATAATATTGTGGCTGAGAACACCAGGGATAAGGTAATCTTTCACTGTTTTGAGAAGAAAATATCTTCAAACGAATGTGAATTGTATCTTGGATTGAGTTACCTTTAGCTATAAGCATAGCGGCTTGGCAGTTCTTGACAAAAAATAGTATTGATCAAATAAATAAATTAATGAATAAATAAACAACGCACAAAACGATTAAAGAAATAATTAATATTATTTCACAGTTTTCATTTGTGGTTAGTTATTTTTATTTTTGAGAGCAGTTAATACAAAGCGTCTCTCTTTTTTATATAGATCTCATGAAGAACACGGAAATCAAATCAACATAACAATCTCACCAAAGCGAGTGACAAGCGAGTGACAAGCCTTACATCGATCGACCCGTAAAGGTGAGTGACCCTGGAGACGACGAGTTGGAAATGGAAAACCATTCGGCCCCTATTTCGGATCGATGAAAAACTGTACCAGTCTACCAGTGGAAGTGAGATGGGATGAGCGTGTGGAATAAACTGTTTCCTTTTTTCCCTCTAAGCCTTTTCATGAACTTCAACGGCCCCGCGCGGCAAAATGGTACTACTGGTGTGTTTATTTTTGGGGAAAATGCATTTCTTTGCGTGCGCCGGCCCATGCGATAGTGCAGTTTTCCCAAACGTCTTCTCTCGCGTCTTCTCTTCTCTCCCACACGGCCGTTCTACAAACCATCCATTTGTTGCCGGTGAACTCCGTTACCGAAAACCGTTTGGAGTAAAACGATCCGTCGAGAGTGCGGGCGGCATGGCCGTTTAAAAACTATTTCCTCTCGCACTACCCTTTACGAACAACGCGCCACAACCGGAACGCAACAGTTTTCTTGCACTAATTTCCATCTCCGGGTGCACTTTTGCCGACCGTGATTTATGGAGCTTGCTGCAGTTGGGTTCTCGCTTCCGTGTGTAACGCTTTCCGCCTTTTTTCCGTAACGTTACAAGTGTTGGATGGTTTAGGGAGTTCAGTGGGTCGCGACAAAAGAAAAGTCACACCAGCTCAACCGCCAGTGATGGATAGCAGGTTTTCAAAACATTGATCACTTAACCACGACGCTCGGAAGGGAAGTGTGAGAATAGGATTGGGTACGAGTCGGTATGGACGATGGATAAAATTTATGCAATTTATCTACTTTCTCTTAGCTGGCCACGATTGATTGAAGGACAGTTCATAAATTAAATCATTATCCTAATAGAATCGTTGTACGGATTAATTCCAATTCCTTAAAGATTTAGCTTAGCAAAAAAAAAAAGTAAAATATAGGTAAGTAACGCTAGACTAATTTGACTTGTCAAACTTCATCAATAAGTTGTTTAAATTTTATAAAAAAATGCGACTTAACAAGTCATTTTTAAAACGGAAATAAATGGAAGAAAATTTAAAATTTAAATAGAATGTGAATAAAAATGTGAATAAAAAAATGTGAATGTGAAATGTGAATAAAAGTTGAAAATGAGTATAATTAAAAATGATTGAACTAAATATCGATTTATGGCAACCTTTTCCATAATTGAATAATACTAAATTATGCTTGAGGACAACATTCAAAAGCTATAAACGTATCTATCACCAGAAATCTAATTATTTTAAGCACAAATCCTCCATCATATTCCTATACCTTGGCTGACATAATGACTGTTCGCTTGAAGTTACCATTGCAAATTGGTCTGCATCGTCGTGGTACACAGCTCATGCCACACGTCCCACGGATTAACACCATTAGCCCGAGCTAATTTATCCCGGAAAAATATGTGCCGCCCGTGTCGATCGAAATGATTACGATGCGCGGCCCGATCCGTGCAGCATTCCATTCGGGCGCATCTGCACAACCTCCAACGGAATCGTTTAACGGTGCGGCCAGCGCAAAGACACCGCATAAAATCACCCGACGCTACAAACCGCTTTCGACAGCTGTGTTATTGCACTGCGCCCCGGTTTGTTGATGTTTGCGGAAGACATTTATGACCACCGCGATCCGGGCAGGCGCCTCCAAACACCGACCATGCCCAATATTGGAGCAATTCTTACATCCAAACAAGGGGTGCCGTTCGGTTTCATGTCGATGCTGTTTTTTTGCATGTTGCACAGACATCGCAACGAACCGTACCTTAAGGTGCAGTTGGCCACCACACAGGGCGTGAGTAAGCGGTGGGGGGGGGGACTCGATCACAACTGTCATGCCAAACTATCTCGATTCCAAAATTGGCCAACACCGACCGACCTCTCAAATGGGCCGCAAGAAGTGTCTTAAATCATCATCCTAATGTTGCCTAACCGTGCTGCACACGCGAGAGAGCAACGCACTTTCCCGAGAATGACGCGTTCCTTTACCCCTTTCATTTTTCCTTTGCAAACCAATGAAAAACCAAGTGAAAATAAAATATAACCTCAACATCGACGACCGGTACCAGCCGGCGGTGGAAAAAGATTTACGACGAGGAAAGCGATGCTGGAAAGTGAAGCATTTGTCTATATATAAGTGAAAAACAAATTTTCCTCGCACGCGCATCGCGATCTCTCTACGGAAATTCACACGCAAAGCTGCACGCCCATACACACGCACTTGTACGCCGATTGCACAGTGGTCTGGCGCAGGTTATGCAGGTATTTGCTTGAAGGATTTAATTTGGTTTATTTTTAACTGAACATTCTACTGACCGTTCATCTCGTCTTTATTTATCATGCAACATCAAAGAACAATTCTAGCATAGTTTAAATAAATACTTTTTTGTTTATTTATTTATTTAATGATGAAGGCATTTATCATACTGTCAATACCGCTTGCGTTGAGTTTTGAAATCTTCTTGTAATTTGGAATTTGTTTACTTTTTATGTAACGAATTTTCATACTAACGTTGGGCGAAAGAAGCTGATTATTGAAAGCACAAAATCTTTGAAAATTTCCTGAAAGAATAAAATTCAAATTATAATTTTCCCATAACATTGATGATATATTTCATGATAAGAAATCCTTCTTAATTTAATGAACTAAATTGCATTAAAATTTGCTCTAAAATGTCCTCTTCTGGATCTATCGTGCGCATGGTGTGCGTCTATGTGAATCACGGTTATTGGTGAAGGCAAAAGTTAATCTCAGTTCGCCAAAAATAGAACATCCCAATCTATGGCTATTCCATACGCGCGCTAGAATTAATAGCAATCCTCGATAAAAACATACGATCGCACGCAAATTTCCCACCAGACGTGCGAGGTATGAAGTGTATTCGCGCAAACAACAACGACATGTGCGAAAATTCGTGCAAATTTACCGAATTCAAACGGTAAACATGGAAATCGGCGATTTCGGAACCATCCCAGTTGTTGGCGTGGTTGTGCACGTAAAACAAACAAGCATTTTAAGTGTTGTTTTTCGCGCCCGCAACATTAATCCAGATGGGAAAGTGCATGTGGAAGTACTTTCAAGTATTATTTTTGATTATAAAGAAACTGCCCCATGAAACAAAAAAATGGATGAAAGTTTATTAATTATTGCACCGTGATAGTACCACAGGCAAACAATATGCCACATTGTTCACATTAATTTAAAAAAAAAACCACGTGGCATGGTAATGATGGAAACGTCAAACGGCTCTCCAGCATGTTGAAGCACACACCACCATTGATATTAATTAATTGAACCGTCACGTGTGCACACAGGAACTGACCTATCACAAGCCGTGCCTCTTCAATCAAGAAAGGGCTCGCCCGACACATTCGGCACTACACGGGAAAGGGAACGAAATAATTCAACGACCCTGTTGCGGAATAAATGCCGAAGGGTGACGATCATATCTCTAGCGACTGATCGCACCCCAGGAACGGGCGGAAAAATCGATTAACCTAATGGACAATATTAAGCAACCCGAAGGGTGAGTTTTCCAATGAAAGCTGAAGGACGTGGGCGCGCATAAAATGAACTTTATTTTTGTGTGTTGTAACGATGATAAATTATTTATCAGGAAGGTTAAACATCGCGACTTGGACGCTTCGACATATTCGTACCGCTCCTTATGATGGATGATATTTTGTTTAGAAGGTTTAAGCAAGGATGCAAGGAATAAGTTTAATGTTTTATTTTTGATTAAATATAAAAATATATAAATGAATTAACTTCATAAACTTAGCATCCATATTTTGGGTGACAGCAAAATTTTTCCAAGTTAAAATATGAGCATAATTTTAACGATACAATATCATGATTATGCGTCTATTGCAAAAACGATTTAGATAAATATAAAATCTAACTTCGATATCTTTGATTTTTTTTGTAAAACAGAGACCTTATTGCACCACATCGAGAGGTATGACGCTTCAAATTGATGTCTGTGATATGACGTGTTAATTGTCTAGAATATCATCTGCGTCAATACTTTATTTTTTCAATGATTAAACTACAAAATATATAATGAAATATTAAGCTGGAAACTACAATAAAGCTTTATTCTTCTCATTGGTTTGACAATGATTTATTATTATTATTTATAAAATTATATTATTATTATTATTATTATTATTTATAACCTGAAAAATATACTAAAACTTTATCCTTTTTATTGGTTTGACATCCTGCTGGCCAATATTCGGGTCTCGTATAATTCTACATATTATTTTAAGTTAGACATACTTTTACCAGATACGTCTGGTTATTCAAATGTAAAGTACAGCGTGATGATCCTAAGTAGGATTTTTTTTGTTGTATAAAGACCAACGGAATTCCCAAATCGAATGATATATGAATATTGTAATAAAACTAAACACCATAAAACGCAATGATATAGTCCATCTGCCAAACCAATACATTTTCATTCTATTGCATCCAATGGCTCAATTAAACTCTTCTATAATCATAAATGTAGCCCCTGAGATCTACACATTCATTCCCCAAAAAAAAACCACAGGGATACAAATAGACCAAACGTCCATAACGTGATACATGCTGAACCGAGACGTGGAAAATTAGTTTCATTTAGTAACCCCCTCCCTCTCACAATTGCTCCGACAAAATGGGGACAACTTTATCCAACATTCGGCCACATTCCGCAGCCATCCTTACAAGGATTTTCTTTCCTAATAAGGGTTTCGTGCAGCAAACAGCAGCAAAAAAATAACCTAACCCACGCTCTGTTGGGCGCCTTCCAAATAGCGTCCTGCAAGCATACCGCCGAACCGTCTTCATCGACTGCTTAAATTAATAAAAATCAACTGATAAGCAAACACGACCAAACGCGCCCCAGGAGTAATAACAATTAACGCGATGGGTTGCCGTCGTGCAACTTCGTCCAGCAATGGACATTTCAATGCGCCCGCCATGTTCATGTTCCGCATGCAGAGTGGCTGTGTGTGTGTGTGTGTGCAACATTCCGGCCACCGACTAGAACTCTTTCAATATTGCTCCATTAGCCGCTTTAAACGACTTTACACCAGCTTAAATGCAGCCGGACTCATGCGCTCATGATGGTGAAGGACTTTGCTTCATTAGGGAGTGTGAGCTTCTTGGAAGAAGGAAGGCTGCTGGATTTACATATCTCGCCCGTTGTTCACACGTCTCCCTGTGTTGCAGCACATTAAACTGAACCGTATCTCTTTATACAAAAAAAAAACGAGAAGAGAACCACAGCCCCCCATCGCTCTGGAAAAACAATTTAACCACGGTGAGCCCCAAAACGCTGGGCAATATCTGAGGAAGAGGACCCCCATCAAAAGGGAACCGGCAAGCGGCAGGGGGTGGGAGGTGATGGCCACCGACTTTGTACCATTTTTCCCGTCGTTTAATGTATCGTCCAGTTCCCTGCACCAATCCATCCCAAAACCACCTTCACCGCTCCTACTCCCAGAGTCCTTTCCCCGTCCGACTAGTCTCACGGCATGCACAAAATGAAGGACCACGGGTCCGCCGGGAAGGGACCTGAAATTAATTAAACTACACACTAGAATAATTAAAACTCAGTGAAACGTGGCTCCAGTGCCAAGCACTTGGCAGGAATTACCAAACGAAGCCAAACACTGCGGAAAGGCTCGGTGCCGGCACGAATCGACGGATGAAGAAATCCCCACGGTGGGACCTCCACTGCACTGGGTGGGCCGCGGCAGACGCTAAAACGAAGGCGAAAAATCGACCCCCACACCAACAGCTCGGAGGACGTTGCAAACAACACGAGCGAAAAAGGATTCCATGGATTCCATGCGACGGGGGAGCAAAAATCGTGTCGTACACATTTATCGCCCCCCTCTTAAGCTCCCCCGGACGCCATTGGTTGCGTCGCACTCCCCTTTGAACAATTAAATATGCAACAATGCAATGGTACACTTGCCCGCGTACGAATCGACAACCGTCTGGAGCGGCATCTGAAAGAAGTGTCCGCGGGACCGGCAGTCCAAGATTATGGACCAAGAATCATAATAATTTAAATAAATATGCAGAGAAGTGATCGTCCTAGATGGTGCCCTTCCTACCCCGGGCAGCATGATACGCGGGCCATTAACCTACCCCACAACCCTATTTAACGACAGGAAAACGCCGGCGCCATCCCACCCTTCACACTTTCGGGGGCAAACATTGCCCAAGAAATGGTCACCCTGCCGGTGGGGTGGGGTGGTGAACTACCGTAGTACCCCATCCACCCTCCGGTCGGTACATTTCGGACGATGCATCGATGCGAAAGCCATCGCCATCTACCACCTCGCACCACTTTATTCGAATTCCCATCGCCGACAATTCGCCGACGGACTTGGGCAGTTTTGTACGGGGCATTTGCATCTGATTTACATGCAATTGAGGGATTGGATCGCGCCGGTCGTGCATCGCGATGCACTTGCAATTGGAAATAGGCTCAACCGGCCCGGGGGTTGATCCATTTCCGCTCGTAAAAAACCCCTCTTCGCTTACGAATGATTTGGGGGATTTTTTTGGTACAAGCGCAAGAAACTGCAGAAGATGCACTACCACGGCAACACCTTCTACCGGCGGATGATTCATCCTACCTGGATGGTTTATCAACCGGTGGATGATAATGAGTAACGGATGAGGTCAATTTATGCGCTACCTGATCGGTGGATAATCCCAAAACTTTGCCGCACCGTAGAAGTTCCTGGGAATTTGACATTTGTCTTCGAGCTCCTGGGCAGGGAACCGAAGAACTGGGCTTAACCGTCGTTATATTTAATAGTTTACGAGAGGCCAATTATTAATGATTCATTTTTGTTGGTGTGAAAAGTGCAGCTGCACTCGGGAATATGAAATTTAAATAATTTGCATCCATATTCTATTAATGGCATTAAACTCTGAATATGCGAAATTTGAAGCTAATAATTATAAGAAATAGTTTCACAAAAAAAACATTCTGATATAAGCCTAAAAATGACCCACATGTCAAATAAAAAAAAATAATAAAAAATAAATAAATAATAAATAAAAAAATAAATAAAAACAAACAAAAAAATTAACAAAAAATAAAGTAAATTAACAACTATATAATATAATAATAAAAAATAGTATAAACATAAAATTAAAAATGACCCAGTGTTAAGACACTTCTAGCAATGTTGAGCTATAATCAGCACTTATTTCTCATCCGATAACCATACAAAATCACTTAATATGATAAAGAAAAGCAACAACTCGTTATCCAGCAGCAGTTGACTGCTTTAAGTTCAGTTGAGCCAGCCTAAAACCCTTAGATGTCAGTACAACTCCAAGACCTATCACCCTTCAATACGTCAATATTGACCTTTATTTTCAGTCCTTGACAACTCAGACATGCTCTTGCTATCACCAGCACTTCGTGCCATTCGTCTCGCCACGGCGCTTCTGCTCTCTGCTAGATTGAACCTCATAAATCAATATCGGTAACTCGCGAGAGACAACGGACTCGCGCGTAATAGATGTCGCCCGAAAGCAAACGTCAAGCTACACAGAGCTCGCTCCATACACACTGTGGCAAGTGGTGTTTTTATTACTGATTTATGAGACCGTTGACTCCCGGCTACGTTCTAGCAGCATGGTGCTAAAGCCAGCGGACAAGCGATCATAGGGCATCCCTTACTGTCGCCCTTTGTGGCACGGGAGCAGAACCTCTACCGATTAGCTGATTGAAAAGAGGTGACTGACTCGTCGACTCGTCTCGATGGAACACAATCCGAACCAACAAGTGCGATCTACCAGTTTAAAGAAGACGTTGGGACGTGTAAGGGCGCGTAGCAAGTTCCCAAGAAAAGAAATCTAACAACATTAATTAAAACCCTTCGCACGCACATAATTCAAATATGTCAGGCGGTTCTCCGCTTGTATGCTTCACCCACTTCGGGATTGGGTTGGTGAAATTGATCGGTTGGGACAAAAAAGTTACTGATGTCATTGTAATCAATATTTCAAAAAGGGAAGCCAAACTATTTAAAGTCTAGCTGCACGTTCGGATCGTTACGGAGCTGCGAGAGTTGCTAGGGCACGAAACCCATGAGGTACGCGTATATCGTTCTTAACGATCGTGTACCGGTTGGTAGTTCTCCCCAACACAGGAAGCCGGACGGAAATTTGCAATGCAATGGATACGTTAATGCCACCTGAATGTCTTGTGCATGGCAACATGAAAACAAAAACTGTCCAAAAGCTGTAAACTGTCCGCTGGGTTCCTTCTAACCTTTCAAAGGTTCTAACCTTCCACATCCGTTTGATCGGATTCGGCCGGATACGGTGGATGGAATAATGAAATAACACAACATAACCATCGAAGCACACAGTGACTCACATTGCCGTCGCTTAAAACGACTCTTTGAAAAAACAATCTACTTGTCTGCTAACGTTGAATCATACGGGCGAGCGAATAGCGACAGCGGTAAGTGTATGAGTGTAGAGTACGGTCCCGGGTCTGGGTTCAAATCCCAATTGTACATCTTACTGCCAAATTTGAAGGGAACAAAATGTATCTTGCAAAATTATAATACAAAAATTATCTTATTTTAGTTTCTTATATATTCTTAATAAACTGTATAATATAAAATTACAACAATCTAAAAAAAATCAAATAAATGTAAGAGAAAATCAATACAAAAAAATCGTTCTGAACCTTGTGTTAGAGCTGTGCAATAATTTGAAGTTTTCATGCTCAGCGAACCAGTGTGGAAAATGCGCCGAAGCGGCACTCAAACACCAACCGAGCATAGTAACCAAACCCGTCCCGTTGTCGTTGAAGTGTAACAATTTTTATTCCAGCTCATGCACGTATACAACCCGTCACCTCTTTGCGCGCACCGATTTCCATTTCACTTTATCCGTAGACACCTATAGACAAAGCATAAAACAAATGCAACAAAACCAAAACAAACGAAACAAAACTTCTGTTCCGTCCCGGCACACGCAACTTGCCGGCTATGATGTGGCAGCGACACAACAAAAAAAAACCCCCCGGGAAAACACCCGAAGGAAAACGACCTGGCCCAGACACGGCGAACTTCGCCGCAACAGAACATCACTCAAGTGGAAAAGTTATTAAATTACGCACGCAAAAACAAAGTATTGCCATCCTTTTCCAACTACCGCCCACATTCACGTGACCCGGCGGGGTTTGAGTGACCTGTCTCTCAAGTGGCTTTACTTTAGCAACCTCAAAATCGACCCGGACCGCCTCTTTGGGTCATGTTTAACCCAAGACAAGAGGGAAAAATAAAACACTCAATAGAGCATAGGCACGAGGGACGACCTCAAACTTGATCAATTGTGATTGACTTTGACAGGGCGGCACCAGTTCGTCAGTGTGCCAAAACTCACTCTCGGTGATCGCCAGCTGAAAAGTGGGCACCCACTTCCGACAACACCCAACCAGCACAGCTGGTCCAGCTGGTCGACGGCCGACCGATCCATTAGGTCGAGTGGACGGGTGCCCACTTAAAAGATCGATCAGTGGTCAAGCATCGAGGAAATGTTATTTTTGGCGTAATTTGGGTGCTTCTTCGCGAGCTAATATTTACTTTCGCATCAGTGATTGGTTGGTTATTTTTATTCCGGTGGTGCTTGTCTAACGCCACTTCGTTATGCTCTGAAACAATATGAGTCACACCAACACCGAGCGACGCCCTTGAATTGGGTTGAACCAGTAGGTGGGCGCAAACTAATTAGAATATTGCGTGCCACAGCGTAAGGGACTCTGCCGGACGTGCTGACCTAATGATGGATCAGCTTGAATTGCGGTGTAGCAACATTCTAGTCAAAGAGCGACTGGGTTACCACAATGTATTTCGCTTGAATATTCAACACAACTAATCATCAGTGGCTAGGTAAATGGAGCATCGAAATTAGTTACAAATATACAAATAATTAGCTTTTTCCGAAAAGCGATTTATGTTTACAAAAGTCAAAATCCTTGGATGATTTCTAATTGTTCTAAGGCAGGTACTATACCACTATAGACCGACGTCTGTTTATGTTTGGTATTCAGCAGATGAGCTCATCCGCGATCTCGTCAATCAATTCTCATAACGATGCGGGGGTTGAATTCATTAAACACTTTAGCTAAATTCAGCTAACATTCATAACCGTCTCCAGTCTGTCGGTGTTAAGCATTGTTTTTAAAGGAGTTTGTCGTTGGTATGGTAAGAAACTATCACTCCGTGCTGATAAAAACAAACCAGAACACATAAACTTATTATTACTGGCTACTTCTTTCAATAATCATTTAAATCGTTTGAAGTTATCTCGTCTATATCTTTATATCTTGATCTTGAGCAATAGGATTTGGGTAAGATTCTGGAATTTGATCCCTGATTGGAGCAATTCGAATTCAATCAACGAGCTCTCTAGATCATCTCTTTTCTGATCCTGTACTCAGGATTGAGATTTTATAACATATTATTACTGTTTACTTCTGTCAATAATCATTTAAATCGTTTGAAGTTATCTCATCTATATCTATATATCTTGATCTTGAGCAATAGGATTTGGGTAAGATTTTGGAATTAGAGCCCTGAGAGGAGCAGTTTGAATTCATCTACAAGCTCTCTAGATCATCTCTTTTCTGATCCTGTACTCGGGATTGAGATCGTAAAAATCAGGAGTGCGAATTCAGATTCTAATAGATCCCAAACTGTCATGATCCTAGTTAGTGATTCCAAGTGTCCAGATGGGAATCCTTTGGAATCCAAAACGCCACGATTGGAATTCCGAATGAGATGTGATGTGCCGTTTTTGGAATAATAAATAAAAAAAATCGTATCTGTCAAGATTTGGTCTACACGAAGTAAAGCATTTACCTTGACACGTAGAACTTATAGAATAAGTTTACATATCTTGTTATTTGATATCAGTTTTAATTATCTACCTTTTTTCATAAAAGTCATTCTCATTCTCAACGCAAAATAACGATACCCATTGAGTTCTAACAGCAAGAACGTAAGAGAGGGTTAATTCGAAACATTGAAAATTCATCGCTTCATTGATTCACCAATCGAAATGATCTTTGTGGTTTCCTTCCCGCCCCACAGATGGTCATTGTGTTTGGAATGAATCATTCAATTCCATTTCCTGGCCCTTCGAACAGCCTGGATGCGGCGTTCAACCGCCAGCATAGACGTCAGCTTGGCAGAGCACACTCAGCTGTGCTAGAGCGGCAGCCAAAAGGAAGCGAAACTCCCACAACAAAAACCCGGCCTACTGCAATAACACAGCGTGAACTGCGAAGAGTGCATACAGCACCAGCAGCTCTCCAACATAAGGCACATGATTCTTATTACAAATTCTAACCATTTTTTTTTCCTTTTACACAGGCCACTGTTTCGAGTTGCGCCGTACAGGAAGCCGTGGTACCATGTGCAGCACCATGATGATGTTTATGATGAACATGATAATATCAGGGCCCGAGGGTGCAAGGGTCTGAAAAATGCATCCGTCCATCGCGAGCGCGTACGAAAGTGAAATGTGCGTCCAGTAGAAGGAAGAGGAAGCGAGCACAAACTATGCGCAGACGGCGCGCACACTGGGAGAAAGAATTGTCTTGGCAATGGGTGTTTATCTCGATGGAAGAAGGCATGGAGAGAATGGGATTGAGTCGAGCATACAGCTACTTCACTGTTGTTCAACAGATGGGAACTATTTGATGTTGGGCCCCGTACATAAATGAGGGTAGACCAAAACTATTCCACAGTTGGCGATGGAAATGAACAGCATTTGAGTAAATCATTCATGCAATTCGTTCGATTGTCGATTTCACGACGTGTAGGTGAATGAAGTATGCTTGTTTTCCAATAATTATTCTTTTCATATTATCTTAAAATATTCTCTCTCCAAAATAATATAATATAGTATAACAATAATGTAAAAATTATTGAACAGTCAAAGTTATTGAAGGATTTAAAAGCCATAATTGTTTCAAATAAAGAAATTAAATATAACACTATTGTCAGTACGGTTTTTAATATTCCAAGAATTTTGCAACTCTAAACCACGAGTATGAAGAGCTTGCATCAAGATGAAACCATCAGTCAAAAATGAAAAGATCGAAATATGAGAGAGACATAAATGCTTCTGGTAATGTTTTAACAGGGATTACACTGTGGCAGCTTGATCAAGACTGAACGGTTAAAGCAACATTGGAGGAACATCTCCGGAACTCGCAGCACACACCAACATTCCGTTTGCCAGTGTGTGTTTCTGTTGCACCGTTTGGTATGCATCGACCACAACAGGCAGCATACATACGCGCATAGAACAGTCATTCCGTGCTGATAAGTAACGTCTTGGAGGGAACTGATGGCATTTAACGAATGAAACAGCAACAGCCCCGAACGATGATGACGAACGCTTCCTCACGAAGTAGAGCAGATGGTTTAATTCAATTAAAATCGATGCAAGCCTTTTCGCCAGCCACTCAATTGAGTCAAACTCACTTTCGGGAGGTCGAAATGGTTAGTTTACGGCGCCGTTGATGAGTATTTGCATATTTTTCAAACGGAAATGCTCATTGTACGCACGGCTGGCAATTGCAGTTCCGGTGCTGATGCAGCTGTCAATGCACGTAATGTGCGGACCGCGATAAAGCACTGTCACTTTAACGCTGTAACCGTTACAAGCGTGGTATGATGTAATCCCATCGGTCAAGGGAACTAATTAGCAACTATCGATGAATTATCGTCCGAACGTGAGCAGTGGTTTAAATTCTCCATCGTGCATGTCACCCTTCGACTAGGGCAACACTTCTTCACACTGTACACATGTCAGAAAAAGTGGGACTATTGTGGAGAATCTAACAACAACAAAAAACACATTGCTAATTTATTGCTCCGATAATCATTGTTCTTTCTTTGTCTTGTGCCGATCTGCTAGTGAAGAATGATTCTTGCTTCTTCCCATAATAACACGAGCCGTGCAATGATTGATTGGAATAAATGTGTGAGAATAATAGCATCCTGCCGTACCAAAAGCAAGTGATTACTGTTTTCAAAGTACTGGCCGTACCGCCGTGTGGCGTCAGTAGAACATTGTGGTGTAGCAATTATTTCCATACATAGATTCTACATGGTGTCTAATCTTTCATGCGAGATTAGTAGTATGATGGAGTTCGTGCTCTGTTAGCTTCACACACCAATGAGGCGCATTAAACCGTTCTAGATGGTTTATGATTAGACGATAAGATTGCACGGTTCAGCTGTAAATCTAATTGAACAATGTAAAACCTATTTTTCATTTGTCAAACTTCAAACTCGTGGGACGTATGTCATTCTAATAATGTAATTTTTTGTTTCGTTAGAACGGCCTGGCCGTATCGACTTATTTTACCACGTAGCAGGATAGTCAGTCCTTGCTACGGGAGATTGGTCCGGATGGGATTTTGGTCCGGTCCGTTCGTGTGAAGACCGGCTCCGCTACCATCATGCCACCGGGCCGCCCCAAATAATAATGCAATTAATATTATATTATTAATATAATAATGCAATTAATATTATATTATTGAGATGTGAGCCATGTATTTCTTTTCAACTTCAAAAAAAGGAGATCCGAAGTCGACTCCTATATTCGGGATCACTCCAATGAATCTGGAGTCCACCCCGGTGTTCCAAACGAATTCAGGGATTTCGGAGATGAATCGGACGATCCAGGCTACTCAAATTGCTCTGGAACTATCGACGGATATTTATTCCTTGATTCCTGCTACTTAGTTTAAATAAAAATATTACAGCTTCGTCCTAAGGTGTCTTTGTTTAGCCCTAGTGGTAGACAAATAATGTTTATTAAATGAAGTGATTTACAGTAGTCTCGGACAAACAGGTATAGTATTTGGTTTTGCCTTTTATTAAGTATCAAATAGGGTATGAAAACACTACACGTCGTCATATTAATGTCCGTTGAATATAAAGATGTAGGAGGTTGCAGGAAAAAATGCAATATCTCCGATTATAAATCTTATAATAATTGTTGCGCTTGTAATTGATTGCTTTAATGCATGATAAAGACAAAAATGATTACAACAGTTTCATCGATTTCACCAGTTCGATGTAACTTTCGATGGTGATAATTATCAAGTTCATGGATGGAATTGAGCCAAACTTGTGATGTTTGGTCAATGGTGTGATGGTCAATGGTGAGACTAATCAATGGTGTGATGGTTTTCAAATTTGACTAAAATAAATTTTAGTCCCAATGTCCGCCACTGGACCATAGTGCGACTCCGCTGCTCCAGAATCCAGAACAAGACAAGCCATTTTTACGCTCACATTCTGTGATTATAATTTTGCAGATTCCGTAGAGATATGTTTTTCATGGTTTTATCAATTTGTTTTAGGGAATTTTTAAAACTTTGTGCGAATTTTCCTATGAGTCATAGGGGTTTTCGATCAATTTTCAATAGTTCAAGAGATTTTAAATAAACTTTCAAGATCATCGATCTTGATCGTTCCTAATTTTTTTGAATTCATCTAAAAACTTTTCCGATTTCTGAAAACCCTTCCAAGTTGTGTGAATCTTCCAAACCAAGCTAGACACTTTAAAAACATACTCTTTTGTTTATTAGTATACTATTTGAGACATCTGTCATCAAAATTGTAAACATAATATAAATTTTCTCAGTAATGCTATATTGAATCTAACAAAAAAATAATAATAATAATATTATAAGACACCTATATGATTAGAACAAAAATTGTGGCGTGGTTCTCATCCATAGCGACGAAGGAAGACTTATTAAGAAAGCACAACATCTCAAGTGTAAGGGGAAATTGTAGCGTGTCGAGGAGTGTAAGTATATGAACACATAAATTACATTTACAATCAATTCAAACTACGAAGTTTGTTTCATTTGTTTTTTTCTCTCAACCGGCTCATGACAAAACCTTGGAACTGTCTTAATGCACACTGATAAGCGTTTCATCATTGACGTCCCGTTATCAAATAACGCATGGTTCCGCCATCTAAACCCTAGGCTCGTTATGCTACTCAGGACTATAAATAATCCAGAATGGCGGATTGCTTGTTACGTCGCGTACGGCTGCTGACTTTCAAAGCCTATCAACAGGTCGACGGTCGACTCTTCCTAGCATTGATGCTAGATGCTTACCACATCATCTTCGTAGTCGCGAAATTTGGCATCACTTCGCTGCTCCGTGCCGACTGGTTTTCCCACGATGACTATATCCATTAAATACAAACAGTGCAGCAGTAGTAGACACTTGCCGGTAGAAAAGCTCGGACCAACTGGTCGAAATGTCCTATATTTCCTCATTTGCGTTTTGTGCGTAGTATTGTAGTAACGATGAAGCTTAGCGGAGCTCTTCGCAACCTTATCACGTTCACTTCGAGGGTATTGCTAGCCTTCGTTGTTTACCGCCAACAAAACACACACTTGTTGACACTTTGCTCCTTTTATGTATTCTCTTGTAAAAACACAAGTTAACAGCCTTTTTTCTCTGTGCCCAGAATATAGCTTTAGCTTTTTCTTTTTAAAACTTCTAAATTGCACTGTGAAACACTTTTCCTAACACTTGGCATACACCACTACTAACTGACAGATCAGCTGATTGGTGAGAAACACTTCATCTGTGTGAGTGTCACCTCACATCACTTGCTACCAAAACACTACACCACACACACGCACGCACACACGCGTATCTTCGGTGTGACCGCTTTCAAAACACGCACAGGAAGGATATTCGATCGAACGCGATGACTCACGCACTGCACTCAGGGGTTTTCCTTTGGAAAACAATTTTCCTTTTTCCCAATACTTTCAAACTTTCCAACCCCTTCGACACACTTTCACTTGCCTTTTGAAAGGATGCGAGTAACACTTGCAATAATTGTAACACTAATTGCCCATGGAAATAACGCACACAATCACCATCAGATACAGATTTGGCAGTTGGAACACTAAAATCGAGGCAGCATTTGAATCGCAGCAAACAAAGGTTTGGTGATATCGCCCCGTAACAAACCACTTTTTAATCCAAGCAACACTGTATCACAACAAAACTGGAAACAATACGGAGCGTAAGGATGGCAACGGTGAGACCGGCTGGCGTCAGGCAGACGGACCGAAGAACGTAGGTGGTGGAAACGACGTAGAAACGGAAAACCGCGCGCTTGCGTAGAATGTCCTTGTATGCGTCCGACAAAGTTCGTTTGGCTTCTCGTTATTTTGAATCCGCTGTTAACTGCTTTCTTTCTTTCTCTTGCGCGGCAAAGGTTCGTACCAGGGCCGGGCTCAGGACAATAGCTGTACGGGAGGGGCGGCAACAGGCGGGCTTCATTGACAAGGGCACACGCTATGCCGGACCCGGTTGAGAAATGAGCTAATCCGTTTATCAGATACGCGAAGGGTAAAAAACATTATTAACACTTTTGCTTTCGTTTCTATCTTTGCGTGTTGGTTGCCGCCCGCCAGTTTACCGCACACCGGAGCTGCGCAACCGATGCTCAATGGTTCACGTCCAGTGTCAAACTAAAACCCGTACAGGACTGCAGATCATGCAGTGATCGTACGAAACATATGCAACAAACGAAATGTACGATCGTTGGAGATACTGAAACATATGTTGAAAACGCTCTTTCTGTCACGCTTGTTGAGTGGCGGCGAGAGAATAACGTGGTGCGCTCTCTCGCAAGTGCCGAGCGGGATTATAATAGCACGACAGAAAGAACCGAACATCAATGTGGAATACCTGCAATACCAGTTTCTTTTAGTAGATTCAGAAATACCAGCAGGCTGTGGGTTTTTCGTCACCTGCCGTAACGTCACTGTTACTAATCAGCCTTTCCAAATCACTACGTCATACCGATACCACCGTCATGGTTATCCTGCGCAGTGTGATCCCCTTGAGTTGATCGAAACTATGGCGTTAGTATGACTCATTAATATACCTGGTCATAACGATAACGTTCCAAACTTTCGTAGCATATATAGAATAAATCCTGTTGACTCCAATGGATTTTATGAACAAGAATCAGTTGATGATCTTGTATAACTGATATTTGATATTGATATTTGAGTGATATTTGAATCTTAAGATATAGCATAAGGTAGATTTTTCTATTTGTTATCAAAATCATTACACAATCGGTTTTCGAATATCAGGCACAAATAAAATCAGTAAGCATTCAAAGATGCTACTCGAGTTGGAATGAAGGGATCTTTGAAATAAATAAGATCAACCTTATGCTTGTTTGATTCGAATACAAATATGGTTTATATAAACAATTAACTTTGAAACAACATAAGCGGAGCGAACAACAAACAAGCGTTCTAACAGGCCCGTCCTACGCACTCTGACTATAGTCTCTCGGCAAATCGTGTTATCAACCGGGCCACAATGCAAGTGCAGTTCCAGTGTGTTTCTTAGGTCCAGCCCGGAACAGCTACCACAAGTGCTGATAACCCTTCTCCTTCCCGTTTACAGATGTGATTTGTCCTCTTTTTCCGCACACACAAAAAAAAATATCTTCTGTTATCACTCACGCACCCAACCACTGGTTCTCTTAAGACTTTGTTTCAACGGAGGATCTTGCCGGGTTCAAGATTTCTAGTGAAATGTTTGTTTTTTCTTTTCTCAACTATTTATCGCTCATTTGCAGTAGCAGTGTACAGCGAGAAAATAATAATAAATGATGGATTTGTTTTCATTTTTTATTCTTTTACAACGCTCAGACAGAATTTATTGTATCTAATTGAATATGAAATGTTGCACTTCCTGGTTGGGACGACGATCGACAAACTAATATTATTTATTTTATGCAACACACAACATATGAAACAACAAAATGAAAAATAAAACATCTTAATTCTATGTTTACAATAACGTCATCCAAATTATGGGTGACGCGGCACTCAACGAAGCCAACCCGTCACCCATATTGGGTGACATATCGTCGAACATGATAAATAATCGGTTCCGACTGTTGCAAAACAGTTTTGATGTGTTGATGTGTGCTTTAGACTTTTCTCTATTGTTATAGAGTGGTTTAAGCGACCTTGAAGGGCCGCGAATACCAGGAGTACCAGAAGAACCTGGTTATCATCAGTGCTAAGGGTCCCTAAAACCATGGCGACTTCAAACCTCGATTCTCCGATATTTCAGACTATAGTTTGAAATTTCAGTAAGAAACAACAAATACTCGTTCCACGTTCATCCACAACAAGCGTATCAATTCAAGCGGAAGGGCTTGCTAATGAGGCGTAACTCCTTCGCGTGTGAATTCTCCCCTGTAAGGACCCATAAAAGGTGACAGCGTCCTTCACTAAGTAGCACGCTTACTTATTCCCTCGTCCAGAAAACATCTCCGCACGTTTGGAGGCTGTTGTCTTACTGTCGTTGCATCTCAAAGTTGCTGTAATGCATCTCCGGCTCTGAGACCTTCGCGGTTCCCAACAAAGAAAGCACGTGAGGTAACAGTCATCGGTACAGAATCTGTCGCGGCCATCTGTGTTTTAAAACAATAGCAAACTAGACCACCCATCGTGCGATCACAGATCAATGCCGGCCAGAGATGATTGATGATTGGGAAACCTTTCGTTGGTATACCTAGAACGTTACGTTACGTTCCGTTACGTTGAAATTGCATTCCTTTGTGCTGAATGCTCTCAAGTCTCTCTCAATACGCTAGAATCGCAGTTTTCATCTTTCAATGAAATTATTATGATTATTTTGTTTATAAAATATTTTTTAGTTTTTTTCTTAACTATTTTTGCATGGTTCGTCAACCAATCACGAATGCGCATCGATACGTTTAGCAGTTTCAATGGTGAGTAATTCTCTTCAAGTAACGCTCTCTCTCTCTCACGGAAATGCCTTCTGCTGTTTAATTTTTTGATCTACTCTCTAAATGGTGCCTCTCTCACTCAAATTTTACCAAACATTTTTGCGTAGATTACATTCGTTAAGTGGAATATAAAATTTGAAATTTTGCTTTAACATTAAGGAAAGTAGTAACAATTAAGAATAATTTTCATAAACTATTATTTCGTTTCTATATGGACTATTTCTGGATAAAGACACATTTTTTTGGATATTATGCATCATTTATTCATTATTTTACTAATCATTTACCATCGAGAAATTCAATTTATCATTAGTCACGTTTTTACAGTCACGTTACGACAAAGAACTAATCACACATGCCATTTTCAATAATTACAAATCATCACGTTTCTATCCTGAATCTTGAATCATAGCTAGTCGTGTGGTGATTAATCCTATTGGTTATATTGTTATATGTTATATTTGTTACATGCATCAGAAATACATACTGAATCGACAAAATTAAAAATAATGTAACCAGGATTTGGTAACCCGATGAAGCAATGTCTTTCACTTTCAGCGAGCGCTTGTGGTCACTGCTGAAACGAATCGCTACCAGATAAAACAGAAACGATTACAGGTCTTCGGGCGAAATATTGCCGCCTTGCGAGATGTTACCATATTCGGTAAAGAATTCACAGCAACCAAACTCCACGCGAAAAACCAGTTATGCAGTTCGAATTCGCTATAGCATTTCTTCTTCTGTTCGAAGGGTGGTTTGTTTCTTTCTTCTAATTTCACTTTTATACAACCAACTTTAGTAAGAGCGAGCTTACAATTTCTAAAATACGTTTATTAAATATTTAATAATTGTTATTGAATTGTTTATTGTAAGCGCAAGCAAGGTTCGTCTTCTATGGCTGCCCTAATCATCCGTATTGGGATGAACAGTGGAATGACGGACCGGTGGAGTAAATACAGAATGCAATGGAACACCCTCTTCCTCGACCAGGCAGTCGTGGCCGAGTGGTTAAGGCGTCTGACTCGAAATCAGATTCCCTCTGGGAGCGTAGGTTCGAATCCTACCGGCTGCGCACATCGAACTTTTTTTATGTCACTGGCCTTCGTTGAACAGCTACATCTCTTAAATGCTTTCCGTATTATTATACCAGTTTCCACAAACTTTCAAAGCTTCCTCAAAAGCTCCATACGTTTGAACTTCTACCCGTAGGGCGTTCCCTAGCAAGCAAAGTTCAGCTGTTCAGCTGATTGTCAAACAGACACTTCAATCGTAAACAATCATTCGCCGGCGCAAGACCTTCATTGTGGATCTCGTGCGCGCCTACTGTATAGTTTTTGCTTCAATTTTCACCGTTCTCTGTGTGTGTTGCCACTCTGAATGTTAACAATCGGTTCCAAAACAGTGCCGACCGTATCATCATCTGTATCGTCCACTAGAGCCAGCTTCCAATGGCGTCTAGCAGAATGGTTTCGCGCCAGTTTGTTGGCACTGTCTAAAGGTAGGTACGGTGCCCTTGCTGACGTCATAGTTGAAAAGTGTTGCTGCGATATGTTCGTTTCAACGTGCAACAGCTACCGTTGGTAGACGGCTGGCTCGTGTGCAATTTAAATGCCACTTACTATTTCTTGGCGTGGAGTATAAACATTGCGTCTGTCGTTTGACCGTGTGCTTTATCTCGGTTATGCCATTTATCTGCTGCTCATCTTATTTTCACGCTCGTCCTTATCAGGCCCTTTTATCACGGCATGATTGCGATGAATACACGTTTGCAATCGAGCCCTTTGTGATAGTGTTCGACACGCGTTTCCAGTTGCGATGGTGCGTAGTTTATATGTTTTTCACAATCGTTCACTGTTCTTTTTCACAGCATTCTATACGATAAGGGTGATGGGTAAATTATCTCATATATTTCATGCTCGCTTTCTCGAATACAAGATAAGCGTACACTGTTGTATCGTTGTCTTTTACACGCCTCCATGGAGTCTCGCGTAGAACTGATACAATTCGCAGTGAAACCACTACTGAACAACAATATGGACAACGTGAAAAACGGTATAGCAGTATTTATTTGTGTTGGTTTTGGCGTTGTTAGGATACGCACAGGTAGTTCTCGAGATACACTGTTATAGCGGACCACAGAGATCCGCGCATCGAAACCCGGTGCAATATCGTTTATATTTGAAAGTTACAGAGTCGTCTTTCTTATTTGCTTGTAATTACTCGTAAACATTACTAATTGGTTAATTACTAGTTTTCTAATGTTTACTATAATTCTGCCTAAGCTTTTTGTATGTTATCACTAGTTTTTTTTATCTTTTAGTTATAAGAATCATTTGTGTAACAATACCAAACAAATGCGCAAATTAAATAATAGTAATAATAATAATAATAGAATTGCAAATTTCTTTTATGAACTAATGACCCATTAACAACCTATTTTTCTTATGTAAAATTGTATGTTTTAAATTAACAGCAGAGCTGTAAACACTTGAAAACTGTGTATCGGTATCCGTACAGTCGATGGGACTATCTGTACTTCACATTTTCGCTTTCATTTATCCAAAAAATGTAAATCCAATTTGTCCACACAGTGGGAATTGCACCTTTACAGATAACAGGAGCTCGATAGATACACTCAAACTGCGAGAACGACGATAATCACAATCATCCATGTGGTAAGGGGGTCGACAGGCTGACCTGAGGTACCACGCAGGCGGGGTGGGTGCGGTAATACAGTTCGCGAACCAACCTCCGTATACAAGTAGCGTCTCTCGTCAGACGCGGCTCACCAGTTCGAGTTAACGTTTCGAACTGATCAGAAGAGAACGTCTCGGCAGCGTGTTTGCCAACGATCTTCCTTACATACAAGCAGCGGTCCGCACTTATTCCATCACATTACGTGGCAGGATCTCCACCACCGTCAGCAATCAGCGTCGGGCGCTTGTTAATACATTAGGCACCACCGTGAAGAGCAAACGAGACAAGTGCATATCGGAGCATCGGTTTTGATTAGCTTCACATATTTACTTCCACCATGGTTCATTCGCCTTTCCGGTGGGCGTAGCTGATGCTGCTATCTTCAGTCCACACTGTACGCGTCGTTTGATTAAAGTGTGTCTACAAACAATCAGTGTACATTTTGATCGTTACTTCTCTGTGATCGTGCGTGAGTTCTTCCTGTTCGGACGATTGTGCTTCGATTTGAACGATGAGTGTCCACAGTAACGTGTTCCGAGCTGTGCGTGGCGGTCGTCGTACCGGCGATCCCAAAATTGGTAAATAATTTTAAAACTTTACATACGGTACACGGGGTAGAACATTGTATTCTCCTTCTTATCCGGTTGAAGATTCGGCATGAAGAACAATTCCAGTATCAATTAAATAAGCGACCAAAACCTGTTTTTTGGCATGTGTATGTATTGTGTTAATCATTTTGGGATTTCTCACCAGAAGCATCACACGCTAAAACCTGTTCGGTACTGCTGTTAATCGTTATTAAGTAATTAACGGTGTGTGAGAATGGTTGACAAAAAAAATGCATGAGGTCATGCGAAGGAGTTTTGTTATTATGCACACTTCCTTGCTCCCAGTGATAGAGTGGATGAACAAGCATGTTGCAAAACTATATTTCTGTGAAACTGCAAACAAATAATAATCATCTTTGCTGTTTTTAATCGTGAATACTAAACCAAAAGCTAGGTTTGGCTTTAGGAAAAAAACGAGCATGCATCAACTGAATGGAGCTCATCGCGAAAAGGGTGATCATGCAGTGGCAGTAATACAAAACATTTTTAAATTCCCTTAATCAATTCTAAATGTATTTTTTAAATTATTTTGTGAAAAATTTGAAAAAATTTTGTGAAACCTAAAATGCCTTTGGTTCGTTCCCCTAAAAAAACTAACTGGGTTACAGGTTTGACATACCTGGTTTGAATTAATAGAACGTGTATAATGTTGATTACATATAATTTTAAGAATACGTTAAATTAGTCGTGTGCATCAATACAAACGATAGCTAGCCTATAAGCATTTTTCAGCGATTATTAGTTATTTGTATATTTATCGCAAATAATTGCATATTTTTACAACAAATAATTTATGTTTTTCTTTAAATAATCAAATAAGACAGAATAAAAATGAGAATAAGAAATTATTCAAATGGCGCTTTCGTATAAAACTTCGAATCAAAATATGTATTTAAAAAACTCTTCGAATTCGAAATTTCTCGAAAATTCTTCAATTTGTCCAATCCTGCGATCATGCAGAACAAAAACTCGATCGCAACACCTATTCCTGTTTCCTGATTAAAATCGGATGACACGTTAGAAAACAGAATTCTGAATTGATTAAACAATTCTCAATAGATGAATCGAGCGACCCTTAATCATTGAGAATCGCTCATTGCTCATCGATTGCTCTCCTTCACGAGCTTCACTTGATCTCCTTGAAGGTGATATGTAGCCTTCATAGCAAACACTTTAGTAATTACTCAGTTACACCTGAATGCTAGGTCAATTCCACTAATGGAACCAATTATGTCAACTGATCGCTTGACTGGATTACAAACGCAACACAAGTGCTGTATAACGATCTGATAGATATTGACACCGAATTGATTAGACAAGGGCGAGGAATTCATTAGGAATTCATAAGACAAAATAGAATTACCAGTCCCCTAAAGAACGCGTTATCATCCCTGTCAGACAAAAACCAAACTCGGTCACGACAGGCAGGAGGCTATCGTCGTCGGCGTTCTCCAGGTGGTGCAATTTACAACCAGGTTCAACGATTTCTTCACTGCGTTGGGTCGTGAAGCATGCACTCGATTGTTAGAATGCAATGTAGGTCAACATATGGGTAGGAGTCCACATTGTGTCACAATAACACCACGGATGATAACGCCACCCATGTGGGCTACCTATATGCTGCACGATAACGTCGCTTTACGAGCATAAACGTTTCAATTGTCTCTTGTGGGTAGACACTCTCCAGATCTTTTCCAGAACTTCCAGAAGCGACCTAAACCAATGGCGAAATGTTGCGTACAACTTCGAACGGCTTGCGTGCAAGCTGTCGATGCTATCGATTAATCATGGGAGATTCCTTATCGTGAGCCGGTCTCCGCTAGACGTAACCTTGTGAGAATATGTGTGAAGTAACAGTACGGTCGGTATCACTTTTTTGTCGATAAGGCGTCTCCATTACGCGCTGCGATCACCGTAGGTACCGCCGGTTTGAGTGGCGTGCGTCCATATCTCGCACCGGAGACTATCTTTGCTATTGCTGAAGTAACCCGATAATGGTCACGCTGCTGGGGAGGAGTCTGTGTTGGTGGTTAAACAGGACAAATGCAACACACAATTTATCGAACAACATCAAACATCAAACTCAGTCGTTCGACGAATCGTACGCGCGTTGGAACAAGCTCCATTACCTCGGTTGGTTCGATATACAGCATCTGGAATTTCGATTCGATAACGTGTAAATTGTGTAGTAACCATCGCATAACACGTGATTCACTAGAGTTGAAGATAAAATCAAACATACAAACACACGCTCAACACGTCGAAATTATGACGAAACCCATGCAAACCATCAACCACCACTACCGGTGAGGTTGGGCATAGTGTTAAGTGCGAATGTTAGTCGTTTTGCTGTGATTGAAAGTGCATAGATCGTAGTCAACAGTTAAGCCCATCGGATAAGAAATAAATACAAACGAATGCGATGGTGGCGCCATCTAGTGATGGGGCCCGCAAGCTACTATTGCTCAGGGATTCTGACAGACGTAAACGAAGGATAGAGAAGTTGCGCCGCATTAACCATGAGCATCGAATGCGATTGATTGTGACTGCGCTTATAGGTAAGACGGGATGTATATGTTAGAAAATAAAACCATAAAATTTGGTTATTAAGAGCCTATTTGGCTATTAAGAGGTTAAGGTTTGGCTGTTAAGATTGGCCCAAACGTACCATTATCGCCTGATATTGGTTATCACTGGTGAGTCTGAAGCGAGTGTTGATAACGATTTGTGAAACTGGCAGCAACCGTATTATTATCATCCAAGCGCCAATTAAAAATGGTTGAGGCAAGATACTGTAAAGCAATAATGTAAGGAATTGGGTTTTCACTTCTAATCGAGATCTGTCACAGTTTTTTTTGTGTTTTTAAAAAAACGCCCATTAGGTGTGTTTGTTCTCATAGGCCAGTGAGATTAAACATTCTTTTCGTTTCCAGGTGTTACATCAGATTAACTGAAGATTCCTATTTCGATGTATTATATTCATTCCACAAAGTTAAATTATTGCATTGCATAATTTTCATCCATCAAATTTGGTGAATCAGGAAGAGTTCTTATTTACTACAAAACTTTGGAGGCTCAAGGCTCAAGAATACGATAGGTTTTGAATGTACAGTAGATTATATCCAGTCTCGACTAGTCCAATAGCAGCTATTGGCCAATCGATGCTTACGCGAAACGGGCTAGTACACTTTACAGGGTTCCACAATAAATTGGAAATACCTATTCTGTATAACAGTTTTTTTAATTGCGTAAAACATATGTCTTTAGACCGCCGATATGTAAACCGACAGTTGATTTGGCATTCTCTAAATTGTGCAGGAAACTGTGACGGGATTAATTTGTTATGTGTTTCACCATCAAATTCTCTGTTTATTTTTGTTTGTTTGTGTGATTCAATCATCTGATGCCATCATATTCTATCTATTGCTATACTAGGTTCCAGTATAAACAAGCCACGTCCAAAAAGCACCCAATTTGGTTTTCCCCAAATTTTGATTTTGTAATAAATAATAATATTATAATAAATTTTAGAAAAAAGTTCGTAAAACAGCATAATAATCCTTAACATAGACCAAGCAAACGGAGATTTTGTAAAAAGTAAAAAAAAGATTTTTGTTTCTGTGAAAAGCCTCAACTTCAAAACTTTAAACTTTTAAATCCGCTCACGGTCGAGGACCTTCGTCTTCTTATCCATTATCCCGGACTTTCTGACGGACGCATCAACGCCATCACTCCATCTCAATTTGGTCGTATAACGCCTCCTCTGTCCATATGGACGACCTAAAAGGATCTGAGTCGTCCGGTGTCATTCTCATGACATGACCAGACCACCGGAGACTGGCGAGTCTAATCCGATGTACAGTGATTTAGCCGAACAGCTCATTAAGCTCATCATTGTAGCGACTCCTTAGTTGTCCTTCCTCACATTCGGGGTGAAAAATGCTTCTGAGCTCTTCCTCTTGAACGCGGCTAAGAGGGTTTAATTGGTTTTGGATAGTTAGTCCATGTCTCAGAGGCGTATGTGAGTACTGAAACTGTATAGGCACTGTAAAATCCCAGCTTCATTTGTTGGACCAGGTGTTGTGTGAAGAGAAATTTTCTCAGACTGTAGTGTAACCGGTACCACTATCACAACTTGGTTTCTACCACTTTAATCTTCAACCCGAGGTTTTCTGCCGTCTGCTCAATTCTCTGATAATCATGCCCTACGTATGAGAGTCGTAAATCAATTATGTCTATGTCATCAGCGTATGTCACGATCTGGATTGACTTCCAGAAGAAGGTCCCCGATGTTTCCAACTCCGAGTTGCGAATGGCCCTCACTAGCTCCAGGTTGAAGAGTGGACAAGCTAGCACCCACCATCACCTGACATGTGGCTTTTGTGGCACTGTAATTCGTACTAGTTTAGTAAAATTGATCGGGATTCCACCATAATTAGTAAAGAACAACAGTCAACGAGCGGAAGGACACAATTAATTTAACGCAAACTATCCCACGAGCTATTGTCGCATTTCCTTAAAAACGTAAAAGCACAGTCGATCAAAAACAGTGAAATTAACCAAATCAAGCTACTAGAGTGGGAGTCTAGTTACAAAACATAGTAACTCCATACTCCTTGTAAAATAAGGCGTACGCTAACTGAATAGTGTTCGTAAAACTGAAAAACGAGCAGGCAATGCTTATTATTTAGCCAACGTTTATGTTAAATTAAGAAACCAACTTAAGAAATATCATATTAATAGTGAACCGTAAAGCGCTACGTTTTTGTGCTCATCACTGTATCTCCAGTACAGGCAGTCACCGAGAAACGCTATTATAGCGGACCGCTATAACCCGGGAAAAATCAGCGTAACTCGAATTTTCGCAGGGGTGAAATCCTGGTGCAATTTCGTTTATACTTCAAAGTCACAGAGTCGACTTCCTTTTCTGCGCTTTATTTATTCAGGGAAACAGGCGACTTTTAGAAAGAATACATTAAAATAAGTTAAAAACAAATGTTTTATATGTCAACGGAAGGTATTTTCGACCAATTTTTCACCTTTTCGCTTAGAATTTGTGCTACAAACGAACTCAGCTGTTAAAAAACCGCGTATTTGCTCCCTGGGAGCACCCAGCAGTCATAGCTTCAATTCTCGCGGAATAAAGTTGGTAAAGCCGCAACCAAAAACTCTATTATCTATTTTATCCATAATTTTAATTTGTCTTTTATATCCTAGCCGAACTGGCATAAAACGTTTTTTTGGAATTTCTCCACACTTAAGACTCGCAATGCGCGAACGTTTCTGTCTTGCGCAGCGTGGAGCTTCAGCCGATCGATTTGGACGTATTGCTGTTTACGCACGCCCTTTATCAGCTTTGTTCGCTCGAGTGTGAGTGCGTTCAGCTCGCATCAGTAGCAATTTCGTGTTCGTCCAAATCGGTTGTGTTTTTCTTTTCATGACGTTCAACAATTAGAGCAGTACAGGGGGAGCGTCCACCGGAAACAGTGAAAATTAGCGCTCATACCAAGGAAGCCCCACACAATTCTTTACCCACTAGCGACGGATGTTCCCCCGGCATTTGATCCGTTTCGTGGAGAAGTGGCAAAGCGCGCAAGGCATAGACGACCCGAGTTCGACGATCCTTTTACAAAACAAACGCAGTGATAGTGACATCGTGCAGCAGATAGTTGGGGTTGGGGAGCAAAATATTTTAAAAAAGGGTTCGCTGAATGGGTCTTGCGGGTGGATGAAACACGCCCTGCCCTAGGCACTATCCGCGGTTCACTATCCGTACGAACCGCAGACCCTCATAGGGCTTCTCATGTCGTTGACGGATGCATTTTACGACCGAAGAAAATGCCGGTGATCAATCGTTCCGTTCGGAGTTTTCCATCACATTGACTCACGTGTCCCTCGGTCACGCACGTGTGTTCTGTACGCATGCATAATGCTGTCCGAAAAAATCGCGCGAAAGTGTGTTAAGTGTGCATTGACCAAACTGTTCTATGCGCTCCCTGTGATGTAATGGCCAAAGAAGGATTCAGTAGCGTAATGCGATTAGTCGCGTGCGGTCGCGGTTCCGCTGGTGCAAGTGCTAACGAAGCGAGTGATAATGAGGAGCCCGGTAGTAAAAGTGGGAACGCGACAGTTCCAGAACGGCGTAAGAAACCGATACGCGTTTTGATAACAGGTGATTGCATATACCCGAACAGAGGTACGCTGTGCAGAATGGAATCAAGTGAGAGTAAATAAATGCCGGAGTATGCTTGATTTAATGAAAAAACGGCTAAAAAACAAGCGAATAAATTTTAAAATGTTCATTATTAATTCATCATCAAAATAGTTCAACAATTTAAGGGGCATATTTTGAAAATGGTAAAAAAATACATATGTCCAGTATGACACTGATTTTCACATAGTCAGTGGATTCTGGAGGAGTATTCCCAGGTCCGTTGGTAGCGTTATTATCGCTAAGGGGCGTTTGAAGTGTGCCGTAACACAAAAAAGGAACATCCCGAAATATCAGCTGTTAATTATCATACTTTTTTTTTAATTAAAAAAAACGTACAATCGTGGCATTTGAAACATCCAGACAACCACCAAAAAATGCGTTCCTTCCACTTGTTTATCAATGGAATCCATTGAGTCTCGCAATCCTTCCACTTCAAGCAATGCGTTTGGTTGTAATTTCCGTAATTCTCTCGTCGTACGCATATTTTCCCGGTCATAATCACAATGCGAAACTTTTCATCCGCGATGCGTTCCTCCAATATCATCTATCGCAGCCAGTGTTATGACGCCGCAGCAGGAGCAATTCAGCTACTGTTATTGCAATCTTTCTCCATGGCCTTGATGGCTGAATGCTTCTTCAATTCGGCTGGTGGGAAATCTGAAATTTGTTTACAAAAATACGCACGTACACAAAAAAAAACACAACCAGCATGGAGGAGAAGATTAGGGGTGTATGCCTTCTTCAGTACGGTACACGGCAGGAGCGGGCAACATTCTTTTTCACATTGTTGATTGTTGTCCGTTCACATATACCCCGAGAATATTGCCCAATCAATACGATTCTTCAATTGCGTAAGCGAAAGTGATCGGACGAATTGCCTCAGTTCCCCTAGGGCCAGTGGATTTGTTTAGAAGTATGATGGAGATCCAGAAAAAGACCGTGAAACATTTCATCCGTTGGATATTGCCCAGATACATGTGGATTAGGGTCGGGTGAGAAAATGGATGCTGTAACATTCTACTGCTCGATGGAATGGTGGGATTCTGCTACATGATATTAACGATAGACAGAGAAACAGTCAGTTCAATCCTTTGCTCTGGGCACCGATTCGAGTGTTGATATCCGCCAACTCGAAGCCAAATTGGCGCGGCTTTCGTATGAGCTATTGTTATAGTTACAGTTATTATTGTTTATATTCCTAAATTGCTACATTTTTTTTTATTTTGCAATATATTTTGTCTTTCTCGATGTGGTTTATCGTTGAGTTGATTTGACTATTTTGTATTCTAAATTGTTCTTACTCTAGATGCAAGCTATAATAAGTTTGAAGGTTCGATTAGACAGCAGAAAAATTGTAGTTCGGTATGAAAGCGTGCTAGCAAGAACTGTGTATTAAAGTTTGAAATAAATTTAAATTATATTTATAATTCATGTAATGCTTAAAATAAACTTTATTGTGCTATGTTTTGAATTTCGACACTTAACGGGTTGTAATGCTAAGCTCATTAACACGAATTGAACCGAATAATGAATTTTATTGGTGAAATGCTTCCTTGGTGAAATTGTTGATAACATTTATAGTGTACAATAATTCCTTTTTTGATAATAAATATTTTTTTTTTGTTCTTCGATTGCATATGCACACGACACAGTGTGACGAAAACCGTTCAAAACTATTTTTGTTTCTTTCGCTGAACATGCTTCTCTTGCATGGCTTGTGACCCCTCAGAGGGGACAATCGAGTTGTTTGTTACCCATTTGATGTCCCCTCCGAGCGCAAAGGGTTAAAAAATTACTAACTTTGTGCCTGAAGTCTTTGTGTCTCTGTCTCTCATGCAGAATAAATACTGTTGTAGGTCAGTTGTTTATGGTCTGATCATCTGGATCATCTATCCTAGTTTGAGTTCAAGTGGTCAATTCAAACACTTCAGTTTTATTTATCGACAAAATTATTGGCTCCAATCCCTTGGAGTTGAACAACGAAAACCAAATCTATGTTACTGCCTAGTTCTAAGCTTAGTAAAGAATGTTTGACTTATCAAGACGCAGCACAGAACGGCACAGGGGGAAACGAAAGTGATACGGCCAGAAAGGTTAGAAGAAACCTTGAACCCCCAAGAAAACCGATAAGACGGGGATCGTATGTATCATGCCCAGTGATGCACCAAATTGGGTATTTTCAAATTTTGGGGCAATTCCCAAGGAAAAAAATCCTGTAAAACCGGTTTATATCCTGGTAAATTGCGTTTTTACAAAAGTGTACAAAAGTGTAGGACTCGGATGCAAAGATTAATTAAATAGTGCAAAATAAACTGAAATGAAACAGTGAGCAGAGAGCCTAATTGATAAATATTACCAATAACTTAAAGCTAAAATTGTTAAGTTAAACTAAGCACATCGAGTGAGATCATGAAAACTTGAGCGGTTCATTAGCGACTAATTGATTGATTTGAACTAAACAAAGTGTTGTTTTGCTAACACTTTCTAGAGCCACCGTCATCCTTTATTCACGAAGATAAGAAACACAATCTCGGATTGGTAACGACTACGAATCAACACTCAACATTAAAATTAAAGATATAAAATTTAAAAAAATATATTACATGGAGATTAAATGTCGTAGGTAAACACGAAATTGGTTAAACCCCGATAAAAACCCAAAAAAATAAACACCGACAGTACCCAAATAATACCGGTTAGGTATTATTTACCCAACGGCGTTGTGCGCTTGCAAATGTGATAAAATTTCAAATCCTATGCCAAAAATGGCACTTTCACGCACAGATTGCATGAAAGTGTAACATTTGCCAACGAATTTGTGTCGCAGCGCATGCTACCCTTGCTACCATGACCAGCCTTAAAAGCAAACAGAACCGTCGTTTAACAAACTAAAGCTACCTTTGAAAAGCTAGTAAATCAACACATTATTTTTCGAATGAAAAAATTTAGCTTCCTTGTGCTATACCCGGACACACCTCATACGTGATGGCGCTGTCACGTTTTGGCGTGCCGCACGGGGTGTGCCCAACTGGTTCGTCATGCGTTAATCACACGGTCAATGGTGTGACATTGGCAATATGTGCACCAGGAAATGATTTGCCGATAAACAATAATGTTTGAATTGGAATTGATCATGTTTTGTACAAAATATTGCATCCCATTAGTACAGACGCCTGTACACTTTAATGATAAGAACTGTAGATTTATAATGTATACAACAAGACATTTTGCATTTAGCGTTCAACAAACAATAAACGATCTCAATTGCCTAACAATTTACATTTGTACTACTCACCTTCACCTCACCGCATGGAATTGTCTGTAATCAACACACACGCACACTCACATACGCACACGCACGCACACTGCACAAGTAGCATCCAAAATGCCGACCTAAAATTATTACAATTAAAGATATTCAATTAAAATTCATACAAATGAGCATACTTTATGCTTGGCTATTAAAACGTACTCACGAAACCATTGCCCTACCGCACACCCAATTAGCTTGGTTTGGGTCACGAAATGAGCATTTTGCTGAAGCTGTTCCGCATCTACTCTGGAAACCTGTAACGAAAAACGTATTTACTGTAGTACAGTCGTGTCTAGTAGAAGATCGTGCTAATGCTTGATACTGATTGCCGCATCTCAATACCAACCACACGCTTGAGAATATACTTGAATCATTCGTTCGCTGATGCGCTACCGGCGGAATAAATATATTGGCAATGGGGAATAACCCCTGACTAATTTGACAAATTCATTCAAGATTCAAGAACACGATCGACGCACAGTCCCAAGGTCATTGATGTATAACGCTAAATACTAGCGGGAGACCTTCGGGAGACAAGCTAGAGTGTAATCGTCACCATCTGAGTTGAGTTGAAATTGAGCGGAGTTCCTCGATAATACTACTAGATCGATTTAACTCAACTAATAGAGGGGATTCCGAAACGGAAAATTAACCACTGATAAGATCTTCACCATGCGACAAATCTTGGGACGCTGGCGGTGCAACAGGTCCACTATATCTATCTCTTGATTGACATCTTGACTTTTGGAATCCCTGGACTAGCCTACTAGACTAGTACGAATGACCATGACCACCGTCATAATGCCCAAGAGTCTAGTCTACCTTAATGGTGCAAAGGATGCGGTGGAGCGTTTAGTCTACACTGTGCACTGGGTGGTGTTAGGTGTAAAACTAGGTTCGCCCATATGGGTCATCGATCGATACTCTATGCTCGGACAAGGTAGTACATGAGTGGAACACAAATTTGAGCGAGACAAAAGCAACTGTCATCAATAGCAATCGGAACTCCGAGGAATTTCAGGACTAGAGTTATACATATCATCTCATCTCTATAATACTTTTAAGTATTCAACACATTAAAAGAGTGTTGCAATTCCTCTTCAATGTTGTCCAAATTTGAAAAACTGCTCTTATCTTAATCACGTTGGAGTCGAAGATGCTCAGAAGGATTTGTGTGTTGAAGCACAATGGGAGAGCCACTATAATAGGGGTCTCCAAAAACGACCCTCGAGAGCCTTCAGTCTCTGTGTAAATGGCCCGCAAGTTAATGTGTTAATGGCGCCTAACTACGGTAGTTTCAACCAACTCGAACCGTAGACTGAAACATTTGGAGAGCGTTGCTCTATACTGAGGAGCTCTGCGAGAGTTCTTCGCCAAACTCACTGTCGTACAGCGGATTATATTCGCCGGAGACTCCGGACTCCTTGACATGTCATGAGAATGACAACGGGCGATCCATCTCGTAAAAGTCCTTTTATGTCGTCCCGTATAGTCGACAGAAGAGGTGTCATCTTCAAGTCATTTGGGTTGGCAATCGATTCGAACGGAGGTCCACACTAGATGCTTATTCTAACTATTCAGAACAACAGGCTAGTGTCCGACCCGAAGAATTCCGAGCGCCTTCACTTCTAAGACCCTTCCAGTGAAAGCAGAGGTTCGTCCACCGTTAGAAACTCACTCTGGGAATTCAGATACGAAGCCTAACGTCCGATCCGAGCCGATCTGAAAGATGAACGAGACTTGCGCGACCAATCTTCGCGTGGTCAACCGACGGCGGCGGAACTAGCATTCCGGATTTGTTCTCGCAGCAACAGTGCTGATGGATTGAAGGTGCTCGACAGTTACAGATTTAGGGAACTCCTGCACCAAGCCAATACCGCGAAGTAAAACCACCGAATAACTTCTTAATTAAGTAACGAATTCCTTCTTTTGTATTGCCTCCTTCCAGTGGTGACGTTTGCTGTTATGGGCATGATTGGTTGCATGGTAAACGTAGTGTTTGGCGCAATGTACACCACAGGCAACGAATCCTCAACGGAGGGTCTCCTCTATCCGATGTAAGTGCCATCACTGCACAGTGATCACTTCCTAACACACTGTCTATAACTGATGCCCTGATCCTCTTATCCGTTTTTATCCTCCAGTGAATCGGAAACGCGTGAAATGAAGAAACTGGACGGTATGTGGAACTTTGTGCGATCGGACAGCAACAACCCGGCACAGGGCGTCCGTGAGAAGTGGTACATGGATGATTTGGCCCGGCACCGCAAAACGATCGGCATGCCTGTGCCGAGCAGCTTCAACGATCTCACGGAGGATGCCGCCCTGCGCGATCACGTCGGAACGGTGTGGTACGATCGCAAGTTTTTCGTCCCGAGGGCATGGTCGAAGGGGGATGATCGCGTATTCATACGCTTCGGTTCCGTGCATTACTCAACAACTGTGGTACATATCGAATTGTTTTACGCGGAATTTGAAGTGCAAGTTTTGGATTCAACGCTTTTTTTACCATTTGCAGTGGATTAACGGTGTGGAGGTTCTTAAACACGAGATTGGACATCTTCCTTTCGAAGCTGACGTAACGAGCGTTCTGAAGTACGGTGCAGAGAACCGTATTACCGTGCTGTGTGACAATGTGCTGCTTCAGGTGACAATCCCTCAGGGCAAAGTTGATAATCAACCAATGTAAGTGAAGCACAAATTGAAGCAGTACAAACTTTACTTCAATTGTGTATTTTCTACCATAACCACAGTGACAATGGCGTGGAATTGGTCCAATCGTACACGTTCGACTTCTTCAACTACGCGGGAATTCATCGCTCGGTTGTTCTATACACGGTGCCGCGCGTTTACATAAAAGACGTTGCGGTCCACACCAGCTACGAAGGCGAGCAAGGACGCATCGACTATCAGGTCACAATCAGTACGAACGAGACCGAAAAGCACCACCTCACTGTGAAGCTGTACGATCGCAATGGAACGCACGTTGCCACGGACGAATCGGACGCGAACCTTCAGGGAACAGTTGTCATTCCGCAGGTGAGGCGCTGGTGGCCGTACCTGATGGATCCGGAACCGGGCTATCTCTACACGATGGAGATCACGCTGGGAGCAGCCCAATCGCCCGAGGCACCTTCTGATACGAAGGAGACACAGGTTCTAGATGTCTACCGGATGAAGGTTGGTGTCCGCACACTGGAATGGAACAACAGTACGTTCCTCATAAACGGAAAGCCGATTTACTTTAGAGGATTTGGACGCCACGAGGATTCTGATGTGAGTACTGCGTTTGGCTAATCCATTGTAGTTTTGGGTGAATATGATTCAGACATCTAAATCGGAATGAATCTTTGAATCCAGATCCGTGGCAAGGGCTTAGATTTAGCGCTACTCACCAAAGATTTCAACCTGCTCAAATGGGTCGGGGCCAACGCATACCGGACGTCACACTATCCCTACTCGGAGGAGAGCATGCAGTTTGCGGACGAGCATGGCATCATGATCATCGACGAGTGTCCTAGCGTAGACACTGAGTGAGTTTTAAGCCCGCGATGATGCCTCCTTAATGTACTACTCTAACCTTCCCACTCGATTACTCCTACGCTTCCGGTGTACAGGAATTATTCGCAGATACTGCTTGAAAAACATAAGTCCAGCATAGAGCAGTTAGTTCATCGTGACCGCAACCATCCCAGTGTGGTGATGTGGTCCATCGCTAATGAGCCTCGCACTGGCAATGTTAAAGCGGACGCTTACTTTGCGGCCGTTGCCAAATATACCAAACAGCTAGATCCGACACGACCAATTACAGCCGCCATCGCCGTTAACGTAAATGATGATCTTGCTGTAAGTACTTAAGATATAAACTGATATTTGTAAGTCACAATAGTCCTAACAGTGTGAAAAGATTTAAAAAACTTGGGAGAAAAAATAACTCCCAAAATTTACAGCCTGTAAGGTCCTGAAAGTGTGAAAAGATTTAAAAAAATTGGATGAGAAAAAACTCAGAAATCGCAGCTGGTAAGGTCCTAAAAGTGTGAAAAGATTTTTAAAAAAATTAGGAAAAAAAAACTCAGAATTCGCAGCCGGTAGGATTCGAACCTACGCTCCCAGAGGGAATCTGATTTCGAGTCAGACGCCTTAACCACTCGGCCACGACTGCTTCTTGCAAAGCCTGTCGCCGCAACGCCTGTTTAAAGCGAACCCCTCTACGCATGTGCTACTTCTCAATCCCGTATTGCTTTCTCCCTCTTGCATACAGGCTAAACATCTGGACATCGTGAGCTTTAACCGATATAACGCATGGTACGCCAATGCGGGCAAACTCAACATGATCACCAATCGCGTTATTGAGGAAGCAGAGGCTTGGAACAAGAAACACGATAAACCGGTCTTAATGTCCGAGTATGGTGCCGATACACAGGAAGGACTTCATACGGTATGCTAAATTGCGAATAATAATTTCTTGACGCAGTGCAACACAGTTTTTTAAACGTACCAACAATTTGCTTCACTCTACAGCTTCCAGCCTACATCTGGTCGGAGGATTACCAAACACGTGTCTTCAGCCAGCACTTTAAGGCGTTCGATGCCCTCCGGAAGAAGAACTTCTTTATCGGGGAATTTGTGTGGAACTTTGCAGATTTCAAAACGGCCCAAAGTAAAGATAAATCACACCATACTCACGACGAGGACGACGAGGCTAACGATTTTCCCTATCTTACAGCGTACACACGCGTCGGTGGCAATAAGAAGGGCATTTTTACCCGTAATAGGCAACCGAAGGCGGCCGCCTACCTGTTGCGCCAACGGTATTACGCACTGGGTGAGCTTGGCCCGAGTTACCTTCCGAGCGATCTGTTCCTGTACACAGCACCTGAATACAAACAAATGGAAAGCGAACGTTCAGAACTGTAACTACAAACGCCAACCCACTTATTTCGTAAAAAAAAGTAATAAAAACAAACTATTGAACAATCCTTTTGTTTTTCATTTTCTCTATTATTTTAAGTGAACAAAATACTTCCAAAGTTTGAGCGCAATATCAAATGATCATGTTTCTGCACCTTTCACCCGCTACCTCCGATGTTGCCGGTTGGTAAACACAAGCTCGTTCAGATTGTCGTGTGATTCGTTCACTTCTGGTTCCACTAACCGTAGACATTCGTCGGCAAACTCCACAAAGAGTGGTTCCATCATAGCAACCTTGATTGCATTCATTCCGTCCCTAGCATTATCAATCTCCGTCAGCAATTGCCTCAAATGGGGGTTGTACAGCAGATTCTTTAGATGATCACTTTGACCTACGGAACCGATCATGGAAGGAATTAGTGAACCCAAACGGGAGACTCCGCTCTATTAATAAGAACTCCACAAACTAACCGAGCAGGTCTAACTTTTCCGTCGGCACGGTGTCTATTGTGCTGAATAGTATGATTTTCTTTGGAATACTATCTTCCCGAATTGTTGTGTCAGCTGCTGTTGCGGATGGTGGTCCACATGGTTGTTCTTGGTGTTTCTTATAACAAGCGACCGAACAGCTGCAAAATGAAGCAAGAATTAAAATGACTAACAATGTTCCACACGGAAAAGATCACACACGACATTGCAGGAACACTTACTAATGTATAGAACATATCTTACACCGGTATTTACGCTCATTTGTGTTACAAATTTCACATTCCCCGGACATTTCGAAACACTTTGAACGCGTGCTGTTGTAAACAAAACACAATTGACAGCTGATTTGGGCGGTTCGCTTGCAATTCGCCCGTTTATAAATGCGCCCGATTCGCCCGCTATAAAAATGGGAATTGTGCTATAAATGATTAATTCGGCTAACATCCAACAGAGGGCTGCCGTGCATAATTATTTGTAGGAAAAATAAATCAAACATGGGCATGCGTTCTACTAATTCGCTACAATAGCTAATTGTGTATTTTTGCGAATCTACTAAATGTAATAATTCCATTAGGAAGCAAACTTACTTCACCAATCTATCATCTTGTGAGAAAAACACTGACAGCTTAAAACGCTCTACTGGCACGAACGAACACACCGCCCCAGTGGCCTAATGGACAAGGCACCGGCCTCCTAAGCCGGGGATTGTGGGTTCGAGTCCCATCTGGGGTAACCAAACCAAGATTTCTTTTTTACACTTTTTTCTTATCACCTTCTTCTTATCTTTTTCATTTCACGAATCACACACGCGCTCTACACGATTGATCACTTGCTTTTAAAAAGGATATTACCGACGCACTTTTACCACAACACCACGAAATGGATTGAGAACTACAAAAGGGCCATCTGAACTGTAACGCAACACTACATTTGCACCTATTTCTATTGTTTTACCACCAATTTTAGCTAACTTATTTTGTGAGTGATCCACCATGACGCCACTAACTGCAAACGCAAGAACACACTGAAAATGGCGCTCATCGTCAAATAACGCTTGTTTGACATTTAGCATGTTCTTTTTTCTCTTTTTGGATGTCGTCTTTCTTGCGGGGATCATCTGTGATTCTTTAGTGCATTCATAACATTGCGTGGTTTTGAACGTTTTTCGTATGTTCAATGTGGGGTTAAAACACAAAATAATCCATTTGTGGTTTAGTGATCATCTCAATAAGGATAGATGGAGGAACGAGCGGGTAAATTATGGCCCGGAATTACTCCCACAGTCAGCTCTGTTTCCGGACAAGGGGATACAAACAGCCGAATGAAAGTTGTTCCACCAGTCGCCATATTCGCCAGTTTCAAACGTCCATTTAAAGTATTGTTCAACAGTGATCGGATCATTAAACGCTTCGTTAGAGATTTAATCGTTCACCTTCTTCTTTTAGGATGCTTTCGGCATTTGGCCACCGGACGTCTGCATCTTCAAAACAAAATGCACTGGAAAACGGACCAAGCCGGCCGGTAAATAAAACTTATGAATGAGCAAACGCAAATGAATCGGGCACGCTCACGGAAGTCTGGACGAACGAATGAGGTGCCAAAACTCGCCATCGCGGAAAGCTACTCTGGATTGAAACCAGTTTCTTACGGTGATATGGAATCCCCAGTGGTGGAAGCCGGTCCAGTTTGGCAAACGGTACATAACAAGGACGATCTCTCGATCGTCCCCTGTCATTCACATCCGCTTTACATCGCGTGTGTGGAGTACGGTCGCTGACATTTCGTTGCCGGATCTGTTTTGATGGCACCATTTCCCTGGCGCACAGACTATTGGGCAAGCGACGAAAGCTCACAGCGGCACACAAAATGCAATGCGAACCACAGCACCGGAACCGGACCGTGCCGCACACGCAATGGGTCACGCAATCGGACGGCGGCGCATGTGTACACCGGCATATTACTTTCGGTGCTATGGTCGCTTAGACATCATCGCGATCGCGCGTGTCACACCGTTTTGCGTCACGGCGCAAATCGTTTGACAAATTGAGATATTTGGTGAGAGTTACAAGAGGTTTGGTGTTCCCTCTGCTGCTGGTGGCCATCACTCCCCCTTCGCCAGCGAAAGGTGTTTGGGGTGCGCTTTATGACGAACGTCCCCCCAAAAAACGCAAGCGATCGTTCGCACTTTCGACGGATTTCGGTCCGGTGCTTTGCTTTCGCTTTCGTTCGCCAACGCATGACGAATCCGCTGTGTGTCCACCGGTTTCGGTTTATGGGAATGGGCCATCGAGCACTTAGCTTTTTATAGATCCAAACAGCCTGCCTCCTGCATGCGCCCCGCAACAAATGCAACACGGATGCCACGTGCGCCGGTTAGAAAATGGCCATTATTTGCAATTTTGTCGCTGCCGATAGTTTATGGTGATGTGAGGTGCTTTGCCGTGCAACACCGGGTGCGCCAGTGTTGATTTACCACCGGGGACCAATTAATTTTGGTTTGGTGGTGCAAAAACGCCCACCTCCACCGGCGGTCCGGGCCACGTGGGATTAATCGAGTGTGAAAATAATTGCCCTATTTTCATTTTACTTGCTTTTTTGTTGTTATTGTTGTTGTGCTTGCTGTTCAATCAAAGCGCTTCCCGGTGTTAATGTGTGTAGTACTTAAAGTGGCGAAATGTGTTTTATTAGATTGTACAAAGGGAAAACAATTTCGACCGCAAAATAAACAAACAAAAAAACAGCCACAAGGTTCGCTTCCGTTTGAAGTCTCCCGTGTGCGGTGTTCGGGGACTCTGGGAGTTACCAACGCTCGTGTCCAACCATCTGCAACCATTGTATGCAAATGGGCTTTATATCACCGGTCGGTTGGTTCTATCCGTAGGGAGTTGGCAATCCTTTATCCATCAACGGATTAGCTGTGCCGGATAATCAATCCTGCCGTGTGTCCCTCGGGGGCGACACAGAAACACTTTTTCAGCCGATCAAACCATGAGCCACTGGTTAACTTCCGCCTTTGCCATTACCATTTGCTAGGTGCATAGAACGGGTTGCAGCTGCAGGATGCTCTAATGGAAGAGGAGCGAAAGGATCTCATACTCCCTCACAAAAAGCACCATCCGTAGGTCAATCAACCTGCGTTCTGGCTCATCGGTTACGTCGAGTGCAGGTAAAAACCTGCCTCGCGCCATCATTTATCTTCCGGCACATCAAAAGCGGCCTTCGACACATCAAATTGTGGGACACGGTGTGAAAAAGTGATGCTCAACGGAGGCTTTTAGAGCTTGTTGAACCGGTGACAATACTGCACAATTTGGAGGTTATTGATTAGGAACGGTAAGTCTGCTTTGTGGAGAGTGCTAAATCGGTGCTATTTTTGCACGGCATGTCGTTTGGTTGGTGTGGACAAAAAGGAGCAAATTGGTGTTAAACCAATGTACAACGCCCGAAGCAAAGCGGTAGTACGACCTACTCTCGGTAGATGTCGGTACAAGCAGTACGGAGTGTAGTGGTGTGATCTGCAAGCGGCTCGTTGGTCTAGGGGTATGATTCTCGCTTCGGGTGCGAGAGGTCCCGGGTTCAATTCCCGGACGAGCCCGAGAGTTGTGGAAACTTTTTTTTATTGCATTTCTTCCTTTTCCTCGAGAGGGTTTAGGGGTGGATGTCGGTCCCGGCGACTTTTACTTTCCGCCAAGCATCCGGTTATGTCTACGCGTTCCTTCGTTGTCGCCCCGATGGGTGACACACTTTTCTGCTGAAGTCTCACTAGCTTTCACGGCCCGTTTAGCTCGGAATGACCATCGCAAGGTCATCGCACGCAGAAAACCCCAACAAAGAGAAAGACCGATTACGTACGCACGTACATTCCTCCTGTATACACCGGCAGCGAAATTCCCACCAACGAATGGGGGGGAGGGGACATTTTTAGGGCCATACTTTGCATGCTTTCTTCGCACAATCCGACACCAACAGCCGCCGGGTGTCTTTGCGTCATCCCGTTGTGGCGATGGCTTATCAGAGGGAAACGGATTAATGCGTGGCGTTCGCAGGTTGTCACGTGAACCGGTGGTGGGGTGGGCGGTCGTGCGTTTGGAAATGATTTATGAATGCGTCCGGCCGGGTGGGTGGGTGGTGGTGTGTAATACGGTGGGCGGGGGTATCCGTTTCATCATTTTTTTACTGCCACGACTTTCAATTGCGGTTACGCGTGTTTGTATATCATTCATGATTTCCTTCATCGCTTTCCTTTCGCATTTGCTGTGGGGGTTGCACTTTTTTTTTGGGTGTTTTTGGGCGGACGGGTGGGTTTGGGTTTTGTTGGTTCGATGTGCCAAGTGGGCGGGCTGTGTGGGTATGAGGACGCCATCCCGGATGTGACGGTCTTGGTGTTTGGTTGTTGGCGGTGTAATCGATCGTTGAAGACGGAGCTGCACACTTCAACTAGACGTCGATGGCCGGAATGGCGTCAATTAGAGTTATTTGGGCGTTTTATTCGACGAGTTCAAGAACAATTGTGTCTGGAATCTGGAAAAAAAGCGAGAGACAGTTAAAAATTAATTCAAACGTTTGTGAGAGTACAAAAATCATTTCGATCTCTGGCATGCGTTTCATCACTTCAAATAACTGCATATTTGTAGACTCCCAGTTAATAATAGTAGCCTAGTGAATCACGCTATTAGAAATAGCATTGTAGTGATGTTCTTTTATCAGATCCACGATAATATGATCAGATCAACGCAACATTTTAGATGGTTATGCGAAACACTACAAGCTGATGATTGTAAATACAAAACTATCGCTGAACTTTGGGTCAAGAATCAAGAACCAAAAACTTGGAGTGCACTGCTAGTCTAATTACTGTATAATTAATGTCTTGGGCTAAAATTTCAATAGTCTTCAAGGATATTGAACATAAAAGAATCAAATTCTTAACTTAACTTAATCCTTAAATTTACCACTTCATTGATTGTAGAAAAGGAAGACTAAAAAAGTCTAAAGAGCAAACGTGATCTGTCATGGATTGCTTTCTACCACTGCCCCAGAGACAAAGATGCTATAGGATCAAGGATAGATTGTTAAACTGGGTGCGTAATTATTTAATGTATTATTTTCAAAACAGTTTGAATCTTTAAGTCTTTACGAACATTAATGGAAAGTGATAACATTCAATGTCTAATTATTGTTTGTCGTAAGGATACCTGAGATGTCCATTTTTTAATTTAATAGCGCTGAAAGCACAAAAGCGTGCAAGATCGTAGTGATAATATTTATTTAATTATCCATAAAACTGCTAAACCGTTCACGGGTTTCATCTGACAAATCATTATCCAGCACTTAATCTAAAGCGTAGACATCCTCTGTTTCTTCTTGGAGTTGAGCCCGTTGTTTTGACATGGTCAGGTGATGGATTAAACGGTAGATGGTCGTGTAAGGCCTCGTTGTTTGGGGGGCCTCGAGGAAAGCTGTTAAACAGGAAAGATTATGTTAATTTGTCATAGCAAAGAACTAGAAAAGCAAACCCCCCCTTCCAATTACCCTTTTTAAAATAAGAGTCCCTAACTATCATTCCGCCCAGGGCCTCGAAGGGGAACGATCCGCTACTGGTTTGCATATAACTTGGTCTAGGGATACTCAATTATCCAACAGGTTCCTTATTTATTTATTTATTTTTGCCATTATGACGGCTTTTGCCGTATTATCAACAATGTGTTGAGTTTGTATTTTTGTATATTTACAAATTTTACAAGACACTTCCTCCTTGCAAATTGCTATATCCCGGGCTTATTATCGGTTTTATAGGTTGTTGGGGTCTAAGCTTTAGCCTTAGCCATAACCCTAGCCTTTCGCCCACCGTCAGGATGTCTCTTGCGCTAAACAGCTCAAACAGCAATTGTGGAGCGCATAATTTTTTTTTTTCTATTTTCTATTCTATTTTAGATATGTGTATTCTAGAAATGTATGCTTGAATAGCAGTAGTAGTAGTAGTGCGTGTTTATTTGTTACATAAATATACTGTGTTATGGGTGCACGGTTTTTGTTTTTGCCTTAGCATAACGGGTTCGATATTTACACTCTCCTCATTGTTGTGTAACTAGCTAATTTGGCTGGTTTTTATAAAATATATCTCAAACTATTTGCGATTTTTAATTAATCATTTGAAGGGTTTTTTTTAGAAATGTATTCTTGAAATGTGAGTCGATCATTGAACTTTCAAACCTTCACTTCAACTTAGTACTTTTACAATTATTGTTATAAATTTGAGAATAAAATGAAAATGGAAACATGGAGCAAGAAGAAAAGAAAGAAGATGTCTAAAAGAAAAGTTAAAGGATGAAAATAAAACTTAAATGCACAAAACTATTAATCATAAACACGAAGACGGTAACGATAACCAAAAAAAGATGAACAATAATCAAATTAGCTTACCAGTACTACAACCAAACTGCATACGGCGTTTAGGTATCGAGTATCGGGATCGGAGAATGCGGGATGGAATGTTAAAGTTTAGTGTTGCTGGGGATATTGATATCATGCAGTAGGATTGAGGGCTTGGGTTTGGGAGCGCGTTGTTTCGAGACTTTCAAGACCGCAGTACTAGACAATAGAGTGGTCAGGAAGGTAGTCGGTGACCTGAGCCTAAGATCTTTCGGAGTGCAAAGCGCGTAAATGCTTATTGGGTTCGTTCAAATCTTAGCATCAGGATGAGTGTGGATGGCGACCACACAACTCTAGTATTAGTGTAATGTTCGAAAGAACCGCACTGTTTTACGGTCGAACGACCAAAGAGGAAGCGCTCCGGTTTATTCCATTACTTATAACTTACAAACTAACTAACACTATGAAAACTTAACTTAACGAAACCTAACTTAACGAAACTTATCGATGCTTAGTGCGTGGCTACACTACACGCCCTTCCTTAACAAAAAAAATAAAAACTTAACTTATTGAGTCTTAGTGCGTGTCTACAATACACCCCCATTCTTTACAAAAAAAAAATACAATACAGGCTACTTAAAACTATTCAAGAAGAAAGGAAAACTATTCAAAAAACTTTCTAACCCTATTCTTATGTACTATTTCGTTTTTTCTTCCTAAATTTATTACCACGTTTTCATTACAATTCTTTACTATTTGGTAAGGTCCTGTATATTTATAATCCATTTTTTTTCCTACTTCATTCCTTAACAAGATCTTATCCCCTATTTCAAATGCTTTTGTTTTCGTGTTTGTATCATAATTTCTCTTATTAATTAGTTTCCTATTAGTTAATCTATTTTTAACAATATTATGAGCTACTCTTAATCTAGCTTTTATAAATTCAGTATAATTATTCATGTCGTGAGATATGCGCTCGCTTGGCTCGTTCATTAAATTCGATGGTACATTAGGATGTCGACCGTATAACAGAAAAAATGGAGTAAAATCGGTAGATATATGCACCGTATTATTAAACGCAAATTCATAAAACCTAATCCAGTGTTTCCAAGCTAAAGGGTTTTTGTTGCAATAAATTCTTAAAAAATTTCCTAACATTTTGTGTGAATTTTCTAATGATCCTATAGATTGATGATGATATGCCGTAGAGTTTAATTTTTGAATTTGTAATAATTTGCATATACTCGAGAATAGTTCTGACATAAACTCTTTTCCTCTATCTGTACAGATTGTTTCTGGTATACCGTAACGCAATATAATGTTTTCCGTAAAAGCTTTTGCTACTGTTTCCGTTTTCTTGTTTTTAATCGGTGTTGCCGTTATAAATTTCGTGAAATCACACTGAGTGGTCAGTATGTACTCACATCCCTCCGAATTAACTAGCGGTCCAACTAAGTCCAGATATAGTTTCTGCATTGGTTTTGAGGCGGTTTCTGTTATTTTCATTGGTATTTTGGGGTTGTTGTGTTCTTTAAAATGTTGACAATGTGGGCAAGATTTTATCAGTTGTTTTACATCTTCATCTATTCCTTTCCATGTATATTTTTGTTTTATTGTACGTAGCGTTTTTTGAATTCCCGCATGTCCAGCTGTTGGCAGTATATGATGGTCATTCATTATTAACTTCTTTTTTTCAATATCCTCTTCATCTATTATCTTCACATTCTTGTTTATTTGAATTATTCTTGGTAACCCATGCATGTTTAAAATTTGCATTTTACTTATCAAATTTTTAATAGTTTTTTCGTTTTCATTCGTGATAAGACAAATTTTTTTTTTTAAATAATTTTCATGTTCCTTTATCTTCGTCATAACTCCTCGTAAGTGAGTTATGCTCGTAATAACAGGAAAAATGATTTTTTCATTTGAAATGATTAATTCTTTCGCAACAGGGTCAATTTTTAGTTCCAAATAGACTGTACGTGTGCTGAGATGGTCATTATCCATTTTGTTTTTCTTCATATCCTCTTGATAGGATTGGTTTTTAGCTTTCGACCGTGTTACCACTTGAAAAATGTTGTTCTTTAAAGTTTTTAGACCATCGCTAGTGAGCCTAGATAGAGCATCAGCAATTACGTTATCTTTGCCCTTTTTGTACGTAATTGTGAAATTGTATTCCTCTAGAGCTAATCGAAACTTTGTTAGACGACTTGACGGGTCAGTCATAGAAAAAAGGAATACTAACGGTCTATGATCTGTGTATAGATTGAATGGTTTTCCGTATAGATATGGACGAAAATGTTTTGTTGCCCAGACAATAGCCAACAGTTCTTTATCAATCGTCCCATAGTTCTGCTCGGCTTTATTTAATGCACGACTGGCATATGCAATTGGTCTTCCATTTTTGTTGCTTAAGACTGCACCAATAGCGTAACCCGACGCATCTGTATGTAACGTAAATTTGTTTTCGTCACTGAAATCGGGAAAATCCAAAACAGGAGGGTTTATAAATTTATCTTTGAGTGTATCAAACGCTCTCTGGCATTCATCTGACCATTCGAACTTTGTTCCTTTTCTAGTTAGTTCGTTTAAGGGAATACAAAGTCTGGCAAAATTAGGAATATGCTTCCTATAATAATTTGCAAAAGCTACAAAACGTTTTACTGCGTCTGCTGTTGATGGGACGATCCAATTTTTTATACAATCTATTTTTGCCGGGTCCGGTTTAATGCCTTCAGCCGAAATAAGATGCCCCAAATATACTAACTCCTTTTGAAGAAAATTGCATTTGTTAGGGTTAAGCTTTAGATTAACCTTCCTCAAACGTTCGAAAACTGTCATTAAATTTTTGTTGTGCTCATTCATAGTTTTTCCATAAACTATTATGTCATCTAAGTACACTAGACATTTTTCAATATTCAAACCAGACATTGCGACTGTCATTAACCTCGAGAAAATGGACGGGCTAACTTTTAGACCCATTGGAAGGCGGGTCATCTGATATTGTCCTGACGGAGTAGTGAACGATGTTATTGGTCTATCTTCAGGTTTCAGGTCACACTGGTAATAACCCTGCGATAGATCTAGATGTGTGAAATATTTAGCTCCGCTTAAAGAGTCTATAATTTCCTCGATATTTGGTAACGGGAACTTATCATCCTGGAGTATTGTATTGACCTTTCTATAATCAACCACTAAACGCCATTTCTTTTTGTCCTTGGAGCACTTTTTTGGAACTAATAAAATAGGACTATTCCATTCCGATACGCTTGGTTCAATCACTTTTTCTTTTATCATTTGCTTAACTTGTTTTTCCACTTCTGGTTTTTGGAAATGCGGTAATCTATACTGTTTGGTGTATAATGGATTAGTGTTTTCTTTTAAATGTAAAGAAGCTTCATGGAGATTAGTTGTACTAAGTGAATCATTTTCTAAACAGAAAATGTCATTGAATTTGAGACAAATATCTTGAATGGTTTGTTTTTCTTCCTTGGATAAATGGTTTAACTTTAATTCCTTTAAAGTTTGGGTTCCGTGCTCAGTGTTGTATTTCGATGTATTGATGCAAAGTATTGAATAGTCCGAGGCTGGTTTTATAATGGGACTAAAGTTAGTTACTTGAACTGGTTTATTTTTTAAATTAACAATTTTAATGGGAATTTTTCCATTCGATGGCTGAGCTATAGTATTTGATACAAAAACTTGAGGAATAATTTCATTATTCCAAACAACGCATGTATTAACTTCAGAAGTGTTGATATATGTAATGATTTCCGTTCTAGGCGGTATGTTGATTGTTTTATAACAATTAGGAATGTTTTGAAAAATCAATGTCTCATTTTGAAAATCTAATTTTGCTCCAAACTTTTTCAAAAAATTTGTTCCAATCAATCCAAGCGCGTTCGAAGGTAAACTGTCCAAAACGTGAAATCGAATAGGAAATTGAATAGATTTATGATAAATGGTAGTGTCGACAAATCCTCTTGTTTTGGTGAAACCACTTATGCCTCGTACAGATAGTTGAAGGCTAGTGTTTATAGTTATATGAGGAGGCACAATTTTGGAGCTTAATATGCAACATGATGCTCCACTGTCTATTATTAACTTTATGGGACAATTGAATAAAAAGAAATCTGCTTGTGTGTTACTGTTTAAACTGTAACTAACGAAAAAGGTCACTCAATGGAGAGGTTTCTTCATTTAAATCTATCTCCCTTGATTCGTTGTCTTCTTGTTCCTGTGGTAATGCTACTAAATTAGCATTATTTCTATCAGAAGGTCTCACTGTTTGATTATCGGTATAGAAATTATCCCTGCTTCGATTCGGCCAATTTCGACCACGTGATCGATGATTTTGTGAATGGTAACCTCTATCTGGTTGGTGTCCTCGTGAGTGGTAACCCCTGTAATAGTTGTGACCACGGTTGTATTGGGGTCGCCGATATGTGTATCGGGGATACCGATTTGATATCCCATGTGAATAATAGGGATTTAAAAATGCACAATCAGCAATGGACTCTGGTGTTGTATCGTCACATTCGAGTGCATCTGAAATTGCCTTTGTCATGGACGTGGGGTTCCGAGCTTTCAAGAAGAACCGCGTAGTTGGGTTGGTTAACCCATTAACAAATGCTCGAACGGCTATGGGTTGTACTACGTTTGATGCTGCTGCCTCAGTTGAGAAAGTTCCCAACGACACATGAGCTGCCGCTAATTTGGTCGAGAGCGCTTCTATTTCAGCCCCAAAATCTGTAATTGATTTTTCCGCTTGCCTAGAGGACTTCATTTCATTTTCGACAGCATTTGGTGAGATTTTTACACCAAACCTCTTCTTTAGAAGAGTAAACGCTTCGTTTACAGTAGTGGCACCGTCAATAGCGCCGTGTGCGGCTCCGGTTAATGTGACCTTCATTAGCCTTAAAATTTGTGCATCTTCCACTTTTTCTGCATAATCCTTTAATAATTGAACACTTTCCACGTAGCTTGATAAATCCGTAGCTTTTCCCGAAAAAGGTTTAACTAGCTTGAGTGCTAAGCTTAAATCCAATTTTTCCGCCATTTTGTTTTTCTCACTAGCTTTTGGTCTTCCACGTGTTTTAGCGGGCATGCGAGGTACATGCAACGAACGAGTATATCGCGCACCGTACATACGGTGGTAATAGTAATCGAATCGTAAAATGGGCTACCAGTAAGACAAGTAATATTATGCTAGTAATATTTAGAAGAAAACAAGAATTTTGATGTTAAGATAAGTCGAAGAAAAAGACAAGTGGAAGAGAAAAAAGAATCGTTCGAGTAATTTATAAACCTCGAAGACCGTTGAGACAATGGAATAGATACAGACGTAAGAAAAATGATTTCCGATTATGATAAATGTAAAATGAACAAGAGAGTGAGGCAATGCAAAAAATATAATATACTAGACCTATAGAGCAATCGGACCGATTCGAGCACACACCAAACACACGTTGTGACCTCAAGAAAACCGAAACAACTTTATCACTTTTTTTTTTCATTCGTTCGCTCTCTGATTCACGGCTTGTCACATATGATTTTTAACAAAAATCCCCTAACTCCTATACATGTGATTTGCCATCCTAATCCTAACCCAACTTTTCGCACTTTACATCTTATCGTCACACAAACACATATTTGAAATTCGCTTTCGGCACTAGGTTCATTTAGCGTTCTTTCAGTAGTAGTAGGAGTGTTATGCGTACTTACATAGCAATTGCGATATCAGCATCCGGGAGTTTCTTCGCACGCAGTTCTTTGTCCTTTTTTATCCACAACGCCGCTTAAGCTGCTTGTCACGCTCGTCTTCTATTTAGAGCTCGTCCTGTATGTTCTGCCCCGCTTCAGCTGTTTGTAGCACGCGTCCTCTTTGTTCTGCACTGTTTCAGCTGCTTTCTGCGCTCGTCGGGTGTTTATTAACATGCCACCACGTGTTGCAATGAGATGACTTTTGTTGTTGTAATACTTCGTCTGTGGTAGTAGCGGATACCACATTTAACCGCATACGATTATCCTGCGTCCGTGATGAAAGTGGGACATACACGAACTTTGGTTTGACCTTCTACACCTTCAGTGTATTTTAACCGAGATGGGTAGCTTTAATAGTTGTTGGTTCAATCAGGTGTTGCTTCAACTATCAGTTAAATTGATGATTGGTCCGGGCGATTACGTGATTACTACTTTGTCGGGGTGTCGCACATCGGTGGCCAGATTTTTGTCGATGATCCGATGGGTTTTTTCTAATAACACGTGTTTTAGACTGGCAGGATCGCCATGTAATGTTCGAAAGAACCGCACTGTTTTACGGTCGAACGACCAAAGAGGAAGCGCTCCGGTTTATTCCATTACTTATAACTTACAAACTAACTAACACTATGAAAACTTAACTTAACGAAACCTAACTTAACGAAACTTATCGATGCTTAGTGCGTGGCTACACTACATTAGTCTATATGGTTACAATATAGAGACCTCAAGCATAAGGGGTCGAAGTAGTCAGTGACTATACGGCGGAGGAGATGGAGACTACTGTAGGTCCGGTAAACTCATTCTGTGGTCTAACCGCAGACAGTTGTTAGCACGGCACCTTTTAGAAGATACATTTATATGACGTTGGAATTGGGGCGGCCCGGTGGCATAATAGCAGCGGTGCCCGTCTTCACACGAACGGATCTGGACCAAAATCTCATCCGCGGACCTCGAATAATAATCCCCCGTAGGGCGCAAGTGCTTGTGACTTATCCGGCTATGTGGTAAAATTAGTATAGGTAAGCCAGAAATGGCAAGGACCCATATATTTATGACCAGTGGCGGATCCTAACGGTGGGTGGGAGTAGGCGATCAGGGCCCCCTCAGCGTACGGAGAGGGGCTCGGTAAAATGCTGTATAGTTAGTATTGGTATATATGGTCCAAAAGTGTATATGGATTATGCCAGTAAAGTGCTCAAAAAGCGAAGCTTTTGAACCCTCTCCATGTAATGCTAGAAGGAGTCCCGGAGGGCTCAACAAAAGGGGGTATTTGGAGACATTTGTCATTTGTCAGACAACTATCATTCATTCCGTCCAGTTCCTAAAGAAGGTGATCCACTACTGATTATGACCTAGTACTCTACAGTAGGTCAATATTATACCAAGAAGAGAGAGAGATGATCTTGGAATAATCAGAGACAATCAGAGGGTGAGAAAACAGGACGGAAAAGTTGTAAGATTATTTGCAAAACATTAAACGGGAAAAATCATGTTGTTGTGTGAAGTGATGCTGTGGTGATATTTATTTTGGACAAACAAAGAAAAACAAAAAGCAATTTAAAATACTACATCCCAGATAGACACATGTACACGAAAAGGGATTGGAGAGGACATTCATTACAGAGGATAGAGAACGATCACGCAGATAGGATTTGAGCTCAGGATAGAAGAGGATTGCCGGAATCCTAATTTATCGAGCTTCTTGGCACTAAGTATGCTATGGGGAGGACACGATTAAATGCACAAAGCAGGTGTATACCTGAAATATTCAGCAAACTATTAGCAAACTAAATGATTCTTACTTACTTTCTTATCAGACGACACAATAATCGCTTGGTGTTCTCAATCTGCTTCATACATCTTTATGAGCACCCTTCATTACTATTCCTCCAGGTAAATCTGTCTGTTTCATCCATCCATGTTGTTTTTAAATTATATCAAAAAAATAGTTTGTACATACAAAAAAAAACTCTTTGTTTTCCAGCAATTTCCATGCCATTTGAATTAATACTTCTACCTACGCTGAGCTGGTACATTACAATTGCCAAACCGTCTCCACGTACACGTATTGCTGGCAGACAGTGTTGTAGTTTCGTTGTCGTATCTTTATTACTACAACATGTGCTAAACTACGGCCCAAATCCCAGTGTTGCGGTGCCAACCGGTTACAAAAACCCGTAAGCCATCCGTTGTAATTATTTAAATCCACTCCATAAACTTACACAAACGCACAACTAACCGTTCAAAAGAACCCCGCCCGCCCCGGTTGGAACCGTCCGCCGCAAGATCCGTATCGGTTTTCGGCCGTGCTCCGTGATAAAAAGTGTGTCGCTCGCTCACTCGTGCTCACGGCGGCACAAGAACGGCACGGTGCCGTTTCGAAGTGTTTCGGATGTCTTTCTCTCAAGCCAGCCAGGATGAAGCTTCCGCTTCTTAGTTACACCTCACCCAAAACGATCGGTGACGATAAAATTGCAGTAAATTTGCCCAAAAACCCATACAAACTACTACGACCGGACCCCAGCTGTACCAGCTCTACCAAACGGCAGCCAAACAGCCACTGGTAAGGTACGATTTGATTTGTGAATGCGTAACTTGCACAAAATCTACGGCTTCCGGTGTTGGGGAACTTTCTTTCCGCTCCACCCTTTTTGCGAGAGTGCAACGCTTCTGTCTAACGATGGCCTACCGTTCCCCGGGGGCTTGGTGCTGCTGCAGGCTTGCAAGCGCGAAATGCTCCTTGCTCCTCCTTGGTGGAATGGAGGGACATGTTTGCCTGTGGTGTGGCCCATTCGGTTAAGGCTTGTTGGTTGAACTCCACCCTGCACGCAGTTGGCATCGTTCCACGGGGGTAGAGTCCCGTTTTCCATCTCCCCATGGTCAGACCGGGAGCCACGAGAAAAGAATGTTTGCAAAGGAGATTTATCGTGTATTATCACAGGGCAGAAGAATTCCCCACCCCAGGGATTGGGTTTTGCGGCAACAACGGACCATGGCCGGCCACGCAAGGAAGGAACGGATCCCATCGTTAGTGGAATTGGTTAGCCGTGAAGAAATGACGCATCACAAGAAGCTCCACCGGCCCGCCAAAGCCGAAGCGTGTGTAAGTAGACATTGCAGCGTGCACAAACGCAGTTTGCATCACGAACACTAATGTTTATCCCTTTTTCTTGTGCTTTTTTATTTTAGCTCTTCTTGTGTTATTTTGGATGACCCAAAATTGAAAATTGCAATCTACATCCAGGACGGGGGGAGGTAGCCGATCACGGAAAAGTGCCCCACCGGGTGACCGGGATGTTTGTTGACTGAAGACGGCCGGTACAATGCCGTGAGAATAACTACTCCAAGCCTACTACTACCTCATGCCCCCTTTTGCAAAGAAAAGATAAAAAAAAACAAAACGAACTGAGACACACCGGAAGTACACCTATCCGTACATACGGGCGACAAGGGGGGGGCGCGACCCTGTTTACGACTTACTGCAGCGTTTTGTGTTCCCGTCCCCCGAGTTCAAAAACCAACTGAAAAAAAACCACTTCGAGAGCGCCAACGGGGTCCTTCCAATTATCCTTCATTGCGTGAAGGTCTTCTTTTTTTCTGTTGTTTGCCACTGCAGATTTTCAATTTTCCCAATGCAGATAAGCGCGAACACCTCTTCCCCTTGGGGTGTTCTTTTTTGCTTTGTTTTGTTTTGTTTGTTTGTTGCTGTTAAATTTAGGGAGCTGCTTAATATTTCTGCATCACTGGTACCAAACACAACCAGCACGGAAGCATATGGAGTGTATGGTTTGGGCGGTAGGACAACAGTTTGAAAGGGAACCACACACTAAACCAAAACGTGAGGATGCTTCGTTCCAGCGCGACCAAATCTGGAGTAAATATTGACCTATATCGTCCGGCAACGGTACCTCACCGTGTCTTACCCTCCACTGTTCAGACCAGATTGACCACAATCTGTGGATTTTTTTTGCCGCTCTCGTTGATTGCTTCCAAAATTTTATGTCCTCCGCGTGAGACCAAAATCCTGCGATCCTTTCTGTGTGTCAATGCCGGGCCCACCATCAATACCGCGCTCCGGACCGGTAGAGAGGAGCGTGTTAGCGGATTATTTTATTCGCCACTCGTCGACTGTTTGGAGACTGGATTCGTGTTTTTTTACTGCCGTTTTTATGCACTATACGCGATGCAGCTATAAATTTATCTGCTTGATGTTTGTAAATCTACCATGCACGCTGGGTAGAGGAATAGTGGCAGAGGGACCTCCAGATATCGGTGGTTATGCGCTTTTAGTAAAGGTTTCATTGTTTTTTGTTGTGAGCCTCGAAGAGTAATTTCTATTTTCACACCGTTAGGCCTCGTTTCTAGTTCCAGTACCTACTGGAGGGTGGGAAAAAATCGCATATCCTTTCTATCGTCCCAATCATAGGCCACCACACCCCTGTGTAAGGGTCATTCAGGATCGCGAACCTTACTGTTGAAGCGTGAAATGTTGGTGTTTGCTGTTGCGTGCTGCTTTCGGTAAAAATATTCTGCGCCACTGAAGCGGTTCGTGATCGCACATCAGGCAGATGTTTGGTTAGACCATCGCACACATGGCGTTGGTGCATGGGGGGGACAGCATCATGAAATATTGAGGGAAAAAATGATAACCACCACACTCTGTTGGTGGTGGTGCGTGCGTATGGTGACAGTGAGCTATATGGAGCATGTTCCGTGTCTCACCCACCTACAATGACACCTGTTTGTGCAAACGGGGGGCACAGTTTTTTTTGCTGTTGTTGTTGGGCTGTCCAGCATCCAACGTGGTTTGGTGTTTGGCGCAACATAGTGTAATGCCGCATTTCAATCGCTCTATCGGTTGCGTGCGTGTCCATGCTGTCGGCGAGATTTCGGGCTGCGTAGGCAAATAAATTATAAAACGATGCAACAGGACTATTGGTGGGGTTTGTCGGGAAGAGGGATGTAGGTCTCACCCCAATTGATATGGGTTTTTTTTTCACACACTCCTGGGTATGTTTTTTTTTGCTCATGAAAAGTTGTTTTATTTTTATGACTTTTATACCATCCCAAAGGATACGGCAGCAGTTTTAGATAAACGTTGTCCGGGTTTATACTCCAGTTCAATTCATTTTTTTTTTTTTTGAAAGGATACACTTACATTTTTGTAATCCCTCCATTTGTAGGATAAAAGTTTTCAATAAAACAAATAAAAAATACTCTCCACCGTCATTGGATTGTGGCACATTTTGTGGTTACTGTTTAACGTGCGGCTCAACGGTGTGTCAAAAAGTACATGCAGAATTTCGCGGTACTGCGGTGATACTACAGCAAAAAAAAGCGTGACATCCCGTTTGATTGGGAACGATTCTTAACGGCTGGTAACAGTTTGATAAATGACCATTTAGATTATGCTGCCTTTGGTCCTTCCCGCTTGCTTGCCCATGGGTGTTTGATATGTGCCAGGGGTGGAGCTTATCGGTGATGGGTTTTTGGTTTGCACGATGTACCGGCAGATAATATTATTTATGGGATCGTTGAAATGGGGCGGTACAGGGCGCCGGGTATTGTCCCACTCGTGTGCAGGCTCGCGATGTAATGTGGTACGTTAAGATCGGTTCAATCAAACGAGAAACAGTTGCAATCGATAAAAAAATGTTAGGTTAACTAAAGAGTTGTGGAACAATTTATCAAACTTGCATGGGAATTCTTACTGATAATTTTTACAACTTCCAAGAAGCACTGCCAGTCCAGTTCTTCATTAATAAAAATAAATTCTGATGATTTTGAGGGTATTATGGTTACATAAAGTAAATAGGCACCTGGCGAGGTCTTGAATGGATGGTTTATCGCATTTGTAGCACTATTTAAAATAATACTTTTTCCCCTCCTGTCTCATTAATGATGATGATTAATTTTTTTTTTGTACTACAGTGATTGTCCTGCACATCATAGACTTAGACAAACTTAGTTAAACTAAAATACTTAATTAATAAATGTTAGTTGTCTGGGCTAAATCGCTAATGCTTTTTCGTCTGGTATTCATAAAATAAAACACAAGTATTATTAGTATTATTAGTAATTTTTTCTCCAAAGTCGGATTAATTAAACTCTGCCTCTTTACGGATCGACTCCGGATCGATTCCGGGACATTTAGCGAGCTCGCAGCTGATAGGTCAAGCTACACACTGCAAAATTTACAAATAAAACTTTGAGATATGCAAAACCATTCGTTTAAAACTTTTCAAACATGTAAAAATTTGAAACAAACGAACGGAAAGCGTTGGAATACTTGAATTATTCCAACGTAGTACTGTAGAAGAGCTTATGCGTGGAAAATTGTTGAATATTTCCTATGTTATATGAATATGTTGAAAAAATCCTAAAAAAGCTATCTCAAAATATAGAAAACTAATCAAACTCTCTAATAACTGATTAAGGTTATAAGTGAAGTCGCTTTTAGTGTTAATTCAGGTTTCAATTCCGGCAGTAATTCGTGATCATCTCCGGAGTAATCTTAAGCCTACTTCTGGGTTGACTTCTATGTTAACTTCGAATGTTTTTGGCAATCGACTCCGATTGTTAGGCTTCAAAGTCGTTCTTACCTTAATACCTTAATAATTAAGTTATGTATGGATCGGCTGTACTGTAAAGCCAGTAATGCATGACATCACAACATGCCTGCCCTAGGTTACAATTGTTGGTTCAGAACAGTCTCGTCACACCATAGTACCGTAACAATTTCGGTGTCCAAGTCCTCAGATAGATAGAGATATTGCTCTAGACGTTGAGATTCCTTCAGAATCGTTAATGTACGTTTCGCATACTCCAACTTTATGATAAATAATCTTCCTACTTGGAATGCTTCCTCTAAAAAAATAAATTATTAATGTATCTGAAAGAATTAATGTTGAGCTGGTAAATACCGTCATCAAGTATATGTAAAAAGTTATTAAATAAAAGTTGGGTAAACTAAAAATTATAAATATAGTTAACATTGAAACAAAAGTAAAGGTGATCTTAAGCCATTACATTCAAATAAGTAGATCTTCACATATTAACATCCATCTTAACATAATAAAAAGGCCGGAAACCTTGTAGTCCATTTAGAAATCACCCAAAATGAGGGGGCCCAGGACATTATTTTCTTTTGACAATCTTCACAACTGGAGATATATAAAGAAGAAAAATCTATTAGAAAAAACCTAAAATCCATTTTTCCATCCAAGAGTTTGACCTTATCTTTTTTCGTTTCGAATTTTGTTCATATATGTATTCTAATGATTTGTTTTACTAATTTATCTCGAATTTAAACAATATCGAATCCTTTATAATGCTAAGTTTTAACATTTGTGATGCTTTGTTTTTTGGTTGGTTTTTGTACTCGAACTTTGCACTCTTCGAAACGACCAGCGACCGGAGAAAATGGGAGAAAAATGATCCCGGAAGCGTTTTTTGGTACTAAAAACACTCTTGAATTACCTCATCTGATATCATTACAAACAAGCTGGATCATTTAGTTTAATAAATACAGCTATATGAAATTTAATACGCAAAGAAGGAACCTTAAAAATAGTCCACCTAATTTTCTCTTAAATATTTAATGCAAATCTATTTTAATTAAAGTTATTCAATATTAAAATCGACATATACCTAGGTAGACCATTTGCCAGGAAGTTAAAACCCAAACATAGTTAAATTAGTTAAGTTAAATTAAAGCATAGTATCAGAATTATTATTGGTAATTCTGTTCTAGCATCAATCCATGTTATTTTCTTATTGTGTTACTAAATATCCCAACTGCTGTGTTTTAATCCGCAACAAACTTATGTACAAACCCAGTATTTAAAAAAAAATGCTTCATAACAGTGCGACTACAGTGGAATCGGTGTACTTAACACGATCACAATAATTTATTTGCCGGAATAAATCAACGGCCACACAATTTTAATTCCCCAGCACGCGTTGCATTTTACTATCAGTGTTTGATCGCGCAAAAATAAGCCACAACAGCACGGGAAGCATAACAATCTGAAGGATGCGTTGAATAGCCGCACCAACTGAAATGATATAATTTACGAGGCACAAGACTGCCCCTCATTTGTAGTATTTGTGTATTATTACTCAAAAGCCGTTTTCCGGCGTTTTTTCCGCTTTTGTTTCTTATATCCGTTTTTACTGATTTTAGTAGATCCGCATTGGACTGAGTGGATTAAAAAGGGGGCTGAAATTAGGGATTCTAAACGTGTCCTGACCCGTATCGTCGACTGTCCGCATCTTCACGGCCCCGGAAAGGGGGGAACAGATTGATCCGAAAGTCTCGCAACTATCACGATAGTTTGTGGTAGTTTGACATAATTATAGACGTGCTGTGTACGGCGAAACGAGAGCTACGCGATTAGCGTAGAAATGCTGCACTACTTCTACAACAACTTCAACAATCCGGATTCCAAATTCGACGCGCATCTTCGCAACGAAATGTGTGTGGCGAAACGGGATGGTAAGTTATGTTTGACGTAAGAACCGGAGCTGAATGGTGATAAGCAAATGTACTTCAACGTCGGAATGTGGCGAGTGCGGCGTTGACGAGCCCTTTCCAACTTTCATTTCTGGCATGTAACAACAACATAAAATCTGATATGTGACCCTTTGCCCATCCACAGTGTCCGCATTCCTGCAAAGGAACCACGCCAGCAGTGTTGCCTTCCGAAGGATCTCCTCAAGTTACCGTCTCTGCTTCCGATGATTGGAATTTTTATCATCTTCACAACTTACTCAGCACCAGAGCCACACAGCGGGGCACAGTGGCTGTTCCTGTGAGATTCTCCGTAGGCCGTTTGTCTTTGGAGTTGTTAGAAGGAAATAGCAAATTTTCCGCTTGAAAAATGGCTCGGAAGGAAATGGCGGTAGGAGCAACACACGCAACAAAAAAAAAGGAACATCCACGAAGGTTACGAACACAGAGGGCTGGTGGCCTGTACGCTAAACCGGAAACAAGGCACGTAGCCGGCCCGTTGGCGACAGTTTTTAGCCTTGCCGTGCCTATCTCGACAGTCTTGCAGCAAATCTTCCTCCTCGGCAATTTTCGAAACCCGTGTGGAACGTGGCGAGACAAGGGATTTTGCATCAATTTTCTTTTTCCCTTGGACGAGCCGGCCTCGATTGGCCGGCCATGCAGATGCCATGGTGGTGCATCAGCGGGTGCCTGAAGAGATAAATTGATTGTTGTAAAGTTCTACGCGCGCCGGCTTCTACGCTCGTCCTTCTCGGTATCGGCGGCAGTTCGATTCGAGCCGGAGCAGACTTACTGTCGGCGGGATTTTCTTTTGCACTCGAATAAGACAAAGCACACCCTCGGGGTGGTGAGGTTAACACCGCGTTCCGTTTATGCTACCGCTGTTGCCCAACGAGTTCGAACGAATTTTTAATATCCCCAAAAACCTACTGAACCTTCGCTCTTTCGCGCTCCTTTTCGCTCCCCGTTCAATACCCGTTCAGTGCGTACGCAATGCGCTTTCGGTATGAATTGTTGTGTAGCCATACAATGGAGTGTGGCCCCAATGGGCCCCGTATTGCCTTGGAGGGCACGAAAAAAGGACACTTATACGATCGACGCGCTATCGACATAAAATGAACTTGTGTTTTTTTTTGTGTTTTAGTGTTGATGTTGTTGCTTCTTTACGCGAAAATGGGGACGAAATAATTTATGGGTTCGCGATTTTCGGTTTTTGCTCGCAAAATTTTTTTATGGCTTCTTTCGATTGAACGATCGGTCGGCTTTTTTTTCGTGTTAGAATAAGTTTTGTGGAGTTGTTTTTTTGTGTGTGTGTGTGTTGATTTCGTTCCGATGACTGACCAACGTGTACGGCGTACGCCATTCGATAGAAGCGCAAGTTTTGACATGCGAACAGCATACTCGATAGAAGAAGCTACGCACCACCATCAGCGTTGCAATCTTTCGGTGTGCTGCTAGAGAGCGCGGTGGCATTTTCTGCGTTCTGCCCTCAGTGTGCTTCGAGAGCGGGAACGCTGCAACGGATCAGCAGATTTTTATGACAATTTGGTCGAAATTAGTTTTCAACACTCGACGGCTCTCGCTTCACAAATTTACGACCAACTTTACCGACCTTTCCCGTACACACACACACCAACCAACTACCCGCTGGCCCGTTGGCGTAAAGTTGTTTGCGCTAAACACACACACACACACACAGATACAATAGCGGCGTGGAAAACTATTTCCACAATTTAGCCTTTCTTATTTTACGATTTTGCTGCTGCGTGCCATGGGCCAACTCCGTAAGGCTACGGGGCGAACGCTTTGAAGTTAATCACCGCTCTGTGTGTGTGTTTGGTTGGTTTGGCCAGTCATTTGACATTACTTTACGACTGTTCCCGAGAGAGGGGGACAGACTGACCAGGCCTACGGGTGGAAATTGATTCCGGTAGCACTGGATGCTGCCCCTTGCCGTTTAATTTAAACCAATTGGATGAGTTTTGGTGCAGAGTAGTTGCACTGGTCCGGCGAATGAAATTCATTAATTCGAATACGTATCGCTTAACGTTATTGCTTATCTGACAGAAGTTCTTTGTGTTTGCATAAATTAATACGTATAATTTTACTCAAATTGTACTATTCGGAGGAACAACCAAAATAAATTGTTTTGATCACGAAAGTCACATAAATGAAGAATTCAATATTCTTCAAAAGGGTTCAAAAGTTCTAACGAAAAAAATATTATTATTATTAATTGGTGTACGGAAAATTACAACCTCAGAACATTTGTACTCCACTTGTTCTTATACAAGACCTGACTGGCAAAAAAGGCATCTCAAATGACACAAACAGCATCAACGGAGTTGGGCGTGTAGCCTTCATCCGACTATAACACGCAAAACCTTAAGAATTGGATTGAGGATCACTCAATCATTAGCGACAGGAGACTCTAATCGTAATAGGATCTGCCCGAAGAGAGTGTCAGTTCACAGCGATAACCTTTGAGAGTTCTGTGTGGTCCGACCTTTGTAGTTTGGGAGCACTGATACCGTGCTAATATCGTGACTTCGGATAACAACCAGAACAGCAGAATTTTGAACTTTGAGCTCAATCGCTTGTGATTCAGAAAGACTTCATCATAATCAAGCATATACCACCCGTCCTGATACGTCCAGAAATTCGTCCAGGTCTTTACATCTTAGGTGAATAAGATGCCAACGCTCTCGCCATCTTAGAGCAGCGGGAGCTATGGACTATTGTTACGACTTTTTTTCAAAGCAAGGTGTGAAACACGCGCAATCTGAGATGTATGATGGAGGATATGTTCAGACTGTAACGAAAACCGGAAGAATTCGATGGTTTGGGACACACAATGAGAATGTCTCCGACGCATGTATCTACTCAAGAAGCTACTCCTCAGCGACTAAGGAGTAAGGGAGTACCTTTTTCTTAGCATCAGATACTCGTCAGCGTCCAAGAAGTAGAGAAGTAGACTCTTCAATATCGACTTACAATGACATCCGTAGCTCGATATTCTACCGATCTCTCCAATTTCTTGGCTTCGCGAATGGCATTGACATCATTGGCAAGACGACAGAGGAGGTGTGTGTGGCGTTACTTTCGTAATTCAGGTTACGAAGACGACATACTTGCTTGCTGGAGGTTCCGCCCGCGATAGGGCCCAATTGGGAATCAGCGTATCAGTCGACGGCGACAACCTCGGGGTTTTAGGGAATTCCGCTATCTTAGAACAGTCGTTACTTCGGCTAAGGACATCACCTGCGAAGACGCATTGTGCAGGGGAATCGTACGGGGGCTTACTACGGGCTTCGCCATTTGCTGAGATCCAGAATATAGATATATATCGCTCATTGGTTTGTCCAGTGGTCCTCTATGAGTCCTACACGAGTCTTGAACCAACTGACCGGAGGATGCAAACGCTCTGGGCGAATCTGAGCGATGCATTATTCCGGACCATCTTTGGCGCCATGAGAGAATACTTTTTAGACCAAAAATGATGTTTATCTATAATATATTAATTAAAAGATAAGAGTTGTAACGTTATTCTTGCCTTGTTGGAGTCACACTGTACACTGTGATGCTAGGTGAGCATGATGTGCTTTTCTACTTTTTTCTAAACAAAGTTAAATATTTAACTTCAATAACAAAGAAAGAGAGTATTATAACTTTTGACATCCGTGCGAAAAATCAGAAAATTACGGAGTTCATCTAGTTAAGATCATGAAACAGCCAAAAAGTCTATAGTGGCCAACTGTGTTGTAGTCTGTAGAGCTTATTAAACTGAATTTGCTTCAAGGTGGACTGCTGGGTTATTCTTACTCTTATTCTGGACTGGTTATTCAACTGTGAATGGGTCAAGAACCAGGATGTAGTTAGTACCAAAGAAAAGTTCGTAATACATTTCCAGGATAAGTTTATGGGAAAAGTTTTTCCTACCAATAGATATATAATTTTTATTTGTGGCTTTAAACACTATTAATGCACCAATAACAGGTGGCGCCATTATTGCACTTTGAATTATTGGATATTTTTAACAACAACGAGTGTTTTTTTTTCGGTATTTATAATGCCCACAAAGCATATAAAAACCATGCATTCATCTTGCTGAAATCGTTAATCCAATAAAAATCACCACAATATCAATCAGACGCGAAGCGCAGATAGGAATTGATGGTGCTTATTTCGTTGCGTAAAGGCAAAGTCACACAACAACAAAAACGAGAAAAAAAATCGGTGGCAGTCCTCGCGAAACCACAAATCAGCGCAGCGCACAACATATTGAATTACTTGCAGCATCATTGTCGCATCGTCGCAAAACCATAAAAACACTCACCCGACCGACCCGGCGTTAAATAATGTATGTCGAAAACAAAACCGCTCCCATCCACCGCCCTTTTTACGGGGGGAGGCTGCTCCTTTTTGTTTTGGCGTAATGCAATTTTCGGTCAGGGGTATTGATCGAGGCAGCAAAAAGGAATCGAACAATTGTAGACGAGACCAAAAAAAAAATGGATTGATAGGGTAACTGCTTTAATAAAGAAACAAAAAAGGGTGGTAACCGCAGTTTGCGATGGGAAAAAGTTGTGCAACGGAATTAAAATCCCACAATCATATGCACGGCGAAAGGACCTGCACGAACGCGTGACAATTCACCGTCGCCTCCCTCCTTTTTCCATCTCATGGCCTGCTGTGTGCACACATGTGCAACAGTTTTTCGTTCGTAGCGATTCAACGATTCAATAAAAATCGTCTCACTTACCAACAACGGTGGGACAAAAGTGGGAAAGGAACCATCCGTGTGCAGGAATGGTTGGAATGGTTGGAAAATTTTGGTGGAAAACTCGCGCTACCACCCGTGTGTTGGCCGACGTTTTGTTGCGTTTGTTGGTTCCCTTCACCGTCATGCGAGCGCGAGGGTGTGCTGCGAGCGTATTTACTTTCGACATTTTGGCTAAGTAACATTTAAAACAATACCAGCACGAACAACAACCGAAAAAAGAAACCGTCGTACGGTGGCGAAAAATGGTAGCTGGAAGGGCTTTACATAGATTGGGCGAGCGCGCGCTCGCAGCAAACATTGTGCAACCACCACCACCACCAGCAGCGAGCGCCCAACACACACAAGGAAGAGGATGGCACACAGACCGTCGGTAATACCGGCACACCACCACCACCGCCGGGCACAGATTGTTTGAAATTTATTAGAAGGAATAAAAATCACGTCCTTGTCATAATTTGTCACACAGCTTAAACATCACAGATTTGGCCAAGTGTGTGCCGGTTTGTGGTTTTGGATTTTTTTTTTTGCTATTTTTGCTTTCCTCCTTCCTTGTGCGACATTTTCTCGGGTAAGTGACTCCCGGCTCACATTTCGCTGGTGCTTTGAAACGTTGTTTTTTTTTTGGGAGCGATGTGCAACACGAAACGAGGACGGAAAAGAAGCGAACGGACAGGCGGGAATTGAAACCAGAAGTGAGCCCAAAATTTATGATTGCATTTATGGTAATGCTGTAAAAATGGGGGAAGAATTCTCTGCGGTTGTTGTACCGCTGCTTCGCCTGCCTGTCTGACTGCTACTGGCCGGGAGAAAAACTCTCGCCAGATCAGTGGAGAGCTGTTTGTTTTCCCGCTTTGTTCCACGTGCCCCTTTTGGACGGGGTGCTGTTTACGGTTTTGCAGAGAACTTTCGAAAAGAAAGCGTTGGGCCAGAATTGGGCCGCACACACATGTGTTTTTTGTGCGGAGTGTCAAACCAAACAAGTGGAATTCTTTGGCGGTTTTGGTTGTGGAGTGGTTTAAATGGCGTGTCGGTGTTCCTTTTTTCTTTCTCTTCCGGTTTGAGGATGACACAGTCGTGAAATGCAGCAATTTTCGTTACGTTCGGTACACACCACCTTGTGTGTGTGTGCATTTGTGCAGTGCCATGGAAAATAAAGTACTTGCGGATGTTGACAACAGAAAAAAAGAATGGGACGGGTTCTTCATACTGTTACAAATTATATGTGAATTAGTAAAATGCGTCTAAGAAAATTCTTTTATAACAGTTATTGTGTTGTGGAAAGATTATAAATGGTCAAGATACCAAATTGTATAACAATTTACTCAATAATCAACCAGTGTTTTAGGTGTATTAAGTGTGAAATAAAGTAACTTAAATTGTTGCAGGGTTTTTTAGATGATTAGAACAACGCAACCACAAGCTCAGCACATGACATTTCAACGGCTTTACTTGACATTACAATCCTAGCAGGCATAGTGCAATGCAAGCACATGACATCGCAATGGCAGCGCAGCTTATCACAACACCATTACGACTGAAGAAGTGAAGTACGATCCGAGCAGTATAAACGTTTTCTAGGAGAGTTTTTCACAGCCAGACGATGGTCCCTATCGCGAACGAAATTAACTACTAGTCTATAAAAATATCAACCCTTATAATGACAGTTATGGCGGATTGGTATCGCAACGCAACAAATTTGTCAACCCTTAAAACGGTGAAGGCAATTGCCATGACTACCATACAAATCGTGGGGAAAAAATCGAGTAGTCGTTAAAAAAGTCTTTAATTTGTATCGCGAACGAGCTAAACTAATTATATCAACCCATATATTTACCTACTGCCTCGATGCAGTAGTTATACGGTACCAAGTCCGTTTTATGTGAAGATTTAAGAGCTTACTTCACGGGAAATGTAATGTAATGTAATGGGAAATGTATTATTGAAAAAGAAAAGTACAAACTTATAACAAAATTAAAAATTTTCATTTATTAAATTTTTTTATTCTGGTAAAACGGACTTCCTCTTTTTTTCTTCTCATTTTTTGTCTGCTTTTCTTTGCTAATCTCTTTCCTTTTCAAAACTAACCGTATTCTGTTAGGCTGTCTCCACATGAGCGGTACCGCGGAAAACGCGTATAACTTTCGTTGCCAATACAGCACATCTGCTCGGCCCGGCTCATCACGGTCCGTGGCGGTTCTCAAATCTTCCGTGGCTGCTGTTCCGCAGAGTTGTCCATCTTAAACAAAGCCGCGTTTTTCGCGGTACTGCCGCGACCGCCGTCCATGTGGAATCGGAATTACCTTAATTTAACCACGTCCAAATGAAAAACATATTACACTAACATTCACGAACAACTTATTTCTCTAGAATAAATGACGATTAGAACCGGACCGCCTGCGTACGGGAAAAGTCACTTTAGAAGAAATAAAATAGAAGAACTAGCCTAGTCGTGAAATAGGAAAGGTGAAAGGAATGTGCTGCAAGTTGCTGCATCACGCAAAACACTTCTTCGTTAGCCGACGATATGAAGAAAAACCATAGATTTTGACAAATGGCAAAACTACTAGATCTGTATTTATAATGGTTGGTATGATTTTATAGACTGGTAGGGGAAAAACGTTCGCGATACCATTTCTAGTAGATATATATAATGGTGGATAAAACCAAGCAGGTGGATAAATTTTAACAACTTGTTTCGCGATAGGGACCGATGATTGTTAGTTATATTTACTGTATTCTTTATGAAATAAAGCATATTTAATTCGATAAATGCAGTAAATATTTCTTCGTATCAAAACAAACATCGATTGATTGTCCAAATCCTTCTCAGGGTGCGTTTATACTGCTGATACCGTCGTACGAGTTTTGTGATAAGCTGCGCTGCAATTATGATATCATATGCTTGCATTAAAGTATGCCTGCTGGGGTTGTGGTTTCTAGTAAAGCCGTTGAATTGTCATATGCTCTGCTTGTGATGATAGGCGCATGCAACAAATAGACCTTTTAATGTGTCAAGAAGTAGTCCTTACCGAGGAAAAGGCAAAGAAAGATTAGAAGAATTCAATTCAAAACTAAATGGACTGTTCATTTCAATTGTCATCTCTACCTTGCAGTAAACGAGTTATTGAAAATCTAAAACACGAGTTAAAAGTATCCAACATTCTATACAAGTTGAAACCAAACTATGTAATTGTTAATCTTACGTCCATTTGATTTAAGCGATAATAATTCAGATTCATTTCCTGAACTAATGAAATAATGAATTTGAGAAACCAAACGAAACAACGAAACAACTGTATATCTGAAATTGAGATACATGATGCGCAACAAGTTCGAAAACACCTTTTACGTCGTCAAGTGTGCGTCATAAGGTATGCACCATGTACATTCTGATGTTGATGTCAGTTTTAACCACACATATTTACTTCAAAATGTGCCAAAATGTTGATTTTTGTGTTAGATGTTATCGTTTCGGAGGGCTAAACCATAGGTGGCTGGGTTGACCTGTCTAATTTTTCGTCTAGCACATTTGTTTCTGTTGCACAACTGCTTATGCTGCAGCATTCGCGTAGTGTGAAACATGCCCAAATATAGACTCCTAGGAATATAGGACAGAGTCATGCTTGACTCTGAATCTGTTTCTGAACGATTTAACCGAATTTCTGGACAACGATTTGTAGCAGCTTCCCGGATATGAATCCCATCGACATTTTGTTTAGTAGTATATGATTTTGATCATATACTTTTACTTTAAGTATCAATACTTTAAACCTGGAGCGAACTTCTCCTATAGGTGTCACTTGTATCTGACTCGAGCAATTTGTGAAGCTGGTGAAGTTATGCAAAGCATAATTAATGTATGATTATAAGACACTTGTTTTATGAACTGAATACTAATAAAAAAACAAGGGTTTCTAAACTTTAAAGCAAACCTACAAAAGTAGGATTGTAATTTTGATTACCCATACTAAAATCTGAAGTTTGAGGTTTTGAGGTAGAGAAACAATATGTAATAGGCTAAAATAGCGTCTGTAGAACTCATACAATAATCTTTAAATTATAATCAAACTACTGTAGACATAGACTTGGATCATTGATAAGGATTCTAGTACCAAACTTTCTGAACAAATCATATTTGAAATAAGCAATTGTGCAAGATTGGGACACTGATTCCACAAGTCTATTGGATTTCAACACTATTTTGTAAGACTTTTAGAGAGTAAAATACAACACTGATTTAAATTCTTCACTTAACAACATCAACACTAATCACGTCCAACCGGCAATAGCACAACAACCATACTGACTGATACCTTTGCGCCCTAACTCTAAACGACCAGCGCGAGTATTGTGATTCGAGCATGTCAGCAAAAACGGTTCAGCGCACCCCAACATTCTTAGGCGGAAGTTTTTAAGACGATCGCATCCGCTGATCCGCTGAGCATATACAGCGTAGAACTCTTCACCACACATCCGGGAGTGGCTGAAATATGAACCCAAGCAAAAGAGAAGATTTGCTGTCGTGTGATCTGTACGACTTGGTCGAAATTTCCAGTAAATAGAATGATAGGGAGTTTGGAGAGAGCCGGAAACAAGATCAGCCCAAGTGAACAAAAACGTGACTTTCAACATGATTGCTTATCGCCGCTTAACGATCATATGTTTCATTTCGTACTCGGAGTGTTCTTCAACAATTTAATACCTAGTTGGGTTTGTTAATAAAATAAATCCTATTTAGATGCTATTTCCATAAAACTCTTCATGAATACAACTATTGACCATGCAAACCGAAGTAATGTTGATGAACCATTAGTCTTCCGATTTTATAATTTCACGTCCATCGCGTTGCTGGTTGGCTTTCTTTTATTGTTCTGAGCATTTTAAAATTTCTAAATACCATTCCTTGTTGTTTTGGTTTCGTTTGGTTTGGCGCATTAAACGACGACGGCCAAGTTCTCGTTCCTTAACCCGACAGTCGGAGCGACCGGCAGTTGTAAAGTTGTGAAAATTACAAAGCTCACGCCATTTCGCGTCCAAGATGGATGTTGTAGTTTGACCTTTTTGCGTACGAAAGAAAGCTAGACAACGGTAAGAACCGTACGCCCGAGTCTAAAACTAACCCCGTTGCATCCGTGGTCCGGCAATTGCACGAAGGCAAACAAATGACTGCAGTTCATAAATAATGTCCTCGCAAGCGTTCGCACACCACGTCACGACGTGCACCACAGTGATAGTTTCCGCTGTGGGCCACGCACACCGATCGAAATCATGCCTACCCAGCTGGATGTGACAAATAGGGAAGGTTGTGGAGAAAGTTTTACGTCAACTGTACTGCTGTACGGTGGAACCCACCTAGGAACCCTCGATATAATGAAGAAACAACCTCTTCTAATGGCAGGTTAAAGGAGTCCCGGAACCGCGGTGGAACCCCAACTGTGTGTGCGTGTGTGTGGTGCCGCCATCGGTGGATCGATGTAAAAGTTTTAATCATCGCAAACGGGGACAAATTAATGAGAGTTCAACTTCCTTCGTTTGTTGGTGCCCGTGTTTCACGGTGGCCGTACGTAATATGTTTGTATAATGAGTGCCTTGCCTCGGTACCGGATGCACTGTGTGGATTGTGCTGAACTTTGATTAATTGGAACGTCGCAAATGCAAATAATTGTTATTTCGCCCGCCGCGAGCGTTGATTTGCGGTGCAAATTAAGTCATTATTTTCAAATCAACGAAGCGGCAATTTGTAGAGCTAGAATTTATTTAAATTCTGCGAAAATGGTTCAGTGCGATAATTTAAAAAAGTTATGTGATAGCATCAATATTATTCCTTCTCCGTAGCACTAAAACCAGTTCCTACGAAAGACTTAAATATTCTTGTAGTAGAGGATATATAGTGAGGAAGTTTGAACAATTCTTCTAATATAGTACTACATTTTTTAAACACTACATAATTGATGAAGTTTAACGGGTTTTTGGAGGTAATGGAATACTTTTGTTTGTTTATTTCAAGTAATATTGCCTGCAATACTGTATGGATCAAATGCATGGGGAACATGCTCCCCTGCCAATATGCTTATTCTACAACGAATACAAAATAAGATCCTAAAAATGATCCTGAACTTACCTCTTAGATACAGCACCCACGACCTCCACAAATTAACACAAATACCGCTAATACAAGAGAGGATGCGTACTGATTTGGATCGCCTTAAAAATACCAGCTCACGATCCAACTCCGAGCTCATAAGAGATCTTTTCTTGAAAATATTTTTATTATTTTCTTCGGTAATAGGGTAGGTTAGTTAGGTTAATGATATATTATTAAGTAGATGTAGGCTAGCTCTAGTACTAATGTTTAAGGTTTAGTTTCATGACACAGGTCCAATATGAAAGTTGATCCTCTTCACTTTCCACTGTATAATTGTCCTTACAATTCCCGAATCGTTAGTCTATTCCAACCTATATTTTCCAATCTCCACAGAATAAATTTCTATCCATAGCGTAAATATTTAGTAATAGCAAACCTATTCAGTACAAAGCACCTGCGACTGTACACCCCCTTTATGTAAATATGGTTTATCAAGAATAAATTCAACAATAATTGTTCTTTAAAAAAAAATGTTTGTTTATTGTAATGCATTTTTTTTCACATATTTTGAGGTATGGATCATACTGTAAATTATGATAAATTTTTCAACATCCTCAATAAGATGGGATTGGATTGGAGATGGACAGGACAGAACCGAGGCAAAATCCCATGTTCGTCACACTCTTCACTTCAAAGGCTAGTGCTTAAACATTCATCCCCATCTCCATCATTCTGCAAAATACCGATGTACACTTCCATATTTAATAAATGAATGCTGGTACTCAATGAGTTACTGTGGAGTTTTCAAAATTGTTAAAAGTTCACAAACGATTCATTGTGACTCTGTGAGTCATTTATTTAGTTTAAAATTTAACAAAAATTGGCTTAATTGTCTTACGAACCATCATATGCTTCCAAAGAACGGTCAAAAATAATGGCGTGTATGGTGGTAGTAAAAGTATTACCAGGTGATGATTCCATCACTTCATTAATCCTAAAGCTGAATAAAACATCTTGGATCTTCTAAAAAATCGTTGTAATCTGTTTGAAGCGTATTTACACTGCTAGTTTTGCAGTTTATGAGGCTTCTTTACTCATTTGAACATGTTTTCGCACGACATATACTCATCATTTGATTGGTATTTTCAAAAAGAATATAAGTAATAACACGCGTAATTTTTAACCACTTTTGAAAATTGTGTAAAAAAAGAAAAGGATAATTTTTCTTATAAAATACATTTATTTTATTTTTGAGTATACCTCCTAGGGCCTGTTAAGTAGGAATAGGCTTAACCATATAAAATTATTTGTTATTCCCTGCAGCTGCGTTAAACGAGGGTTTTCCAGTTCCAGATATTTGTTCCAGGAATAATTCCAGTTCGACTAATTATAATTGTTTTGATATTAAATATATTGATTTACATATTTTATATATTTTTTTTATTTTTTTTATTTAAAATATTTTGATTTTCAATTATGATCATTTTAGTCAAAAATGTGGCAAATTCTGTCTTTTTTCTACTTACCATTACCCAGTGGCGGATCAATCCCCTCGGAGGCCCTGGGCGGAATGATAGTTGACACCTCTAATTCCTAAAAGTGTGAGAGGTGAGGGTAGCATCGAGGCCCTTCAAATAAAACAAAGCGAAAAGTATAGTAAGAAAGGGCTCTTGACTTTTGAAAATTGTGAGAGGCAGGGTGGGAGGGGGGGGGGAGGAACAATTTTTTCCGGGGCCCTTCCGGCATAAGGAGGGGGTTTAAGTTTCGCTTTTCGAGTCTTTTCATGGCATAATCTACACACCTTTTACTATTTTTTATTTTATTCCATTATGACGGCCGAGGGCCGTATGATCTACCTTTACACACCTTTTACTACTAAAGAGTATTTTTCGAGGCCCCGCAGACAGCGAGCCCCTAGGCGGCCGCCTATTCTGCCTACCGTTTGATCCACCGCTGCCGAATACCGCATCTTTGGAATAATTAACTAAAACAAGGACATTTAGAGTGCGGAAATAGACACTTGGAGCACTGTAATATAGTACAACCGTTTTCGCATTTTTCTTGCTGTACCTTGTCTGTTATCAATTTGCAATGGAAGAGAAATGCCTACATTCGTTTCTTGCACTGCATTTTATTTGTACTTCTTCAACATTATTTTACATTACATTATTATTAATTATTATTCATTATCTATTTATTTGTTATTTAATCATTTATTTATTATTTTACTGTTTGTTTTAATTATTAAGCTTTTACTATTATTTAAGTTCTATTTTGTATGTCCTGCGAATGATCGGAAAACGAATCGAAAGTGTTACATTTTTATTTGAGATACCATGATAATTTTTTATCTTTACTGCAGTAATAGTGTTTGCTGCAGTAATGTTGTAAATTCAAAATTAATTAATTTATATAGCAGATATTTTTCCAATTCCGTGTAAACCAAGAACCATGGTACTCCAGTCGAAGAGACTGTACAGTATAGCTATTTTTTTTTCAATACAATATCGACCATAAATCTATCACACTTGGGATATTATTACGATTTTTTGTGTGTAAACAGGGGCAACCGATCGTGGCAGTGTATCGATAAGCATAATATCTCTATGGAGCTGCATTAAAAATCGGTACATCCTATAAAATGGCTAATCAATTTAATACTGCCACGCCAGCTCCCGCATTCCTCCGATGCATTTCCCGCATTCCGGCGGTTAACCGGCGGTGTACCGGTTAAGATTATGACTGATTAATCCCCATTTCGACAGTCAAACCCCTTTTGCTGCGGTGTGGGAAGGTCGTAAAACACACATCCAGTAGCTGGGGGTGCGTTCGGTGCAAACATCAGCTACTTTTTGACTAACGATGCTGACGACACTGTGACCGAAACGACGCACTTTTGACGTGAAGCGCCATGTCGCAGTCCATTAGAATATACGAGCCGTGCTTGTGTGTGTGTGCGTGGGTTTGGCGGATAAGAACTCAGGTACGCAGTAACAAATTGGCCACGGGGTGGGGGCGGTGTCGGCAAAGGGGGAAACAGGCTAAGCGGTTAGTTGAGGACCGCAACATAATTTCCCATTTCGAACCTATGTCTACAAGAACAATTTTATGCCCAAACCGGTCGTAATTTGAATGTTCGCTAGCGGTAACTGCAAAGCTCCATCAGTTCCGGTTGTATGTGTGTAGAGGATGAGGATCAATGAATAATAATCCCCGGTTATTTACGCCGTGCTCGAGTTTTACTCGATTTCCTAACACGACATGGAGGCGCATGGTCGTTTTCGTGGAGCATGGGGGAAAGCTGTTTCAGCTGTGTGTGTGAAAGCAACCAGAACTACCTTTACGTGCAAAGAACTTGTCCCTCCTCCCCCCAAAAAGCGGGTTTGGCAAGAGGCAGTTGGAATTGGGTGGGGAATTTACGATCAAAACCATAACCACTGTAATCCGCACCGTGGGGCCTACAGCGCCTATTGTACATAACCGTATGTGTGCGTGTGTGGTTGCGTTTTGCATATGTGTGTGTGTTTATCCAAGCGGTACCTTGCATGCCTCCAAAATGGCATGTGGAAAGCGATCCGATAATTTCCTCTTCATCGGCACGCTTCTGGCCTCGACCAGTGTCGACCAATCGAGCCCCCAAAAACACACTGATCGCCATGGTCACGCATAACTGAATGTCCTTTGGCAAGCGAGGGGGAATCATCGCTTTTCGATCTACCCAGCTCTACACCTACCTTCCATCCGCCCGCCATTGATGTTTTAACTCGTCGATAAACATGCGGTCGGTCGGTTGTTTTTTTTTTCTCCTCCCCTCCCCGGGATCGAATGATTGAATGTTGGAAGGCTATGCCGAAGTGACCACCAAGTCCGCAGGGCAGGGCAGGGCCGGTAATCGTAAAAAATGGTGCGCCAAAATCGTAAACTTTCTCGCAGTGCGCGCGCGAAACAAAAACCCCGGTGCTTACATCGGCAACATTGCCCCGGGTTAATGCGCATTGTAATGACTGTTGCCTGCAACGTTTTCCGGTGGCCGCCTCAAGTGGAAGCAATTGTTGTGAGGTAAACCCCACACGGTAATTATAACGTACTTTGAACGGTCGAATATGTCCTTGGTGTGGGGTTGGGGAACTTACACGTTTAATTCGCAAACCAGTCAGCTAATTGAAATGCCTTTCCCGTGAGGTTAGGCTGGGTTGGGATGGAAATGCGGGAAATGCAGACAGAGTCTGGGTCCCATTAGCAAATGGTCAATTCGTCAGACTGATTGGTGCCGGACGGAGTGTGCGAATGCCATTTGTGTTAATAAGTCTTCTGAAATGAGAATCCTTTATTTTTTGTTCCTCACTGGAAGTGTTTCATAAATTTTCTTTTGCCAAAGTCGTCCGCACAACCCGAGTGATAACCATTTCGCCCGGTTGGTATCATTCGACCGTGTGACTATCTTATGCTGACGATCAACAAAATTCAATGAATATTAATTTGCTTTATTAAATCAGAGAAGATGAATTGCTGCTCTGCCGTTCCGTTGAAGGATTTGTTGTTGTTTCTTTTGATAGAATAATTTCATCCACAAATCTGCTCTCGACCAATCTTCATCGTTGTTGTACGTGGCAAAAAGAATTCTAATCACGAAAACACTACTACACAGTTTTTACAAGTTTTCCATACCCTCCCCAAAGGGAGGAAAAAAAATTCAAGCTCCAGAGCGCGGCGCGCCCTCGACCGTGACAGGACTCGAACCTGCAATCTTCGGATTCGAAGTCCGACGCCTTCTCCATTAGGCCACACGGCCGTTGATACGAAGGATACACAATGTCCTTTTTGCTGTCGGTGGAAATGTACGGTTTTCCAGACGATTTTCCCGACCCAGGCGCACACGGCGCAGGCGCGCGGTTGTGCACCCTTCGATAGGCGACCGAACATTTCACCGCTGTCGCGTGTGTGTACGGGTTTGCTTGCTGGAAACCAAAGGGGGTTGCAAATCGGTTACAAAAATGATAATGAGTCGTTATGGTTATGGAAACTTTAAAAAGTAACATTTTTTAAATTAACGTTTTACTAACTGATGATAGTATTGAATTTTATTTAATTTTCAAATTCGAATATTAGCGAAGAATTAGGTGGGTGAGTACAATGCGTTGATATTAGGAAAGGAATAACATCTTTTCTCAACTAAAGCCAGGTGGATTGTTTTGACTGGATTTAATGGTATTGGATCAAATTTATTTTATTTTTTACTTATTTTTTTAGAAACATTCATCTCTTTGTTAGCGAATTAAAATGTCCGTTCTTAAGTATTTTAGCTTAGCCCAATTTTAGCTTCAGCTTAACATTAATACAAATTAAATTATTATTATTATTGGCTTCTTCAACTCTTGTTTCCCTCAACCTATCAACGTTTATTGTCTTGCTTTCTGATAGTAAAATTCCGTATTTGCGGCTACACAATAACGGTCAAATAAAGGTTTGAACCCAGTCCCACCGTGTTTAACAGACCGTAACATACCTAGATATTTCAGAATATTAGAAACAGTTGGTGAGACAGTTAAAAATGTTGTTCAGTATTAATCGTACAGAAAAAAAGAAAACGTTTTTCTGAAAGTTGCACATATTTTTACGTAAACATTTTTTTTGTCAAGACTTTTCAAAACATTGTGCGTATTCTTATATTGAAAATTGTTTATAATATTTATTGGTTTAATAGATATTTCCGAGGGGTATTTGAAAAATTTTAGATTCTGTCTGTTTTATACCTTATTTACGTTACTTGATATGTTATTTTACTTTGTACGTTGGATTTTCCAATGTTATTAACGTTTTTTAAGTGAGTAGCATAAAAAAATTAAAAATCAGGTAGGCGTTAGATCAGTAAATGTTGAAGTTTTTTTGAAAGGTTAGTGCTACAGCAATGTATAAAAAATATAAAACTAATCAATAAGCACATAAAAAACTCTTAAAATTAACAATATTTCGTCTAACAAAGCCCTAGAATTGTATATAAGAAGCTACCAAATAGTTATAAAAAATTGTCAAAAATGTTTTGGCACTAATTTTAAACGTACGCCTTTAAACGTACGTACCCTTAACTATGATTGTTTGTAATGTGTTTGTAAATTTGGCAATAGTTTGCGTAAAAATACGCACATCCTATAGAAAAATCAACTCGACAAAACTTGTTTTTTATCAATCTTCTGAACTTTTTCTCAAAATTTCTCAAAAACTAGAGTTATGTTACGCACTGTATGACGTTTGTTACTAACGTGATTGTTTTCGAATTCTTATCCAAAACTTCAGAATTGTCGTCCTTAGTGACACAACAACAACCTCATGAGGTGTAAGGCTCGCTAATTCTGTCTATATTTGGCTTTAATTACCCTCGCCGCTGGATAGTCAGACCTGTGGTCCTGTCGTGTAGACCTGGCGTCGCTAAAAATACACCACCGAGCGGCCCCATTATACATACTTGAAATTTTCTGGTAAGTAATCATTTATTGTTTGATTTCCTTCTAACCTATACAACAACCTCAAGAGGTGTTTATCCCTCTAAGGTGCAAGGGTTTATCCCTTGCTAGATAGTCTGTCCTGTGTACGGGAGATTGGTCCGGATGGGATTTTGAACCGAGCCTGTTGTGTCGCCCCTACCAATACAAAACCGAGTCACCCCAAACAACTTACTGCTACTACTTACTACTAGGAATGTATGAAAAAATATGGAAAAATAGCACTAATAATAAAAATACACTATAATTCGCTTTAAAAGCTCTCAAATCCCCCCTAGCAAAGACTGACTATCCGGCTACTTGGTAAATTAAATCTAGTAAGCTAGATTTGGCAGGCATGACCTCCTAATAGGTCGTTATGTCAAGAAGAGGGAAAGAGAACTAATTAGTAAAATTAATTAATATTACAATAAATAATAATTTAAAAATTAACAATTGAATGAATACATAAATTAAAAACCATCAACATTTACGCAAGAATGTTGGAAACAAGGAACTTATTTACATGAGGATTAAATAGAATCTCGTTCCCTGCACTGTAAAACCACACATAAGATCCATAAATAGTGTAATATCAATTTTGCAAGCAAAAATTCAAGACGCATTGCCTCCGAATCGTTATTTACCATCACAAGCGGGACATTTGCGAAACGATCGAAACGATACGCGTTTACGCCATCACGAACGCGCAATCCGGCAAAGAACTTTCGCATACAAAATAACAAACGAGAAAGAAACAAACCAAAACGACTCATTGCTTCTTCTCATTGGGCTTACCCCAAAAAAAAACAAAACTCCGGAAATAACCGTTTCCTTTGCCTGTTTGTGTCCGTCGCTGCCTGCTGCCCATAAATCAGCGGAAGCTCGTTGCAGTACCGGTGGCAGCAGGCAAAGTTTGGTATGCCACGAACCGTCTCTTGTCGCCACGAACCTTTCCCTTTCCTACCCCGCCCAAACCGAAAGTAATTCCGGAAAGTAGATGCATCGGAATGCATCCGTCGTCACGCGAGTGCACTTTGGGCCATTTGTTTCCATTTAGCTTCTCGTGGCCACCACACAGTGTACCGGGGCGAAGTTTGCAAAAGACCTGAAGAGGCTTGTATCAGTATCAGTTCCTGGGTGCTGTTTTTTTTTGTTTTTGGGCGACATCTTCATAAATCCTGTACTTTTACCCCACTCCCAACGGGGTTAGCCCGGTGAACGCGATCGCACCCCCTTCCAGCGACACTGGAGTGTTAAGGGGGGACGCTGAGGTTACAGAAATATACGGCACCGGGTCGACTACTTCTTCTGTTCCGCACCGGTTGAGATACTGCATCACGCGGCAGTAATATGCCGCAGTCTGTTTAGCTCTCGGGGAAGCTCCAAACTCCAACCTCCTGGAGTTCGGGTACCCCGGTGAGTGTGAGAGCACCGAGATTCAACAGATTCCGTATCACACCACCCATCGCAACCGTTCCGGATCGGGGACGCAATATCCGGGAAGCCTTGGCCGAAGAGCTCGTGGAGGTTTTGACACATATGTGCAGAATAATAAAATGCCCAAGTGGATAAATATTTTATCAGCCAAACAAGCTCCCCTCCCCGGAACCGTAGTGCTGGCTGGTATGTCGCGAAGTCAACAAGCTCTTACTGCGATACTGGCCTGTGACTGTGTTGCAACATTACGTCGAACCTGCCGGACACCGCACCGGATGGTCGCATTTCCTTGCAGTGGCTGTGCAATTGATGTCCTCCCGAAGTCCTGCCGAACGCGACCGCTTACCCCTGCTTATCCGTGGAGGTCTTCACCGGGGCAAATCTCCCGAGCGTTCACGGGCAGTACTTTGAACCTTGCGGGTACTGCGGATAACGCTGGCACCACGTATACGAGCGTGCGAGCGAGAGCCATATGTTGACGCGCGTTTGTAACCACGCTTGTCCAAGCAGGGACGCATCATGTCGAAGTCTTCATCCCCCCAAACCTGCCGTTCGAGGATGGCAAATTACTGCATGCGCCAAATCGCGGTTTGCTATCGGTTTGTTGTAAGACGTTGTCCCTCCGTGTCTCTAACCTCTGCGACCAACATATGGGATGCCCGATTGCGACACAAAATTGCGGTTCGATGATGTGTCGTCATAAGCGTGTAATGTAAATCAGATGAGATACCGATCGACCGATGCACCACCGATGTTCAATTTATGCATCCAGGAGCTGCAGCGACCACAGAAGCAAATAGGATCCGAAAAACATCAGCAAAAGAGACATACAAATACACTGAAATGTGATTTTGATCGTCCCATTGGTGGTTGTGGTTGTGTTGTGCTGTGTTATCTACTTGAAGTTCATCGTCCAGGTAATTCTGAGAAGTTCACCAGAGCTATTTTTAGCTATACTCCCAATATTTCCCTCGGGATGTCCATTGCTTATTTAAGCTGATGGAATGTTTGGGGATGAAAAGCTGCTCCGAAACACCGATGAGTACAGTACGGCGTAAATAAATCACAGCAATAAAGTACACCACAAAAGTTCCGCAAATTTCAACAGAATGTTGGAGAAAAAAAAACCGAAATCGTGAAACAAACGATTGTCGCTGGAAAGCAAATTGAAGCTCATTTGGGGATGAACTCTCTGTTGGTCAGTTGCCACCAAACTTTCGGTGCCACACCGCGAATTGTTTTACTGTACCAAATGACCGATTGCTACCCAACCAACATTTGCTCCGGTCAAACTTTGGTGCCATTTGCCCGCTCGGAATGGTAAAGTGGAGTCATTTTGTTTCGTGTTTTTTTTTTTGTTCTAACACTGCACCACACGGAACGATTGTAATGTTCACGATTCAATGAACGTTTTACTTTTTTTTTTGGTATTTTTTTTCACATCATATACCCATTTTTGGACGTGTTTTGTCCCATTTGCTACCGCATCCCGAAGTTACCCGATAGCGCAAAGTAATAATTCATAATTTATGTGATCACGCAAAAAAGCCGTACCGATGAAAGTAGTTTTTCCTTTTTTCCGTATCTATCTTTTTCTGGATACGGTTTGAAGGTGCTCAAAAGGAAGGAAAAATAATTTACCACAACCGGTGGCGAAAGCAACCAAGTAGTCGATGGAGGCAGCAGTGTAACTCGGGGCAAACTAAATAACCACCAAGGGTGGTTATTATCATATGCGATGTGGTAGTGTTGCAATGCAATGAGGTGGACGAGAGTTACTTAAACCTTTCTTTATTTGCACCAAATTGGGTCTGGCTAAAACGATAGTTTTAGGTCCGTTTTCTTCATCTATAAAATGACGTTTTTTGGTCCCATCCATCCTTGGGACTATTATTGCGCTGTTAATAAATTCCTTCCCGGTTGCTTGCTCGTCCTGCTGCACACAGTACGACTAATATCATGCCTGCACGATGACCATCATTATGATGGTAATATTTACTGCTCGGAAAACCCAAACACTTTACTTCATATCACGATAAAAAAAATGTAACTGGGAGCTTGGAAAAACGTTGAGGATTTTTTTTTCCTGCGCGCCACATCCATTAGCAGCTTGTTATCAAATTTGTGGTTGCATGTTGGGTAGTTTCTTTAATTTACAAATGCCAGTTATAGCAGTGCTCTGCAGCAGCAAATGTGCAAATAATGACATCCACATCGAGGAGGCTTTGTAGAGAAATAAAATGGAGAATTCTGCATAGTTGCATAAATTTACTGCGTTTTCTAATTTGATGTTAACATGGCAAGTTCTTTTGAATAATGAGAGAGAAAATAGCTAAAATGTTAAATTTTCTTTTGAAAACGCAAAGTTATTCGTGTTACATGAGTTTTTCTTATTTTTTATATGTTTTTGGTGTTTTTGTAAAATAATTTAAAATTTGAAATATTCGTTTTACAGCCATTTTTCACACAAATTGTTCACGAATGTTCCTGTGAGGATATGGTTTGATATTTCACTACTAGCATCACAGAATGCTATGTTTGGGAACCAATTTAAGTAATCAAGTAATAAGTAAAACATTTAATTTTACTGAAAATTAAACATTTTATTTAAACTAAAAAATAACGTTTTTATTTGTGCGATGGCAATCAATCTTTAAATAAGCTTCGACATTTATTAGGTTTTGCGTTGTTTACTTTCATGATAGTATTTCAGTGGATAAGAAAGGATGTACTGCTTTGATTTATTTTGATTTTTTACCATTACATCAATATTTCCAATAATTTCACAAAAATGATTACTCATGTCATTCTTAATGTCAAAATGCTATCTCTTCCAAATGATTTATTTTCTTCCAAATGGATTGCTCGACAGAAGCCGTCTTGAAGCTTTCCAATTTCAAATATGATCGATTTCATAAACAGTAAGACGTTATCACAGTTAAGTGTTTGACAATTAAATAAATCTTTGCCCAAAATTTTATGATTTTCACGTTTTTACCATCATTTAATGCTAGCTTTCTTAATCATAAGTTGATTCTGTAAATTCTCTCCAATTCAAACTAAGCAAATTGTTTAGTAAACAGTTCTTAAAACTAATAAAAAATGAGAATAGAATAAACAATAAGCAATTAAAAGGTTTCATTAAATGTTTCAAAACCAATAAATCTATCATGCATTCGATTGATTTATAATCTTTTTTTGGCCAACCTATTGAAAGCACCTGGGTCACAAGCACATTTGTCAAACCGCAGACAAATTATTGTGAGTTATGTTTTTACGCATTTTTAACACGTAACAAAAAAATAAACAACATAAGGTGTTATATTTCATGAAGACATCCTTGTGCCGGCTAACGAAATTTATATCGATCGTCATATCGATGAAGATGCAACGGTAGGCAATAAATATAATTCTCTCTAACCTTCCATTGACCCTTTCTCTCTCGGACTGACCATTTGGCAGATTTGTCTGCCTCGGAAAGGATCAACAAGAAGCGCAGCCAACTAGGACTGAAGGTCACCATCGAGCATCGTCCAGTGTCCCGGCTTGATTAGCTATTTTTCTTACACTCCAACACCGATGTGCTTGGGAGTTCGCAGACCTCCTGCAGACATACTGCTACTGCTAAGCCATTCTCGAGCAGAGATGCGTTGCCGGCGGGTTAGATCGTTGCAGTTTTCACACCCTTTCCTCGGTCGGGCAATGTCTTTGGCGTATCGATTACGATGGGAGGGGAGAAAAAATAACAGAAAAACCAATCCAACCACGAGCTTGCGGGTTGGAAAATCGTTTATGAATTTATGTCCCTCAGCAACACATCGCACGATGGCGGCAATTGGAGGAGGAAGTTTGCTGCAAAAACGTTACGTTGCGTCGATGCCGAATTGTCCAAGACACAATGGTGGGAAATGGTGGAAAGTGAGAACCACTGTTGGCTTTGCAACAGCAGCAACATTAGCAAAGCTTAGCCCACTGGCAGATTGGGAATTTATTGAGAGCGGAATTGATGCCGGCTGTCGGCTGTGGAAAATTTGTACGTGCAAAGGCCAAGCGCTGGGAACGAACGCAGGGATTGGGAGGACACTGTCGTGCGCTTACCGGGAAAGCACCGAAGGAATATCGACTTCCAAATGCAGACACAAGAATCATAATCGTATAATAAAATCGTTTTACCGCATCGTTCGAAAATAGTTGTCGAATTAGTTCGCAGGAAGCGTGAAAGGGGGGAGGGTGGCCAGTGGGGTGGCAAAACGGGGGAGAATAAAGGCAAGTAAAGGGGGCAAAATGGGGTTCCACACCAGTAAAAGCCTTCGCTACGCTCGGGTGCGTTTCGAGCGTTCATTACTCGATTGCGTCACGAAGTGCGCTGAGGATCATGGCATAAAAGGGGGTGAGCTTTCTTCTCAACCACCTGGCACTCATTTTTCCCTACAGCTTTATCTTCCTTTCATTAGTGTGTTCGTTTTTCTGTGAATGAAAATCCCACAAACGCTAGTGTTTATCGGAAAAAGGGAAGTTGATAATCATACCCACTCTAGAAAGGATTCAATCGAACTGCAACCCTCCAGCAAAGGCGTGTGAATGTACGAGCATATCCACAAGATGGCGCTCTGGGCAATTTTCCCTATTTCTCACCTCCCATCGTCACAACGCACTCACACACACAGAACACATCTTCCCCTGCACGGCACGAATGAGTAGTAAAATTTTATTTCTCTCTGTACAACTTTTAACACGCCTTATCGTGATTTGCATGATCGCTATAATCAACCCGCATCCTAAAGCGACGCTGCTAATGTCGAAAAGTAAAGCCCCCGTTCCGGCCCTTTCTGTTCCACGGGGAAACCCACGGAGCAACCCTTTAAGGATGGTACGTGACTGCGCTGCTTTCCTCTCAAAAATGCGCCTTTTTTCGCTTGGTTCTGCGGACTGTTTCTTTTTATATCCGCTTCCTCCTTTCTTAATGCCTTACCGGCTTAACTTCTACCGGCCGGGAGCCACAGTTGGCGTCACATGAAAAATTCACCAGCCTCGGATGCGTAACCGTGCACAGTGCGTGCGAATTGGCCACAACCGGTTTGCGTTTGATCGCCGGTGCCGGTGCTGCTTAAAAAAAATGCTTTATTTCGTCCGCAACGGCATCCGGGGAGCGATTGCGTTTCACTTTGCTTGCCAAAGATGATGCCCAACGCGACAGACAGCAAGTGCAAGTGTGGATACTGGGGTAGGTATTGCTAATTTTTGTTACGTGCTGTGATTTTATTGCAATATGATATGTTTTGCAGAAGATGTTGGTTCATATTTTAGATGTTTTTGAATAGTACAGTTATGTCTCATGATCGAGTTTTATTTACAATTGTTGAAAGTTTCCTGTAAAATTCAACGCATTATGTTGCTCATAAAGTAATATCCATTTTATGAAATTAGAAAAATTTTTAATTGATTTTCTATTTATTTTTTTATTTATTATTTCATTGCCAAAGTAATTTCTGTGTTTTGCAGTACTCTTTTCATTTTATAACATTATTTTCAAAATGTCGGGTTGTTTGTAATTTTATTAGGATAAACTATCATTCTGATCATTGAACTAAATACATTTTCTTTAAAATCGAATATTAAAAATTATAGACGACTAACTGTTCAAGTAGTGCAGATTTCTCCGGAATGTTTATTCAAAATGGTTTTTTAATAAGTTGCTAAGTTATATTTTTATTTTGGGGCATTCCATAATTAAGGTTTCAATTCTTACTGAAATTTGTATTATAATTGATGCTTTATAATGTAATTTTATTTGTTTATCTTGATTTAAAATTTTTATACAACACTGCTCTTATCAAAAAATTCATTTCAATTTTTTTATTAACCGATTCTTCTTCCTTTTTCTTACCTTTTTATTTTACTTCTTTTTCTTTCTTTCACTTTTCTTCGTTTTATTTTCATTCACCTCCCCTATCCTATTTTTTTATCTTTTCCTATTTATTCTTCTTCTTCTCTTTCTACTGATTCCTATTCATTTTTTTTTCTTGTATTCATTTTCCATATTTCTCCTTTTTTTCTGTACTAGTCCTTTTCCTTCCTATGCGTATCTCGGTACCAGACATGTCATGCCGTAGTGTACCTTACTACAATTTTAATTAGACCCTTGACTGTGCAATGGAGCGAATGAATATGATTAATTCGGTTTTTATTCAAGCATTACTCCTTTTCTTTTTTCAACTGCAATCTAGGATATAAGTATTTTTTTTAATTTCAATAAATATTGTACTTCACATAGCAATCCTGTACCAACTTAGTTACAAAATCAACTATACTTTTCGGATTTACCCAAAACCCACACATGTCAGTTCATTCCGTTCCTGCTTCGTCAACATCCATCAAGAAGTTGATCGCAGCTTCGCACATCATTTTCACTTTTTATTGCCTTTCCGCCACAACTCTTTCTACCGGCTTTCTTTACCGCGTTTCAGCGATCCGCCATTACTTGCATGCCACAATTTTAACGACGTGTATGTGTGACGCAAACATTTCACCACACAAACAATTCATCTCCCTATTCCAGCTGCAGCTAGAGGCAACTTCGGTAAGCGGTTTTCACAGTCATCGCGGCACTTATCATCCCTTTTTTTTGGTGGTTGTTGTGTTTTATTTTATACACTTTTAGCTGCCTGTTTTTGTGCGATAAAGCTGTACAGCTGGAAGCGCGGGGACAGGGTGTCGTCTATTGTTATCTTTATTTTATCTTAATTTCCATCTTGCTGCACGTTTTATACGGCTTTTTGCCATTGGTGTTGCGTTCTACGCTCATTAGGTGGAATACTTTCGCATGACGTTTTGTTCGTGTTTGGGATCTGAGAGGAAAGATTATTTGCGTGTGCTATTACTTGCACTTTGTCATATACTTTGTCTTTTGGTTGACTGTTGGAAAGTGTTGTTTTGGATTGTTTTTTGTTATGTTTTGACTTTTATATTGTTTCTATTATTTGTTTTCCATTATTCATTGCTCTCTTTAAAGTATTCATCCTCTTGTACATCTTTCATTTATATCTGTATATCTTTCACAAAATATGTTTTATGTTTTTATGATTTTTTTTCATTACCGAAATATGTTTTTCGTTGTTTTGGTTATTGCGTTCTATTTATTGATAAATTTTGAGAAATTCCATGTTTTATCTTTTCTTGCATTTTTATTTTTCTGTTTTTCTTTTCAATTTCTTGTCATCCTCATGATTGTTAATGTTTTATCGCTTTGTACTACATTTTATCATTTAAATTGGATTATGATACATAATTAACTTAAGTTAATTATTTATAAAATAATCTCTCATTAGCATTGAAACCGAAACGTAACTATACTCTTTCAAGCATATATTATTTGTTCAATTTATTATTCGTTTAAGTGGTTTTACAACAATATCCACTGAAAGAAAAACATACCGTGTCTTTTTTATAATTTAATTCCACTATTAATGTACACGAGATCTCATTTGTCGGTCAGTAATTTTGCGGTAATCAGTCGTCCGCTAGGGAATCCCGGTACGGTAGTGACTTTGAAATCCTTTATTGCTGCGTATCCTTCGTCCATTAGCTAACCGGGCATGTCCGGGCGATGATATCTGAGCTTCATTTCGCTTGCACCATAAGGCAGCATGATTTACTTATTTCTACGAAAGCTCCTCCGCTTGGCATTTCATGCCCCACAGGGACAGGAATCAAAAGGATCCGTGCGCTATTATGACCCTTTGAAAACACACAGGGTGCGGTGATGATCGTTGAATGGCCAGCCTTCAGCTTCAGCAAGGTTCTAATGAGAATGGGTGTAAAAGTAACTGACAGCTTTCCATTCCTCGGGACACTCTGGGCGATCTTGATAATGAAAGTGAGGCTTCTGACCGTCTGATGATGATTCATCGGGTACAGTGCTCGGTCAGTATTGAATCCGTGGACGGGGTGCGTTTAGTCATCGGGTTCGCGTACCATCGCGCCCTGCTGTCATCGAGTCGCTGTCAGTCGCTTGGTTCATGCATATTTATTGATGCTGTAAATGCGACCATCATGTGCTCTTACCATGCGAAAGCAGGTTCATTTCGTACCGCTCGCAGCGCAAAAGCCGTGGTCCCAAAGGTGATTTGAGGACGGCATCGTTGTAGCTGCAAGGCCCGCACTGCAACGCCACTGCAATGAAGAAGATTTACCAACAAAATAAAAGAACAGGTTTAGAAAGAGAGGAACCCAGAGAGGAACGAGCGGGAGCGGTGATGGAGTGTACCAAGGGTTTCGACGATGAAAAATGACAATTTTGCATCGAATGCAGTTCGGTAAAAATGCAACCCCAAAAAAGCCGGCCAGGAGTACAGGGAGAGGGTTGATGCCTGGCGGCTTATAATGGCGAGAGCTTCAAAGTCCACTGCAACAGTGCACCGGTGGAGTGTGACCATAATTGGGAAAATGTGTGCAAACTGCATTCCAGTACACATTCATCATCAACGTGGTGAACGTCGTTGGCTGGTTGGGGTGTGGGTTTTGAGAGGAGCTGGATGGCCTCTCTTGGCGAGTGACCTTTCTCTGGCTTTGACGCTTAGTTTTGTCTCTATGTGACTACTCCACTCCTGGTTTTCATGCTTTGCTAGAAAAAAATATATATCACAAGCATAAAAAATGTTCTCTTGGTGAGGATGTGGATGCGGTCGGATTTAGCCGGATTTACGAGGAGATGAAGTGTATTAAAGTATTATCACTTTTGTGCCGTTTGTCTTCTGTAGAGATTTGTTGCATTCCACACTAGTAGGTGACAATTTTGAATGTGGTGGAATTGTCGTACCACCTGATAAATGGCTGTACTTTCTGTTATACACGTGTTTTACGGAACAACGTTGAAAGGTATAACAATTTACAGAAGATAAGTAGTACTTTTTAACATCTTTTATAAAATTTTCTGACTTCTTTATCTACTTTTTTATCTGGTTTGTTTGTTATAATCTGTTAAAATGTTATCTGTATTATAACAAAATACTTGGTTAAAGATTTTTGTAGTTCCCCGCCTCCCCCCCGTAGGGTTTGAAACTATCCTGGACAGATTTGTTGCTCTATGGGCATAAATTGCTCATGAATGGGAAAAATTAAAAAAAAATGTAGAGGATTTGTTTAAATTTTTGTTTCCGTTGCTATAATAATAAAAAAACAATACTGTTTATGAGCTGATGTGAACTGATGGTGCTGTACCATAGCGAAGCGAAAACATCACCGATACATTAAAGGTGGATATGGATTATTTAATGTTCAAATCCAAAACAAAATTAATACGAACGCAGTATGAAGCTACCACATGTTTACAGAGGTTTAAAGATTTATCCAGAACAAAATATTCAAATGAAATCCAACAATCGAACTGGAAATGGCTTCCCCCGCAAAAACGCAACATTACAGATAATTTCTTTTTAGTTGAATTAATACAATATCCCTGAGAAAATTGTCGATCAAAAATTGATGAAAAATAGATCACGGTATGGATTCAATTACTCAGTACTCAATTACATATCACGTATACTTAAGGAATTGGAAACAGCATTGATTATTAAACATGAAAATCAGGATAGATAGATTAGATCACGATTAACGAAAGATTTATTTTTTTAAATTTTCTATTTAAACACAAAAAGATAATCTAAATTCTATGATCATGAAAAGTCCTTAAATAATAACAATTCTGGCAAATAAATAAAATGCAATACCGTTCAACCGAATGCCTTAACTGAAAACCATCAGGCGAAATTGTTTTCATAACACCTTGTTTGTCGTTTGTTTTTTCTTCAACGCATTCGTACCTTATGGGATGGATCTCTTGTTTATTATACTTAATTTATGCTTTCCTCCTGAAATGAGGTAGCAAATCATTTAATTCAATTTGTAACAAGTAGTTTTTGTGTCGAAAATGTCCTGGAACATGAAGTGGACCGTAGGACAGACGGCAGCAAAACGATACAAAGCAATACTTATAATTGGAGGGTTTTGCGAGTAATCATTTCTATGTTGAGCAAGCTGTTTTTACTGCGCTCTTTTATACTTTAAACTCACGCACATCAGCACGTGTTGTTTCACATCCTTCTATCAATAAAATTTAAATCTAATTTGCTTTTTTAGCAAATGACGCGTTTTGTTAATTTTTTTTCCCTATTGACCCGACCACCCTTTCGCACATTTCGTTATGGCGAGCATACGGGTAAGTGGTATTGATAAGAATGTCCGGTTTTGCACCGCAACCAGTCCAATTCGTGTGTGTAGCGGTTTCCTCGAAAACCGTGCCACCGCTGATTAACGTCAATAAAAAAAAGTTTCCAATTTTAATTTCACTCGTTTTCATACACCTGAAACCTTGGAATGCCACCTGCGCACCAATGCGCGTGGAAGTTTGGTATGCCGCTAAAGGGGACAGCAAAAGAAAAAAGAATGGTCCAATAGAGAGGTTAGAAAACTTTGACTGCGGGCCACCAAAGCGAAACTAGAAGCTTTGAACGGTTAGTGGTATTGAAGTGGTATTGAAAATGCCACGAATATAAGCGTAATTGAAATAAACACATCAGCGACGGATTATTGGTCGGTTCTACAGCTGTGTTTCAATCCATGGAAGAGCTTAGGTGGTGCGCAAGGTAGGCCACTTCGTCAGGAGGTATGATAGTTATTTTGGATGGAGCTAGAGTTGTGGTTCGCAAAGTAAGATGGGGTAAGAGGATCATAAAAAAATGGAGCACACAAAAATTGTCCCACTGTTGCACTATGGGACCTTATCAATAATTCTTCTTCAAAATCCTTAACCTTTTATGAAGGATATAGCAATAATTGTAAACGATACGGCATTTTATTCAAAAATACGTTACAATGTTATTTTAGATGCATAAAGCTTTAGAAGCATACGTTCCTTGAAGCTCGTTTTCGATTTAATGGAAAATGGCGTATTGGTTAAAATTCGGGTGTTCTAGAGATCTTACTTTGTTCAGATAATGCAGCACATTTTATAATACAATGTGGATGGTGCTGTTTATGAATCACTAATTCTTAGCCTATTAAGGATAGCACAAATAACTAATTACTATATTTAAATACATAACACTTATCCTAGCTTTCCATGGGAATTTATAAAATCCTCCTAAACTACATCGAATTAAAAAAAAACCAAATTATATAATATAAAACAAATTTGCTTTTGTGACCCTATCACGTATCCTTTATGATTAGGAGATGATAATCGCTACATCTTTCGAGCTAAGTCGTTATTTGTCGGTCACTTTCACATAAGGTCGATTTAATTAATATAATTAATAATTAATAATTAATTTTAGTACATATTTAAACTCCACCAATTTTTATTTCAATGTATTAAGTATTAATTAAGTAAGAAACATCTTAAGCCCATACAAATAAATTAAATGGACTCGGATAGTAAGTATTCGTCATATCTTAACATAACATCTTTCACCATCTAGATGGTCGATGGAAAATAATTGATAAAATAATACAAAAATAATTAAAAGATGTAAAAAATGATAATTTTACAAAATTTATTAAACTTATACTGAAACAGAATGGTTTATTTGAGAATAAAAATAAAGATCATACAGGAGATGTAGAAGATTTATGGTATTCGTGTGATATATTTATTGTATAGTTAAGTATACGTTATTTGTTGTACAAATTAATTCTAACTGTATTATGTTAGAAATTATTGTACGTAGTATCGTACAACATTTTAATTTTAGTGTTTTGTACTGTGTCCAGTTGAAACCTATTCAGTGTCCTCTATTAGAAGTACAGTTTAATTAAGTAGCTAAGTATCTTTATGCGCCAGAAACTGTATGAAACATTCAGAACTATCCTTCCCAAAATTAAACAAATTTGAAGGTAAATTGTACAAAAGTCGTACTACAAAAACTTCAAATAACTCGGTCGGTATAATCTGTACATAAACAAAACTAAACTAATGCCTTTATGTTCATGCTGTCCACTTCGTTTTTCGCCCACAGTGCCCCGATAAGAATACTTTCCTCCCGTGCTGGCACACTGTTTCGTTCCTCTTCCAACGCATTCCCGCGGTTGGCTAACGCGTGTAACGAAACGAACGTCAATTCACATTTGCTCGGTCAATGACCTTTTCCGCGCTATGTTTTTGTAGCTGTTGTTGTTGTTGTTTTTGTTGTTGTTGTTGTTGTTTGGTTGATACGTTGCGGAGGTTGCTCTACTACGGGGTGGTTTGTGTTTAGTTAGTTGGCAATGATCTAAATTTTTGGGAACCATCCCGCGCATCGTCGTCGTGGCTTCTCGGCACATTCCTGCCAAACACCATCGATGGTTGAATTTCTTACCAGCTGTCCCCACGCACTCATCTTTCATTTTGTTATTCACGCACCCTCTCTCTCTCTCTCGCGAATGAGCGCGAATGCGTGAGTGCGGATTACGATCGGAAGATCGCGATGAGTTACCGCCGTACGATCGAATGAACGCAACTAAGGTCACTCTCGAAAAAAAGGGAAATTAAACTACTTCACGTTCGTGGCGAACTTTTGCCTAAACAATCGAAAAAGACACGCACTGTCAGATGACCTACAAAAAAAAACCAAAACGACACGCAGAAGTTGCGTGCTTGTTTGCCTTCGGCGTTGTTCGCCCATGTACCGGACGCGTAGGGACGATCGCGAACGAACCCCAGGGCAAGAAGTGGAACGGAACGGTGCGGCCCTAATCCGATAATTTTCTTGTTCTTCCCGCCGCGAGCGTGTTTTGCTCGATTTCGGCAGTCAGTGCAAAATTTTTCAAGGTTCCACAGATGTTCGGTGCGTAAGAATGTGTGTGCGAGCGCGATTTTTAATTTTGGCAACCAGTTTGACGCGCCGTGCCAGAGCGAGCCGGCACCACGGGTACGCTCGGTACACAAATTACGACGCACCGCTAACACGCGCGCTCTACATCATAGTGCGAAGTGGCATTTGGCATGTGGATGTGAGAAGCTTCCTTCTGTTCGGGTGTGCCCGCACAGAAAAAAACCACGACAGAACAAAAAATTCACACAAAAAGAACGTCCACGCGAAAAAAAAAATCAACAAACATCTAGCACACCGACGCGTAGATTCGTTCAAGGACGGCCATTGAACTGCGTGCGTCGCACCTAACTGTGTGTGGGGGCCGATGGTGTTAGGCTAGCATTAGACGTTACCTACCCCTGCGGCCAAGTGGAATGATGGCGTGGCCTGCGCGGACTGCTTCTGCTCCAAAGAACCGACCTCGCTTCCTGCCGCGCACGATCGTTCTACCGTTTCGAACACGTTTTCGCACACAGAAGGTGCGTTTGACCGCATTTTGACGCGCTCTGCAGCGTCACCCTCCCGGGTCCAGCATGCGTACGGTGGTGCGTATACGCACGTACGCGTACGTACGCACACCTCCCGGGGTCGTCCAGCGCAAGGTAGCACGGTATTTTATGTGGATTTTATTGGGTCATTTTTCGTCTCTTTTTTTGTCTCTATCCTTCAAACTTCTAATCAGAACGAAATGCGAAATTTTGTTTTCGGTTTTATTTCCGGAAAGGTTATCAACTAGCTTATTTTCTGGATCAGCAGTAGTGTTCCATTTTTCGTCCATCAATTTTACCATAAGTTTATGTAATTTATTGTATTCTAAGTTGAATGCGTTAATTAAGATATTGAAAATATATTACGTTTATTTCGAAAAATGCTTAGTACCAGAGTTTCAAAAGTATCTGCTATATAACTTACCGGGTATGCAAGGATTCTACTTTCTCTATTATCATATAAACGTTATACTCAAGCTAATGTGTATAATGAGCACCAAATTGCGTTGTTAAATAATGATATTTTATTTTTCGGGATCGATCATGATGATCGCTGTACGTTTCAAGGATACACAAAAATGAGAGATTAGTAATTTTTTTACACGAATCATTCATATGAATCTTCGATTGAGGAGACTCCCAAAAGATTCATTGACTCAGGATACATAAATCATAAATGATGAAAAATAAACGTTATTGGAAATACGTTCTACCGCCAAGAATCAATCATATGACTCTTCCAAGAGGCATTGGAATCATGAGTCCACTCCCAAAAGATTCATGAATCTCTCAAGAGCTCTCATAGATTGAATTTCATAGAATCCAAAATTTGTTACATGAATATAAATAAATCCCGTCAGCAATATCCCGATGTACTATTAGGCTTGGTGTGCAAAGACCGATTTACCTTAAATATTTCTTTTGTTTAGTAAGTGTTCCAGCGAATGTTTTGCAGACTCTACTAAAACATATAGTTCATAAAGTCTGTATTAATGTATATTTATTCGTATAATTAGAGTTTTGGTCAGATTTGTGGACATTTAAAGTGGACATTTATTGCAAAAGCTTACCTAAACTTGTCATGAGACGGTGTGTGCGATAACTGATTCCGCTTAAAGACTTATTGAGATTCATGACGCTGTCACTTAATCCAAAACTAAAAATTAATCAACAAAACGCTTTACAACAATTAAGCAAACCACTGAATAGTGCTTTAATCATGTCAGTTATCGTTTTGGGTAAGTCATTTGGATAATATCTCGTGGGTTTGCTTATAAAGAAAATTGCGTCATCAGAGCGGGTGACGAGTAAAATCATCGTTGTACACCTAATAAATTGCGAATTTAGAATGGTGTAATAATGTATGTCAAAATATTTCTTCAGAAACTTGTGTTCCTCTTTCGCATTGGGCATATGTGGGGTAAAATATTTTGGAAAACGATGGATGTTGAATTATTATGCACAGGTGCTACAAATCACAAACCCCAACCCGTGCGCAATATTCAGTACTAAATATTTACCAAAAGTATGGATTATTTAAAAAAATCTTTTTTAGATGCTGTTTCGTAAAGGAACGGGAATGATTAAAATCAGAGCGCTCATCGGCGTACATACCCGGATGATCGAATCGCGATCGGATCATTTTTCTCTCCTATCCCGCGTGCGTACCTTTTTTGTTCGATCCCATAAGGTCAAACGCGAAATCCGGCTTGGGCTGATCGGAAACATCTGACCAAATAAAACATTCGCGCTAGGCCGCGTCGAAGTTCGGCACTGCTTAGCATCGTTCCCAATCTCCGCTTTTTGCAATTTCCAACGTGATCGTTGAACACACGACACACGGGTGGCGCGATGGTGGCGGGCCACGGCTAGGGAAGTTCGCGGATGGTTCGCTATTTTTTCTACGCATGGCCTCCACAGCGGTCGTTCTTTGCAAATTAAGAAACCGTCCCGCACCACGAACGCCTGCTTCCTAGCGGCGACGACTAGAGCGACCGGTGCCACCAACACCACAGCACAACGGTACCCTTATAATCATTTCGATCGGACTGCTGCTTCCTAGCTTCAGGCGGCGGCTTTGCTTCCTCACCTATCCTAGACCTATCCTAAGCTAGATGTGCCAGAAGCACCCACATCGTCCAACCGTGGCGGTACGTGCGAGTAGATGGGAGGAAATTTAAAAAGCATTGCCATTCAAGGCCAAATTAGTTTCACGATCGGTTCGGTCGTTCGCGATTTCAGTCACCCGTTGTGGTATCTTTTGCAACTGAAATTAAGGTTGTGTGGTTGTTTTTTTTAAACCCCTGCGGTAATCGAACCTGCAGTACTTGAGAGTAATATTCTCGTAAAAATTCAATCGACACTTGTTTGGTGTCCATCAAACCTCAACGACACTAATCCAACTTTGCACGATTCACGATGTCTAGAAAAAGGACCAGAGGAGGGTTGTCAAGTTGTTGTTCCTTAAATTACAAAAATAAAAGTATTCGTAGTTCTTCAATGCAGCACAATCCTTCAATGTTCTTGTTCAACCTGTCAGATAGAGCTAGGAAAATGAAAAGCGACGTACAAGAGGAAGAAAATAAGGATAAAACTGATCGCAGGAGGCACCTGCGACCTCTTTTTTAAACGACAAGTGAAGAATAAAGACCAATTTTTTTTTGGAATACGTAATAACCGTGTCCGGCAATAAAAGTCTTTTTTCAGTTATTTCGTTAGTAAGACCTAGTTCTGTTAGTTAAGAATTAATTTACTACCACGAATAGTGATTCATGACATAACTCCATCTCATATGCCCATATGGAACGCCTATAAAGACTTCACTGGTTGGCTGAAGTTATTCTAACGACGAGACTTAACTTCAAGGACTCTTTTAGACTTGTCATTCTTTATACATTATTCTTCGTGTATGAGATCCACCTTGCAAACATGTCCATACGTACATGGGTGATAGAATACTCAGAATACTGACGCTATTAATAATGGGTATAGCCTGTAATATATAGTTTTTAAAGTCTGAAATTTTGTCAGGATGTTGATCGACTTGCAATACAAGATGATTCCTCGTTTCTTCATCCTTCATTCTGCACTACTGGCGTAGAACTCTGGTAACTTTGAAGCGAACATAAACCAAAGTAAGCAAAAGTTTTGAAGAGCTATTCATGAATCCTTTCCTGGCATGTGAAATTGGTTCACCAAGAGATCACTCAGAGTTGTAGAACTCGTGCTAACTCTCTGGATGCGAATTTAACATCAAATGAAGGTACGGAATTCACGGGATCGCGAATATCTTATCAGGGGTTGATCTGAAATTTCGGAATTCTTCAAAATCTCAGATTTAATCGAGATTTTTCGTTACTGTTATGAGGACACTTAGACATTACATGGACTTCTCTTAGATTGTTCTAGTTTCTTTTCATAAACCATAAACATAACAACCAACACGACCGATATTCAGTGGAAAACAAGATACAAACAATACAATTTTAGACAGGTGAATCTAGTCCGATGATAAACCACTTTTTGATGGAATTGTTTTTCTCGGTCGAGGTGCGATTGACAAACGTGACAATCGACATACTGAATGCAGCACCTGTCAAGGTAGGATGGCACAATAACCAAAAAATAAAAGCACCTCAACTGGAAGCTCTACCGACGCATTCAATCTTTACCGGGTGAAATGGTAACAATTAATGAACCGAACCATGTGAAAGCAGCGTCATCTCGTGCTATCAGTTGTCACACGGTGACTACCGCTAGTGTCCTCCGTGCGTGTTTTGCCGCAAGAACTCGGCAGCAGAGCTCGCCTTCACGACTTTTCAACTTCGATCCAGTGGTGGTTTGGGGAACGTGAGCGTGGCCAGAGCCAGAAAACTTCGAACGACCCACCAAACGAAGCAGAAAGCCATTAAACGTTCATGAGCCGAAAGGCGCACAAAACCTACAAAACAACCAAACGCCCCAAAGGAGAGTGGTCGAATGGCCAAAAGAAGCATGATTTATGGGTGCTTTTTGTAGCAGCTTTCTCAATGCTCCAATCCCCCCCCCCCCACCCAGTTTGGTGGAGGCGCAGTTCCATCCAACTGCTGCTCCCCATCCCGCGACACGTGATCCCCGGGAGGACCTTCGAAACATTCGTTGGGTGCGTTTAAGAACGGTTGTGCACTCGCGCATAGTGGAGCGATGCCGTTTTTTTTTGGGATCTGGTTTTCTTTTTCCTACACGTCAACGGCGGACAAGAACCAAATCAGGTTAGAAAAGAATTAAGACTTAAAGTGAGACCGGGTGCGCACGGTTGGATCGCTTGCAAGTCAGGAGCTTATCTGAGGGGTTTGGAAAAGCGGTGTCTATAGCGCATTGTGGGACAAGACATTCTTGAGCATTCTAAGAATATTTATGGATCTTTAAGTATCTACTTGTTGGTTTGGGGAAAGGATCGCTTCTTAAGATCAATCCAGAAGTAATTCTCGTAGTTTTAGTTGTAATAATTCTAAGATTACCACATATTACCCTGCAATTCTGAGAATATCTTCCATGAAGTTACAATTTTGTCCACCACACCAGCGAGAACTCTATCAGTATTCTACCATCCTCCACGGTGCGATGTAAATCTTATCCTCCCAGGAAGTATACCCCAGGTACATTCATAGCGTTTGAACGAGCGCCAACTGCCTAACCATTCCGCTCCATCCATCTTACAGTGGCGCAGAGCGTGCACCGGGAATTGCCCCGGGGGACGTGGCCCTTTTTGGCACTGCGGGTCGTGACCGGTAACCCGGTGTCGGTACGTAGCTGGCGAACCAGAACTGAGGTTGAGCGCGTGGTTTCTGGGGCTTTGCCTTTTTCTGGTAGTAGTTCTTGTTTCTTGGCATTCTTGGCTTTCCTTTGCTGTTGTTCAAGTTTGGAGATATGAGTTCTGTTTCTTTCCTTGGTACTGATTGTTGTTTTTGGTCTGTTGGCTTTCGGTTGATGTACATTTTCGGGGGGTTTTTATGTTTGGCTCACAATGCCCGTTACGTATTATTTGTTTTTGATGTTGTAGCTTTCGGTGGTAAATTAATTTTCCACTAGCTGTCGTCGAACTTTAGCTTCCAATTTTCAATTTGCAACGCAATGTATCTGAGATGTACTGGGAGGGATCCTAGTCGCAAATAAAAATCGAAAACATTTCCCAACTAGCTGTATTTTTGTCATAGTTTAAAAATTATACCAGTACCTTAGGAATTTTATTTCCAAACCCCCGTTTGTCTCCTCACTTATGCAGTGCCCATTCACGGCTTACACCCGACAATTAATGAGTGCTCTCCGTCGTTTGCGGAAGCTCGGACGCGCTTTGAAGTTCAATCAAATCACCGTTGCCCTTGATGTTGACAATGGTCAAGGGAGAAATCAACATCAAGCTGGGAACCGAAACCCGCCACAGGTATCCGTCCGTACGTGCGGATTGTGCACCGTACCGCTCGCCATTTGATTATCCCAGCTACTACTGGGTCTGCACTAGTTTCTTTTTTTTGCGCCCTGGTGTCTCGAATCCGATTGGAAATGCAAAACAAATCTACTCGCACCGGAATTCACTTACCCACTTCAAGTTCCAGCTCCAGCGCAGGACGGGCGCAAGGTCAGGATTCACCTTCTTCTAGCTTCGCCAGCCTGACTGGGCCGGTGCAGGTCGCGCTCGGTCCGATTCGCTACGATTGATTGAATTTCATGTTTTGATTGTCTTTAGTTGACATTGCCTCTGGGCGAGTGATGCATATGTTCGACCGGTGGCAGCACGAAAAGTTTCCGCCCTGGGATTCGTTTCATGTTGAAGTTTTGCTGAAGTATGTTCAAAATGTTGTTTAGAAAATTGTTTAAATTTATATATTGTCTAAACGGGAATACCATTATTTTTTTTATTAACAGCAAATCTCTTGAAAAATCTATGCTCATAACAGTTTAAAACGATCTCTTGTCCACCATGTTAATCAAGACGATGATTTCGTAATCGATGTGGAGTTTTTAACCAAATTGTGTTAAATTAGTGTTGGGGTTTTTAAATGCTCAAAAAGCTATAAATAAGTTATTGGGTTGTAGCAATGGGTGGTTTTACTATAATTTACTATAATTAAACCAAATACTTTGAACTGCAATGTAATAGATTTTATGTTGACATATGTTGAAAATTATGACATATTTTAAAATAATCTTTTAAATTGTGTCAACTGTCACCAAAATTGATGTAATGTGTAAAACATAATCAACAAAGTTTAATAAGTATATAAATTCCAAAACTGAAATCAATTTCACCTTTCTATTCTTTACTCTTTCGCTAGGCCGATCTACTACTCATATTGCTTTACATACTGCTGCTTCTCTCACTGGCACTCTCTCTTTACGCAGCTAGAAATCTTTCCGATGATTTGTTTCTAGACAGCCAGGTTGCAAGGTAAACTGGCGACCGACCGCAACAAAAAAAAAGAACCAAATCTGCAATCCAACCCTCCGTGGTTCGTTCGTGCCGCCAGCCTAGCGGAACAGCGGCAACAGCCCATTCCCGGGACTACGGGCAAAAGTAAAAACGGTGATTTAGGACCGCGCAGCATTGCGAACGTGTCAGGCTAGTGGAAACGAACGAGATCAACACGGGAGACAAACGGGGTTTCGCTTCTGCCACAATGCCACAAAAACCAGATGGCCTCAATTTGTGGGGCGCCGAAATGGAAAGATTTCGCAAATCGTTCATGTTTTTATTTCCCTTTTTCTGTTGTGCCGTTTGTTGTCGTTGCTCTTGGTGGTGATTTGATGTTTAGGAGCGTCCAATTTCGCGAAACCCGCAGTCGCAGAATCCACCCCTAGCCCGGTTGCCACGGGTTCGATCGCAAATGGGTACGGGTATGGAGATGGTAAGATGGACAGCGGGCGTGTCGGGTTGCAAATTTCGCGATCGAATTGATATATGGAGAGCATGATTAGGGTTTGACGGTACAGAGAAAGGCAACGGATGGGAGGGAACTGGTGCGATTTGGGAGAAAAGTTTTCGACAGAAAAATAACACGGTGACAATTGCGTTTGGTTTCACTGCGGATCGTTTCCTTGTGCCTTGTTGTATCTGAAGCTAGATTATTTGAAAGATTCATATTTTTAGTCGCTTTGTTTTTCAGCAGTGTATCAGAAATTTGGTTAAAATATTACCACGTATTACGTTTTTTCCTTTAAAATTGAAAATAATTTATTTTCGTAATTTTGTTTCTTGGGAAAACCCAACGCAGCATTAGCATCAGAGGTTGATGAGAAAAGTAGAAACATATAAAAACGGTTAACCCACGAGCATGATGACGATGTTTGTCGATTACGCCCCACATTATGCGCCACCTTTGCACAAATTCGCAATACGCGTAAAACGAACAATTTCGATCCGGTCGAGTCGAGATCCGGTGCGAGAGCTTTCCCAACTCCGCAGCAACTGGAGCGGTAAAGGTAACGACGTGCCTTACGAAGGTTGTAATTTAATCGTTTATTGCGTTGAGGGAGGGGGGGGGGAGGGAAAGCCTGGCTACGAAAAATGGGCAAATTCTTCCTATTTTCCCAACCCCCTACGAGGGGTACTGAGGTGCGGGTAGATGCGGGTAGTTCGGTCAAACTTTTGGCTAACTTGCTTGCTGATCTAATCTGCCACTAGTAGCTTCCCTGGCCACGTGGGAGAAATGTAATCATTTTCAACAGGTGGTACGAATTTCCCGGTTCAAGGCTGTAGCGTGCAGTGACCCAGTTAATGCCGGGCACGGCACCAAACCCACACGGTTCTTTGCTTGTAATTAACTCCTCCGGGTGGATGCGATGCTTCCCACCGGCAGGGAAACTTTATCTTTGGTTTGTTGAGCTGTAATTTGATATAAAATTGTTGGATTGATGAAATAATGGAACAGTTGCTTGAACTCGCATTAATGTGCTCAAGTACAGAAAATGTATGCTGTCACTACCAATGCGTGGTCAGATTTTGTCATGATAAAACTCCGTAAAAGAACATTTGTTTTAAAAGCAAGATTATGCTGGTATCCCACTCAACTCCGCTAGTATTCCCATTCAAATCAGGCAAGAATTATATTGGAAGTTGTTGTGTAGGAAATGTAGTATATTCCAACGTTCTTGTGGATATTTTATTTTGAACTGGATCTATTTTTTATGGAAAATGATATATTCCTTCGAATGCTTGATATCAGGAGAAGATGCATTTACAGAACTCTAGCCTCAGTCCGACTTACTTATTTGTCAGGTTTTTGTCTGTCTGATGGAATCATTTCTTCATCATCATCATCATCATCATCATCATCTCAAATTGGATCTATTACGCTTCCTCTACCGACAACCTAAAAGGACCTCATGCGGACGACCTAAAAGTACTTTACGGACTGGGTCGTCCGGTATCATTCTCATGACGTTGTAATAATCTCGGTCGTCATGCAATAATGCTTCGCGGACATCTTCTACATTTACGTACCACTTCTATTTCACATCGTCCAGGCGATCATAAGAACCTCGAGGAGATTCTTCATACTCGTAGGATACTTTGAGGCCTTACCTAGAGTAGGGGAACACTCAAAGCTCTTGTAATGGGAAGACGTAAGGTTTGGTTGAGTGTTAGCTCAAACAGTCCAGAAGGTTCTGTCTCGTCTAAACTGAGCCATCTTTATTTATACTCGCTTTTACATTGTTGTTTTTGCTCTATTTGTTGAAGAATGTTTCGGGAAATGACCTCAATAAAATTGCTGATAATTTTCTATGCATTTTCTATTGTTGATGAAAAAAAACCTTTTTAAAATAAATAATGGGAAGTAGAATGTGAGAAGTGGGTAAAATTTTGCTAGTCTCTGGAATTTTAGGTGAAATATAAAAAAGGCGATCTTCAAGCATTATTAGAAAATATGCTTGCTCTTATCAATCATCAGAATTTGTTGTAATATCTATGAATATATTCTGTGGAATTTTTATGGGATATATGGATATGGGAAAGTGTCACGTCGCTTCGTCGATAGTACGACAGTGAATTTATCGTGCAGTTAGTATAAATCCTTCTGGACATCTTCCTCTCCAGAAGTGCTAAGAGGGTTTCATCAGTTTTAGACAAAGTGCATGTATTCGTTCATCAAGAAAATGTGTTAAATAACCATAATTTTAAACCTTACGAAGGTCTCCCATGCCTGAAGTCAAAAGAAAATAAATTACCAAGAGGTCATCAGTCCCTAGCGTTGTAGCAGTTATTCAAAGTAAAAAAAAACGTTTGAAGTTCAACAATTAGTACGAATCGAAGATAAGTTAGCAAAAGTTTTAAAATATGAGCTACTAAGCTCCTGATTTATTGTTAATAAAATTGAACTAACTAAGAAAATAACTTACCAAGTGGTCATCACTCCCTACGGTTGTTTAAACCAGTTATTAAAAGAAAAAAAAACGTTTGAAGTTCAACACTCAGTACGAGTCGAACACGTTTCAGGGCAAGTCTTAAGAAATGAACTACTAAGCTCTTGATTAATTGGTAATAAAATTAATTTTTTGAGTCAGTTCAGTCATAGACAACAGTTCTAGGTCTCTTCGATCTGTGGTATTTAGCGACCTAGACCAAACAACGAGGCCATGCGATTGCCTAGAGAGCTTAACGCAATTTTGACTTTAGAATATCTTCGGACGACTAAGTCGATGCAGCCGTTAGATCAAAATAGGTTATATTTAACAAAAACATCTTACGTTTTTTGAACCGATAGTTATGATGCTTAGTCCTCTCAGATGTCTAACTTTACTTAAATACTATTTTACCCGACAACTTATGAGATATAACAATCGTTTGGTGGCCTTAACTTGGAGAACGTTAAAAACTTATTTGGTCTAAATCTGTAGAACTCCATTAACAGTAGTTTCATGGCACCTTGTAATATCAAATAACGTCATTTTACCCACTAATGCCTCCAAATATTCAACGAAAGCTCCGAAAGCACTAACCAAACTTCAGCAACCGAAACGTGACTCATTGCGCTAATTGTTAACCAAATTACTCGTTGGCTGGTTCGAATTGCATTTCGCACGGGCGTGGTTGGTTCGTTTTGCGCACAGCTCCCGGCCATACCCATCCATGCCGTCTTCCATTCAGCTAATTATCTGCATTCGATCTGCATCGTTCCCGCGGTCTTATCAAAACTCTCGCACATCATCACAACGAAAGCTGTCACTTTTCTGTCAACAAGTTTTGGGTCGTGCAAAAAAAAACGTAGAAAGATAAACGATCCGTGACACAGATGGAACAGGTGTTGCGATGCGGAGGGCAAGCGGGAAGATGTTTCACTCCAGCACGAATAGGTAGCCCGGGTCGGTCAACCCCGATACCGCTTGTCATCGCCCAAACACGGAAAGCACGCCTGACATGCTGACACTGCTCCATTATGCTGTGAAGCCGTTTTTGCATCAGGGAGCTTCCGTCCACCGTTGATTAGCCTGGCGGAGCAGTAAAAGGAGATAATTTCCACCGCGTGCGGATGGGACGCGAGGTGGCGAGCAGTGAAAAAGAGGGAGAAAAAAAACTTTATCGCATACCGCAGCATAAATCATTCATAAAAGTCTAACTTTAACACACAAAGTTGCGGTCGCACTGCACCGCACAGCGACGATTCTATTCGCGTCGCGTGGTTCCAGACCGCGCGCCCATTGCACAATGGGAAGGTAAACGATTGTGGATAGTGGGTTGGAGAAAAGGAGAGTAAAAAAACAGATGCAAATAAAGCATTTCGAACTGCCATATGATAGGTAAGGAAACTGTCTTTTCTGGGTGTCTGGATGACTCAGGGCGCGAGTCATTCCTGCTTCCGAGTGCGGAGCTCCATTTATTTCTTTGGGAAGTGCATCCCGATGCACCGTGTCGGAACAGAAGCGGGTGGCCGGACGGACGGACCTGTTTGACGTTTCATGGTTCATTAATTTGTGTTTGGACGTTTAGACACGTTTTCGCATTGTGAATGTGCAGCGTTCGGTGGGACGATGGGGCGACATAAATGAACGTTATGATTTCTTTCCCGCTTTTCCTGATGGTTTGATTGGGGAGTGGAAGAAAGTAAACAAAAAAACAACAACAAGAGCAACACAATAAGCTGCATCATGCACCGGGATGCACGCGATTTCAGTGCAGTTTTTTGTGTTGTGAGTTATGAACAAAACAAAAAACACTCTTCACTGAAACAACGAACCCGAACGTACAACCAAACCAGAGGTAGGAACGGCAGGACGGGTACTTTATTTAAAAAAAAGTAACACACAACCGAACATAAACGTGCAACTGAGTTCATTAAAATTGAAGTTTTTTGCTTAAATAACGAAAGGAAGCTAAAGCTGCTTAATGCAGTTCCAAAGCAATATGCAGTAAATTTCGCTTATGTTTAGGGTGATTATGTATGGAATTTATTCGCTGGTTTAAATTTGTTCAATTAGCGCGGAATGTTTCGTATCGATCTGTTTTACTTTACATCGGCGGAGAAGTGGAGTTTCTCGATCAGATTAAGCGTTTGGAAGGCAAAGGTGCAGTGCTAATTACGTGTTTTTCATTTACAGCACAACAAATCGAAATAAATGCTCTAAATTTGAGCACTTGTTTTTGCTCGTCACAAATTACATCTACCTTTTCGAATAAAATGTGCAGTATTTGGCGTGGCAATGAAAGGGGCAATGTTAAATTATATCTAGCCACTACAAAATATGACCCATTGGGTGAGTTTATCATTGGCATGCTCACGCCAATCATTCCAGGAGCCATTCACCAACATAAAAACAGCAACTATAAGAAGCAAGCAGAAAGAGGTCAAACAGAAAAGAAGTGCAACACTGGCCCATTCAGCATGGGTATTGGGTATAAGAAACATAAACTATTGCAACATTAATTATCATTTATCATTCGTTTGCGTTTTGTTCGTGACTCACCCAGCGCGCACAGGGGCAGGTGTTTGCGAGTGCTGCAAAAATGGGAAGAAAAACGTTTCTGAAAGCAGGACATCATATTGTTACGTGCATTTGATGAAATGTAATGTAACTAACTTAGTTTGCTAGCTTTAAAGTGCGAACAGATCGATATCGGGCGTGTAGCATGAAGTGTTGAAACGAACAGCATTACATGAGATGAAACATTGAACTGTTTTTAATGTTAGAATTAAATTTTACATGATTAAATTGCAAATAATGAGTAAACATTCTAAACAATTCATACTTTAAATATTATATATGATTGTTTGTTTACATAATTTAACCCTCTAGCTATAATATTGAACGTTTCATTTCTAAATTCACAATCTTTATTCATTCGCGGCGATATAGTCAGCCTGTTTTTTAATTCTTTGCAAATTTTAAGGTTTCATGAAAATATAACGATTTTTTTTAACGAAAAATTGTTTATCTATCGCATTGCTTTCGAGATTAGCTTTAATTACCAAAAAATATAATTTAAATAACAAAGCATTTTTTTAGACAATACTATTTTAATAAATTCTGATATAAATGATAAGTATAGTTACATATAAATGTATTTATTGTTATTTATTTATAATTTATATTTCATTTCAATAATTTTTTTTTATTATTTACAAATAGACTTATTTATAAATAATTTTAACATAGTGCATCAAAAACCTAAAAAAATAAACCTAAATGAAATGAAAAAAAAAATGAAGTTATAATAATTGTTAAGCATTTTTTTTATGTAATGCAATACCTGTTTAAAATTGTTTTGTTGCTTATTTCTAACTTACACATAGGAGCCAGTTCTTTTAATCTCGTAAAAACAAGTGCACACATGTGTCACCCATTTTTTGGGTGACGCGGAACCTCGGGAACTTTTCACATTGCCCATATATTGGTGATGTTACAAGGAACGTGTAGTAAAATACTTAAAAATATTTTAAACTTTTTTATTTCAATTAGAATTTCAAAAGTTTTTGAATACCGCAACCCCAGATTCTAAGTGTATCCCTCCATATAGGTAAACGTTGGAATAATTCTCACAAAATTATTGATGTAACATCAAATTCATTACGTTAATAAGCTTGCAAACGCATTATCTTCAAAATGAAAGATAAAACTAAAGCAAATCATTTCAACCACACAGAAGGGAGTACGAAAATGGAAATCATTTCACACCGATCACTGACCGATTGGCAAATCCAACCACCGAAAACTCGTTCCATATTTGCGTTCGGTAGCAAAAAGAAAGGATTGTGTGCACGAAATGAAAGAAAGTTGAGCGAATTCTTGAAATTCCGCACGAAACTTTCAAAGTGATCGTTCATTGATAAAGTCGCAGCAAGAGAACGAGAAAAAGAGAGATCTTGTCGGATGGGAAAGAGCATTGACAACAGCTCCAGGAGATGAGGATCGAGGTGTCGAAGCTTCAAAGCTTCTCGAATGTCCAGCTTTGATTTTCCCCCGGTCAAGGCGAGCATGGCTAGAAGAAGTCCATCCACGCAGCATCAGCGAACAATGCAGGAGCGAGCGAGACCGAACCGGGCTGCCTCGTGAATGTCACATTCCACCGGGCGGAGATGAAGGGAGGCCAAAAATCCCGTTAGCATGATTTCATCCCTCTCGTGTTCTATCCTTTCGATTCCAGTTTTTGGTTACCTTCCGTTTTACCCTCCGCTGCATCCCTCGTGTTTGGAGCTTTGGAACTCGCAACACACGCAAATCGCCAATGTGTGGGCCTCAACGGGGCCGTGCCCACCGACCGGGTCCGATTTGGGTTCCGTTTTTGGACACACACACACACAATATTTATGATACGGCGGGCTGTCCAGTCTCAGACACCGAAGTCAACGAAAACATGTTCGCACATTCCTGGCGATTCACTGGCGAATTCAGTCGGTTCATCCAGGGATACTCAAATGAGGGGAAAATTGTGAGTGAATTTAATTTCCACATGATAAACTAACCAAAAGATAAAAGCTTTTCATTTTGTAAAGTTTTTACCACCTTGAGGAGTAACTGTTTTGGTTTGTTCGATTTTTTAGTAATTTTGTTTCAAGTTGTAATTCTATATATTTTGTTCTATACTTGTATTATTTCTAATTAATTTGAAAAATTTACAACTTAGTTGTTTACTATGCTTACTTACTGTTTACTTACTTCATGGCTTTAATAAACTTATTTCATTCATAAAAACTAATAACATTTGTGCTTTGTTGTTCAATTGCTTAAATTTTGTTTTTTTTACATTTTATGAAAACCGTTATATTATAACATGAAATAACGTAATATATTACATTATAAAGTTATACTTTTAATTTTTAACATTTTTCTGCTTTTTTAATATAATTGGAACGGCCAGGTCGTGTTACAAATTTTTTAAACATACTGAATTGAACAAAATACAACGAATAATTTTAGACGCAAAATTCTACCAATTAAGAATATAACTTCTAATGAAAAGAAAAAAACTTATAACAGCTATAAAAAATGTAGAGTTTCGAGAATGTTTAGAGAGAAAATTAATATTGCTACTTTGGATAAAAAATCGTACAATTTCGCCATTAAACATCTCGCTGCTTGTTATCTTGTTATCATGGTATGTAGTTACACCTTCAACTTGCTGAAAACATCCCCTAATATCGGTCAAGGTCGTTTACAGTTGTTATCTAATCGCCCATACAGCTATTTTCTGCAACAGAGATAACATTAAACACAGCAACTTCTATCTGGAACATTTCCTTCAACAAACGTCAACGTCAGTTGCGGTACGGTGATAATGCAATCGATTGACCAAAAGGGGAGAAATTGAGAGATGGTATTGAAACAGTCAGATTAAACTATTGAATTGAAAGGATAATAATCGAAAACTTGTTTTAAAGTAAAGCGCATCCCTTAGATACAAAGAAACATTTTGTAATCTAGGAAAAACGAATAAAAACTCAACATACATAACAAAAGAAGAGATAAAGAAATGAAAACCAAAGAATGAAATAAGATAAATTAATGAATAGCCCAAAATACTCACGTCTTTTGGATCAACCCAACGCTGTTCGCTTTACAGCCCAAATAGAAGGGGAATTATGTTGCTTTTCCCCTGTCTAAAAATGTTCCCCTCCAAAAACACGATTCCCGTGTGCTAAAGAATCCTGCTCTCACCGCTAAGAATCGCTCAGACAGGATCCCTTTCGTTGGAGGTTCGTGTTTTGCAAACCAAAAAAAAAAAACCCAGAAGCCGTTTTGCCGATCGAACATTTTTTTCACCCGTTTTCGTCTGTACCGTCTGGCCGGACGGTCCGGTGTGCTGTACATAAATGCACGTTTTTGAAATGCTTGAACGTCGTCGTCCTGGCACCTTTTTTGTTCCTCGGGCAGTCCGACGAAACGCACCGCTAGGCAAGGATACACACACACACACAGGGTGAGCGACTTATTTATCGGCTTGATTTATGGCTTTCCGGTAGCGCGTTTCTCGCCTGCGTTTGATTTCACTCTCTTGCTCTTCGGACGTTCGGCTCGCGCTCTTTCACACACAGTAGCGCTGTTCTTTTCCGGCACGCTGCAACAAAAATCATTCGCCAGCCCGCTAAACACACGCAGTCGCGCCACGTGTTGTTGGGCCGAGCCTACGGGATTGCCGCTTCTCTACCAACGGACGACAATGGCGATATCTTTCACAATCGCATTCCATCGGTGAAACGGTAAAGTCGCACGCTCGCGCAGGTTCCCGAACAGGCGTCTCGGATGGGTAACGGACTGTTTTCTGCACAGTTTTCCAACCCAGTTTTCCCAAAGGTGGCCAGTGGTTCGAGTTCTAAGTTGCGAGCCCGGATTAAGTGATCGAAAATATCCCTTTTCTGCAGTGTAGCGAGTGGTGGCCTTCAGTGTGTAAATCCTTTTTTGTCCAATGGTTGCTACGATCTTGTCACGTTTTGGAAAGGAAAACTATCAGCTGTCATTTGCCCTAAAATTTTGGGGTTTGATCGAGTGTTGTGACAGCATCTCTCCATCCTCAGAATGTAATTTGCAGCCAGACTAAAAAGGTTAGTAATAGTTCGATTATACTACGGTACGGTTCTTCGTCGTCTCCTGGCATCAGAATTTACATCCACCGGTTCTGCGTATTTTTCTCTTCATTGCCGTTTTGTCACCCTGTCTGGCGCGCGTGCCTCGCATTAGGAACACGTTTAATCCTGTCCCGAATGCGTGCCCTTCGTACGGGTTTGTGTTGTCTTTCTTTTTGCTGTCGTTGCTCCGTTTCGTTTGTTCCTTGTGCCATGTGCGTGTGTGCGAGCATTAAATTTGAAAATTAAATTTACTTGCTACACGAACCGGCCGCGGGCCGGTTCGCTTTGTTGAGCCGTCCTTTTTTTCCAAAACGAGGGGTTGCGTAAACATGCGAGACATTCGCATTTCAGGATTGATTCGCAACTTGCACACAGCAGTGGAAGACGGGGCCGGTTGTTGCCTTTTTTTATTTGTCTGTTTCATTTCCGCGCCCGATCTAACGATCTTTTTTCTTACCCCTTTTCTTTTCATTTGTTTGTTGCTTTCTTCTGCAGAATTTCATCGGAAGCGGAACGGGAAACGAGCGTCCGCGATGAACGTCTTCGCCACTTCGGGCCGCCTTGCTAGGCAAAGCAAAAACTTCACCGCAACAAAAATGAAGAAATTCGCACAAACAACAACGAACTGGAGCGCAAAATGAACGCGCTCCCCAACTTTTGGGCGAGAGTGTCCCCACTTTTACCCTCCCAAAACACTGTGTTGGTGCGCTCCCCTACGCAATTTCTGCGAGGTCTTTGCGTGTGTTTCATCTGCTGCGGCCGAAGAAAGAAAAAAAGAAACAACAAAACTCCCCGTTTCAAAGGGGAATTAGTGAATTCACGAGTGCGTGTGGGATTCGCTCACGAACGGTGCGTGTGTATGTGTGTGAGTGTGTGTGTGGCTTGGGAGAGCGAGCGAAGAAATTCGTGCGAGTGCGTTTTTATTCAGTCGAATCTAAACGAAATAAAACCACGACGGAAGAGAGAAGCTCCCCGATACCTTTGCAGCTGGGAGAAAGAGATGCGGCAACTTACTACCCTCCCCCCCTCCCTCCGCTCTTAGGAATGAAAGGAAAAAAAAACCCGGAAGTACACGCCAAAAAAGTGGTGCGGAGAAGAAAAACCTTCCATGCCCGCACGATGCGATGCGACGTCCAAGTCCAGCGAGGAGGAAAGATCGTGAGAGCGAGCGCCAACGCGAGAGAGAGAGAGAGCGCGCGAGCGCGAAAATTCCGAGAGTGTGAAGCGTAAGCGTGAGAACGACAAGCCGCGCATTTTGGGGGATGCAGAGTTCGGTCGAATCGGATGGCGTTTTATTTAAGTTTGAATTTAAGCAGCGTTCGGATCGGTACAGCCTCCCGTGGTTGGGTTATCGGATCCTGTACGCCGGATGTTTCCGTCGCCTTTGCCGTGGTAAAAAGCACTGCCCAGGCGTTTCCGTCCCTTCAACGAGCTGGTGTTCAGCGCTCCAAAGCTGCCAGCCTCGCGAGTCCTTCGTCGGACACTGGAGACGGTGCAATGTCCTTTCGTAGCAACCGAAGCAGCAGTTACGCGTTTTCAAGTGTGATGTGTGATGCTTTACGAAACGGTTTTTTTTTCAATCACTTTGGTTTTTTTATTGTTTCATTGTGCGAACTAAATGCTGTGCAAAGAAGATTTAAGAGTGATTTAGCGAAACGGTTTTTGTTTTGTTCCTGGAAACTCTGCAGTGCAAAAATTGGTGCTTTTTCGATTGGTGTGCATTTTAAGGTTCCAAGGTTTTCTTTTTCCTCCAGTTCCATTATTTTGTGCCAATTTGTGTTCGTTTTGCTATGGTTTGCTAAATGTCGGTAGAAAAAAATCTTGTCTTGTGATTGTGTGAAATGACACTTCATCATGTCAACTTTGATGCTTTTGTTTTTAATCTTCTGCGCTCATCGAAACCCGTGCCAGTCAACTCACCAGCAATGATATTTTTTGTTCAAATTATGTTGAAGCGGACCATCGGAAGAGAGTTATTGTGGCTAAAATGGTAAGTTTTTAATAACTTTTAAACACTTTGCGAATTTTTTACCAATTTCAAAAATACCATTTAAAATAGTGGTCAAATCGTTAAATAAGTAAAGCTTAATAAAACAACACACCACTCTCGGGTTAGGGTTCAAATCTTGACTGAAGTCTGTCGTCCACTTCATGTAGGTAGATTTTAATTATTGGTCCACTAAAAAATTTTAATTCCTGGATAATACGACAAAAGTCGTCATTTGCGAAAATATAAAAAAATACATAAAATAAATAATGTAAATACATATTTTTTAATTCCTTCATAAGGTTCTACAAAATATCTGTTTTTATAACTTTAACAATAGTCCCTTAGAAAAGCAAGTCTTATGCCAAAATTAGAACTCAAAAATAGGAAGAAAAAAATCATTTGCAAAAATGAATCATTTCCAACATTCGTGAGGAATTCTCTGAACAAGTAGAGATAAGTGTGATGTCAATACCTTTGACAGCAATCGGACGTGCGCAATGTTTGATATGCCGATCAAAGCAGACATCCTTCAAATGTATTATTTTGTTTGAGCTTGGAAGAAGACACCCGGTACAAAGAATGACTTCATTTTATTGAAATCCCAACCACAAAAAAATTACTCACACCAGTGAGTAACTTTTGATAGCATTGCATGTATTGAAGTAAATCAGAACCTTTTTTCTTATATAAAGTATTTTACATTATTATTTATTATGATTTAATTGAACTAGAACTTTATTGCTGAAGAAAGTTTTTGTTTCCTTAAATGGACAACCAAACCAAACGACTCACGCTAGCATTTTGAAGCTGTTAATCACAAGCCTCACAGATAGCGCTGCGCGCACTTCACACACACATATGCACGCCCTACCGGAAGTGGGCACCATCCTCCGACCACCGGCGATGTTTCGGTAAAACGCAGCATTGGAAGAGAGCAAACATTTGCGCTGCTCAACCACATTGCTCCTGTTCCCCTGGTGATCGTCTAACCGGTGCCACCCCATTTGCTAAAGGGGTTCGGTCTTCCGCAGCCGGGGTGCCGTTTGTTTCCGGTTCGTATTTCCGTTCCGTGTCCGCTGATACATCATCTTCTTGTGTGTGTTTTTTTTTGTTGCTGCTTTTCGTGTGTTTCCAGTTGCAAATCGCACTTGTGTTAGACTTACCAAAGCGCAGAGGAAAAGAAAATCCGCTCACACACACACACAGTGCCAAAATGGCAAAAAGGGAAAACTCGAGATCGACTGTTGGTGTATATGGGTACGAAATGGTTCTGGGTGGTGGTGTTGGGTGGCCTCGTGAAGCAATTGGAATAATCAAATCGATCATGCGTGGCAGGCAGTCTTCACGAGATCTCCAACAAACCTCCAACTGCAACAACTTGTCGCAGAGTACATGCCGAAATGGAAGAAAAGTGTCTTATAAAAATGGAATTGGAACATCTCATCTCATCGATTTAATTTCTTGAAGGTACGGGTTTGTTATATATTCGAAATTAGACATCTTGTAATTAAAAACTTACAAACATTGAATTTAAATTCCTTCATTAATTGAAATTGAGGTTTATATTGCTTAGATTCTTGAAGTTTCCACTTTGTCCACTTTTGTCTTCTTGAAGTTTCCACTTTGAATTTCTTGAGGATTTTTCTTTAATTTATTTAATTTAATTTAATTTTAATTTGATTATCTTTAAATTTTATTAATCGCTTTTTCTTGCTGTTTTTTTATTCTGAAACTTCTGAATTCTGAAACTAAAGCTTTATAGTTTTCTATAAAGACGTTTAAATAAAATCTTTAAACTATTTACCTTTAAAGAGGTTTCCTTTGCTGTCAAACAATCAAAGAAATCGAAAGACAAACAGCGTAAATTGTTCGCCAGCCAACACAGAAAATTTTTTTACAAAGACTCACCATCCAAAAAACCACTGGCACAACTGGCTGATGTCATTTCGCGTATGCTCCGACGCATATCGCCTAATCTAAGGCCCCCGGTCGCATGGACACGAGCATCGCGAAAAAGGCAAAACCAAAAGGTTGCCCTTCGTGCCTCCACCGCCCATACAAAGCCAGCCGGGCGCGCCCTCCATCCCGTCGGGCCACAAAGAGCCGAATTGTTGTGGTCGCCCTCCGCACACGGCTCCACGCTCTCCAAACGCTGCTTCTAGTTACCGTGGGGGTGGGCCTGGGCAGGGTGGCCGGGTGCAAAATGGAGGGTCTAAACACATACGCGCACCGGTTCGCGGTTTGCGTATGTATTTATGCGAATTTTACGCATTCATTGAACGGTGGAGCAGATGAAGCTTGGAACTGGCGGTGCCGCGCAACGGGGAAGAATGAGCGAGTGAGAGCAACGAGTGCGCGCGCGCGCGCACGCTCGACGGGGGCCAGTTCGCGCAAAGTTTAGCGAATGTGACCTTGGCACGAAGGAAGTTTCTAGTTCTTTGCCGGGTCTGCGTGTTGCACCACCTCCTTTAACATCTTCTGGGTGGACGGTTGTTACCCTAAGCACACACACACACACATACGTACGAAGCTTCCATTTGCGAATTGTGCTCTTTAAAAAAGGCACAGCAACCAACAGCAAAAAAAACGATTGAAGAAACGAAACAGAACGCGCACACATACGCATACACGAAATTTGGCAAATTTTTTTTTCGCCACTCACTATCTCTCGCGTATTTAACTTTTTTTCCCCGTCTTCTTCCCAGCAGCACTCTGTCCCTGGCTCTTCCCTCCCGGCACCTTGCAAGCCCCTCAGTTGGGAACCGGTAGTATCTCAAGGGTTAGATTGGGGTCTGGCGTTCGGTGCTCGAGTGTTGTTGCTATACCACGGATGCCTTCCACTCTCAGCTTCCATCAATGTAGCTTTACCGCGCACACACCCCACAGAGGGGGGAGGAAAAAAATTATGGTGGGTTGGTCATGGCTAATATTGCGTGTGTCTTATTTTCCGTGTTCTTTGCCTAGATATTGCGCATGTTTTAAGAATAAGTGGTGGCTGCTGGTGTTGCCGCCGCTGGTGCGCGTATGTTTAAATTTCGCGTGCCACCCGCCGCCACCAACTCCCACCGCAGCGACGAACCCCGCACGCGCTGGGTATGCGTGGTGTCGTCTCCATCAGCGATCGTGTCGCAACGATCATGTGTTTGCGAATTTCTCGCAGATGTTGGAGGTTTACAGGGTTTTTGGTAATGAACTTTGTGTCACCTTAGAATATGCTTCAAATTATGTCTACATACGCTTAGTATATTGCTGATTAGTGGTAGAAATGATGAAAATATTAATGTTGTATAGAGGAAATAATAAGTATATATTTAATATAACAGGTCGGCTGATAATTGTTCGGCCTAACACATATATTGCGCTAGAAGAATTATATCCATATCATATTTCGTTTGTTCCAATCTTTCTCTCCAAATTTCACAGCACTCGGGCCATAACCTAATGAGCTAGAGCATTTTGTGTGACACAACTTTTGTGTTTTGAGTAATCATGGAAAAGAAGGAATTTCGCGTGATGATAAAATATTAGTTTTTGAAGGGGAAACATATAGTTAAAGCCAAAAATTGGCTTGATGAAGAGTCTTTGGACACTGTTCCACTAAAATCAACCATAAAATATTGGTATGCTAAATTTAAATGTGGTAAAATGAGCCCTGAGGACGGTTAACACAGTGGAAGCCCAGAAGAGGTGGTTACAGACAAAAACATTTAAAAAATCCACAAAATTTTCAAAAGCAACCATAATGTGAAGTTGATCGAAATAGCTGACACCCTAAAGATGTCTAAGGAACGTGTTGGACATATCGTTCACGAGTATTTGAAAGCTCTGTGCAAAATGGCTGCCGCACGAGCTCACATTTGACCAAAAACAATAAGGATTTGATGATTCGGAGCAGTGTTTGGAGCTGTTTGAGCGAAATAATTCCGAGTTTTTGCGTCAGTATGTAGAATGGATGAGTCTTGACTTCTCCACTTCACTCCAAAGTCCAATAGACAGTTATCCGAGTGGACAGGACGCAATGAACCTGCTCCAAAACGGGGAAAACGCAACAATCAGCTGGCAAGGTTATGGCGTCAGTTTTTTGGGATTTGCAAGGAATAATCTTCATCGATTATCTTGAGAAAGGAAAGACCATTAATTGCGACTACTATATCAAGTTATTGGAGCGTTTGGAGGACAAAATTGCCTAAAAACGGCCACATTTGAAGAAAAAAAAATTGTTTCAACCGTGCTACAAATCAGTGGAAATAATGCCAAAAATGCATGAATTAGGCTATGAATTGCTTTACCACCCACCGTATGTCGTAGATCTGGCTCCCAGTGACTAATTCCTTTTCTCAGATCTCAAAAGGATGTACTCTGAGAAAAAAAATCCTCGGATGAAGAGGTGATCGCCGAAATAAAGGCCTTTTTAGAGGTAAATGACAAATTCTACAAAAATGTTAACCCAAAATTGAAAACCGACTATAATTGGTGTTAGGTGAACACCCTTGAAGGGATGTATGTTGAATAAAAAAAATAATTTTGCAAAAAAAGTGTTTTATTGTCTTACACCAAACAATTATCAGCCCACCTTTTATAATATGTATAGATATGCAAAAACATATTTTTTAAGGAAGATCTATAATAAGTAACCCATTATGCAAATCCTTAACCAAACCCAGTAGGCAAATTTTCTGGTTATCAACATTTTGCACTGCTCTTCAATCGAGCAATTCTTGACTAAATTGTTGACTAACATTCAACCAACAACATAATGATGATCAACAAGGATACTCCTAGTTTTGTTATATCCAGATCCGGTTACAATAAGTGAGAGATATTATTAAATTCGGCCTATATTTGTTCCCTTGCACTGGTGACTTATTCGATAGCATTTGAGTATTCTTTTCTTTACTTACACTCGACGGTCACGGCGAGTTGAATCGTTCGGTGCCATTCTGTTGGAACATGTCCAGACCATCGAGTCCTGGCGTATCTAAACCGTTAGACGACAAAAAAAACATCGTTTATCTAATCGAGATTATTAATTCTTTAATCAATCAAGCAAGGATCAATGACCAAAACAACATACGTTTAAGTAGCTAAAAAGCAGCTTATGCACTTCCCCGAAGAACATCCTCCAGCCCTTTGTTATTTCAATTCCAATATATTCGAAAGACATCTTGAATGTTAACTATCTGAATATTTAAAGTTTGAATATTGAATGTGCTTACCAGCATCACTCACCGACGCGCGTTGACACACTGACTGGAACGAATCAAATTTAACAGATCAAGGTGAAATCAAGGTGAAATAAACTCTCAATTTGCTCAGACCTAGAAAATCCGGCAAGCGATATCAAAAGCAAATAAATTCATACGAAACTTATTCATGCTACTTTATCGCATCGCAACTCAACGACACACGTAATCTGGGTGTCTTTCAACAAACCTTTCGCCCTAAACCCAAATTAAGCTGGCTTTGATATCCGGATGGAGATGAAAATTGGCATTCAGCTGTAGCGTGTTTTCGTCTATTTTTGGCACCTTCTTCCACTGGAGATTATGAACGGAAAGTTCATCATCTTTCGTAAGATGATCTGTTGGTATCTCATTTGAATGTGTTCCTAATATAACGGTGAGAAATGTTAAGGCAGGAGTGGCTCTCATTGATGATTACGGTATGCGTTGCGTATGTAAGCTAACACACGAACCCACCCAACGCTATGCTTGAGAACGCTTATTAAAATTTCAAGGAAAGAGTAATTTTGAAAACCTTGAATGCTGCCCGTTTTTTTTTTTCGCCCGGTGGCCCAATGTGTTAGAAGTTTTTTTTCCCTCGAGAGGGAGAAAGTTTTTTATTCGACTACAGGGAACTACGGGGAACTGCTCTGCATGTTGCATGGACGGGCCATGGCAAACCTCACCAGACACGGGCAGAAAAAGTCGTACAAATTAAATCTAACGATTGCGCTCGATTATGACACACGATGAAGGCACAAAACTTCATCGCGGCTTGACGAAGATCGCAAGGCACGACGATGATGATGACTATCGTCGACGCGTGCAGGAGTGGTGGATTTGGTTTGGACGGTAGGGGCGAAAATGTTACAAGATTGCCTCGTCGTTCTACGGCAACTTCTTACTTACTTACGCCGTTTCCCGGGCTCTTTCCTGGGCCCTGGACGCTCGTTCTGCTTATGTCGATGATAATCGTAATGGAACGATGGCAGTGAAAAGCAGACGAGCCGCCCGTTCCCGGGAGTTGTTGAGCTTGAAAATGAAACTGAAAGCTTCATAACAGAGTCGCCGAACTACGGCCATGGTTCTGCTGCTTCGCTATCATACTTTCACTCGAGAGTTGTGTTTTTTTGCTCGTCGCTCTCTTAGTAGTCTGTCGTTCCTCGTTATCTGGCCTCCATTTTGACGTGCTTTAATGAAAAGCACACAATCTTCATCGACTGCCAGCACTTCATGGTAAGCAAGTTGGCTTCTCAGTCGGAACTTTAACTTGTTTTTTTTTGGCGTTGGGCGTAACAACACATATTTTTATTCTACTCTCAACGTGCACCTCGTGCAGGTGGGTGGACAATCCTCCGGTATGGCAGTATGGCTGCATAACAATATTAATTTAGCCCACCCATGCCTGCCCTTTTCCGCCTTGCGCCTTGTAATTTCGCCACGGTACGGTGAGCAAAAACGGTGAGCAAAAACTTGAAACAGGAGTCTCTCTTGGGTTGTTTTGCATGCTCGAACCATCGGAAAGTACCTTCGACGTTTTCGGAACACGGGTCCGCCATGTTATTTAAAAATGGCTTTTGTTTTGCGTGTGTGTGTGTGTATGTGGGCTTTATGCGTTTGTGTGTTTTGCGCAACGGTTCCGCGGAACGGTTCCGTTTTGCCTACTGTTGATTTTATCCACGTGCGATTACCTTGTGTGAACGACCCAATCGTTAGAAGACAAACTCTCACCAGCACCTGCTCTGTTTTGTGTGTGTGTGTGGGAGGGGGGTTGGGGGCGAACTGTTAAGTCACCGTTGTGGGCCCGGTGGATGTGGACAAAAACCCCGGCGAGAAAACTAAAGTTTCCACAGCCGAGAGAAGAGAGGCGAAGAAACAAATAATAGTTTTAGACGGCCCCCGGACGTTCAGGACCGGACCCATAAACGGTAAAAGTGCCATTTTTGTTAGTTTGCCTGAACATGAACATCATAATCATGATGCAGTGGCGCGGTATTTTTTTTTCGTATTATTTTGCTCCGAGGCTCGGTACGTTCCTGTTCCTATATTTGGTTACAGGTTCTTAGGTTTATAATAGGTGCCTTTGTACGATGGCGTGCACGAACATGAACTTTTGTACCCTTGTTCGCTGGTGAAATGAAGGTGGAGGATGGCAGTTAATGTCATAGCTGGGAAGGGGAAGCCAACGCTGTACAGGAAAGTATATATATAAATATACGCCAATCGTAAGAACTTTCCCGCCTGGTTTGGTCGCTGTAGGTACGGAAGGCGGAAGGTTTGGCAGGGTGGACATTTTCAAAATTACTTTACGGAATGTGTGCTGCAGTTTCGGTGGAAAGTTTTGGAAAATTATTAGCCATACTATTCGCCATACCGCCGCGAACCGCTACCACCGGCCGATAAAACGCCACAGCCAAAGCATCTCCGACCTTGTCCGGTGCCGTAACTTCACGTCGCTCACGAACGGAACCGAGTGGAAGGAAAGTTTAGGACAACTTTTGTGGTTTTGGGGAAAACAAAAGAAGGAAAGGAAAGGAAAAAATAACGCACCCCGAACAAACGGTGCGGTAATACGGCTTTACAAACTTTAAAACTCACCCGTCTGTCATGGCGTGTCGAGCTTTTGTTTTGTTGGGTTTCCGGGGAGCGATCGGGGGCAGGTATTGCTTAGGATATCTCTATTTTCTACGCCAATGGATTTCAATTGGTCGCCGAGGGGGCTGTGTGAGGTGTGGAAGTTTATTTTTTTCCAGTGGAATCGGTACCCATCACCTGGGAAGTAATCAAATTCTTCGTTACACGCGAATGTCTTACTGCTGCTGCCGTTGGCTTCGTTTCGTGTAATGTCAGAAGCAATGGAAACATCCCGAAAGGCGGCCCTCCACTCTCTTACACGCAAAATCCTGGCTGGAAATAGTTGGAAAACCATTTACCAACTGCTGCTACCCCGGCACAGAATTTGCCACCATTTGCTGCAGCGTGTATCTCTGCTGCAATAATGTAGCTATTTAAAAAAGCCCCGAACCGTGCCGGGTTGGATTGGTGCATTAATGTTGTTTTATTTCTGCACTGGGCGATGTATTATTTTTGTTATGCTTCCGTCGGCTTTAGTTGCAAATCGATGGCAGAGGTGGGAAATTGAATGTTTTTCCCTGTTTCCCACAGTCGGAGCTCGTTTGGGTGTTAAATGATAAAGCACGAATGCCAAGTACTTCATTATGGGTTATGGGTTCCAACAGGAATGGGGAATTTACAAACTGTAAATCAATTCCCGATACTGGTGTTGCACGCGAAAATTATTCTGCAAATGATTGAATAAACTTTGTAACTTCACGTGTAGCTCGGGGCATAGTTTGAGGAGCTATTTTGAAGTTGGTGCTCATGCATAATAGTGCAATTCTATTTTATGCTTTTAAAAATATCAATTGGAGTTAGATTTGAAGCAGAAACAGTATAATTTAATTTTGAAAAGTGACACAGTACTAGCACAACTAGTATTGTGCTTAATGAATCTTTTCCGAAGAGTCATTCATATGAATCTTTAAAGAGGAGGCATTCAAATCATGAGTCGATTCTGAAAAGATTCATGAATCCTCGAGATCACAAACCCAACACTTTAATTTATCCAAATATTTATAGTTTCTAAAAAAACACCTTGAGATTACTCTAAGAGCAACGTAAATTTGCGATTACTAAAATAAAATTCAGTCCAATTCAGGCAATCTAGATTTAAGAATGCTAGCAGTAGCTTATAAAAACTTTATCTGTATAAAACTTCTTATTTTAGATGCGGAAATCTTATTTTAGATTTTAGATTTAGATTATTCTTGCCTTATTTTAGATGAATTTTAGAAAACCCAACCAAAACTATGTTTCCGAAGAGATTTATGAATCTCTGAGGATTCGTGAATCTCTTAGGATTCGTGAATCTCTTAGGATTCATGAATATCTGAGGTTTCATGAATCTTTGGAATAGAGATTCAGATTAATTCATTTAGTTCAAAGATTCATTCAGATTCATTAATCTGAATCTGAATTACCCAACTCTAGTATCAACACGTTAATTAGGAGTTAAAATATTTTTCATTGGAAAATTCAAAATGTTGCGCCACGTACCTAATGAAAGCTGTTTATCTGTTCCCGAATTTCTGCAGAAAAGGCTTTTTAAAATGATGCCGCAACCTAAAATATTGTACAATTTGTTGTTTATGTTCATACTGCGTGGATTGCTTTGAACGTGTGTCATAAATGTATTCATATATTTTTTGTACACAGATGCACGTACCGGATTAAGTCAAAGCAAGAGGAAAGCGTGCTTCGTTTTGTCGTCCTATTTTCCTCAACGCTACAGAACCACACAATCGAGTTGTGGGCGAGGATGGCAATATGTTACGAAACATAAAAAGGATCTACCAAATATACGAAACACCCTCAAGGAGCGAATTGGAACTGGTTGCGTTAACCGTACGCGGGACGAGAAAACCAGCGGCCAAATAACGTGTATGACTGATGATGATGATGATGATGTGAATGACTACGCGATAGCGTTCGCGGCGAGCAGCAGGAACACCCACACCGAACGCCATTTGTCGTATTGGAAAGGTGGGAGCGAAAGCGAAGGAGCGCGGCAACCGTGGGAAGGAAATTGTTTGCAGTCTCGAGGGCAATGGAAAATATGCCATTTGATTGAGTGATGATAGGCGACGAATGAGCCTTCTGCATCGGTTCCGGCCCGCGCGTGGGGGGGACGGTTTTGATGTCAAAATGACGAATTTTCCGTGCGGCAAAGGAGCAATAATCATGTACGCTAATGGGAATGGGCTGCCGGCGGGGATTCGCTTAAAAGCCGGAGAGAAAATATTTATCTGTGGCAGCACGGCCACATTAGGTGGGGACGGGTTGTTATTTTATTTTTTTGTTATGTGTTTTTCTTCCCCAATGATAACAGTATGATGGTGAGCTTTCCCTCAAAACGTTCCTGTGTGTTTGCTGAGCGTGAGAAATCTGAAAAGTCATGCACATGTGAAACATGGTATGGTCGCAGTAGATCAAGCGAGAGAGTAAATACATTCTAGCCACAATGTGTTCTTTTATGGTTTTTTTTATAAAACAAATTCAAATTTGTATGATAAAAATCCGTGTGATTATTTTCATTTTGTATTAAAACATTACAGTTTGCTCAAAACAATATAAAAATATCATTTAATGCAGAATGTTTTGTTTGGGGATTGAAAGTTCAGTTTAATGTAGTTTTATGTAGTATGAAATAATAATTTACTTATTAGTATTAAAAAATTGTATTAAAAGTTAACTGATATTATAAGAACTTGTATTATAAAAAACTGGTTTGAACTTATAACCGTCAGTTTCAAAATATAGTTGGGTTCATTTGGGAGTTGTGATCTTTGGTACCATGAGGTCCTTGTTCACATAGTTCAGAACTGTCGTATAACTTAAATGATTACATTCCTTTCTCTTAGTGGTTCGTGTCTCTCGATGGCAACATATTAAAGTGTAGGAAAAAGCTGACAAATTAGTTGTCATATAGGCACTAAAAGTTGCCTGAAGTCCTAGCCTATTATGTCTGAGATTCCTTGACTTGCAATGCTGGGTCCCATCTTGATCATCATCATGGAATATAGAGAGTGTAATCATGATTGATAAAGATTCCAATGTATCCTTTGCTGTCGACATCTGTTCCTTGATATCATCAACCTGGAACTCCACAAATTGTTCGATTTCCTTAGACAGATTTTAACACGAGATCGATCTTTTAATGATCGTCCATCGTCACTAAGTTTATAATTTGCTTAGTCGCTAGTACTCCATGATGTATCTTAAGCTCGATCTACATGAAAACAACAACTCAGTCGTAGAACCACTACCTTAACATCACCATCCTGGAATTCCACAAATTCTTCGATGTCCTTCGAAATTTCTCAAATTAATAGTTTTCAAATTCCAATTCATAAATCCCTCCCCCTTAAATGTTTTGACTTAAGCAAAATATGGGTAAGATAGAAAATGTTAATTAGGTAATATAATAAATATGAAAAGGTCCTCATAATGAAATTGGACTGTGCAGCTGTATCACATTGAATATATTTTTTTAGCGTCGTAAGGAATCTGTTTGTAAGAACCCTTTAATATTGCACGTGATCGTGGGTGCGACACTTAGAAAAATTGTCAGTTATTGAGACTGTTCTAATTATTACTTTCTATCAGGTTTAACTTTAGACAATGAAGTAACTTATCCAGTATCAGAGACCACCATGTTAATAATATTAAATCTACAGGGCAGTGAACATTCTGATCTACTTTACAGAAGATTTCCCAAAAAGTTATTAGGTTGGATTAAAAGCCGTTGCAGAGTCTCTCCCAATGTAAAGGTTCTGTTCTTCTAGCAATTTTTAGTGAAAAAATAATGCCAAAAAAAAACCCAAAAATAATACCATAAACTCATTCCACCCTCTTTCTGCGGTGCTTAGCAAAACTAGCGACCGGTTGTCGAGGGTCGTAAAATGCGTTCGAAATGTGAGCCAATTAAGTTCAACAACCAATTTGACGATCATTGACTGGCCCGGATCGGAATTGGAAAATAGATGGAATAAAACAAAACTTAGCCACACACTCCCAAACACACCGAGGTGGCACCTGAACCGAAGGAGTGCGCGCCCAAAAATGTTGCTCATTTGATTCTGGGAGGGGACGGACGCGGTTTGGTTCGCGTTGCGGACTTCCATAAAGCCCACCGAAACGTCACGGACGACTTGCGCTTCGCAGCGCACAGAAAAACAAAATATCGAAACAAGAGAAGAAAAAAAAACAACTGCTATGGTCATTCTGGTTTTAGGAAAACTTACCTACCACCCGCCGGAAAATCAGTGGTCCGTTAACAATGAGAGGTTGTTATGGTGGAAGCTTGAAAATTAATTTATGATCAGTTATACGGATTAATTCCACCGGCACCATTTGGGGTGCACACGTTTTCGGGCAGTGGCGATGTCGTGGCACTACTGTAGCAACACATATACGAAACGGTGGTTTGGTGCTAACCGATGTGTTTGGTTGGAAAGCGAATGATAGGTTCGCATTTTCAATAAAACGATATAAGTTTCTCTCTGCCCCGGCGCATTGCGTGGTGCGAGTAAACTCGTGGAAAAAAACAAAAATAAACTCATTGCTAACAAAACTAAACATGTGCCAATTTCCCACACCGGCCTCCGGGATGGCGTTCCGACCGTGTGTTGGACCCCCCCTCCCTAGGTGGGGTGGAGGTTGTGTAAAACTTTATGAAAACTCAACCAGTTAGAGCCAGCCGCGAAAAACATACGTGTTCACATGGCTTTTTAATTAACACTTTCCGCGCGGATGATTGTTTCTGTTGCTGGCAAGTGTTGTTGATTTGTGGCGAGGATGTTCGTTCGCTTTTTTCGTGTGTGTTTCGAACGGAAAACCCCCGGAAGCCATCGGCATCCCGCTCATCGGAATACTGTACTACGAGGTACGGGACGTTTTGGGAGCTTTCGTCGCTTCGCGAAATGAAGCTTTTCGATCGTATTCGCACACAAACCCCTGTTTTGGCTTGTACGAATTGGTAAACGACGATGCGCCGGGCTGTTGTTTGGTTTGCGTACGTCGCTATTGCCGCGATTATTGCCCGAGCTCAGCAACACTTGAGCCTAACCGCAAAATAAAACGACCTCCAATTAGACGCGAACGTAATGCTGATTAAAGTTAAGCCTCACTGGGCATTCCGCGTGGCCTGCGGATGACTAAACCATCCAGCAACGCCAACCCACACACCAACGAACGGCAATGTTATCACGTTGAAGATATTCAACGGTCATCTGGTGGCTGTGTTTTTTTTATTATTCAACCCAATCGTCGATCCGCTGAGATGGGGATCGGCCCCCAGAGCGCCAACGGGGAAACGCAGTCGGTGGAGTGTTGCAATGAATTTTATGGCCCAGATTCGTGAAGTAGCCGGCCGGCATAACCGGTAGAACCAGCGGTCGTTCGGCCGTATCGGAGCTTCTTCGTAGGTGTGTGTTTCTTTATTCTGCTTCCTCTGCACGCGTACCGCAAAACGTAACACTCTTTTATGGTCCTGCCATGGTTTCGGTGGTCTTAGATGGAAAGTGTTATCCGATCGTGGTGTAATGTCTCGTAAATAAGCCCAATCGGGGATATTGTCCAAAGGTCCGACATTAGACCTAACGAGCTTTTTGTGTGCAGGGTCCGCTGAGGCCAACTATTGCGAAGGAATTATTAGTGCCGTGTTGTAAAGTACACCTAATGGGTAAAGCACTACTGCTGCGAGACACAAAACAGATCAACGCGCCAGTAAAGCAAAACATAACTTTCATAATATCAGGAACATTATCATTAATATGTTTTGCACTAATTTTTGAAACATTTTGATAGAAATATTTACGTGATCAATACAATAACGAGTTTTGATGAGGATTTGTTGAATTACCTTACTATCGTGCAAGTTGGTTGGCTTAAAGTCTTATTAGGTCATCCAGGACAGTCAAGAGGACAGTCAAGTTGAACAGGAGTGATAGAATTTATACTTCCACTAGACAAGAGGTCGAAAACGAACGCGAATATCATAGAAGTTCCAGGAATTTTGGCTCAATATGTTGGACATTGAAGCACTCAGTTGATTTCTAATCAGTATCTCTGTTTTCAAGGAGGAAGTTTTGGAGATTTCGAGCACCTAACAAGATGGAACGAGATCCATCCCCGAAGATCTCCCGAAGATCTTTACCCTCTCTATGTAGTCAGATTAGTAGGCTGTAAATCTAGAAGTATTAAGATGTCAGGATATCTTCCAGTTTTCTTGAATAGGAAAGCCCATAATAGCGTTGACTGAGATAAATTTGAGATACGCCATATTAAGAATAACATCATTCATCTCTTCAATATTAATTGTTAATATTGTTAAATGGACTTCAACCATTACTTTACACAATGTTGGGAATTTCCTTTTTTTTTTGGGAAGTACTTTTGGACGCTATTTCCCCATAAGTCAAATATTGAAGTATGCAGTTGAAGTATTTATTTATTTCAATTTAATTTGTTTGCCGCAAGGGTTTTACAAATATGACTTATTAACTAAAGGATGTGGTGAAGAAACAGAACGCTAATGAGGATGAAAGGACTTGGTTTCTGCGTCTACCTGAACGAAAGGACAACACTAGGAACATTGTAGTCGAACAGGTGTAATGAGCTGTTGAAGTCCGATAACGCTCTAATATGGGAATGGCGAGCTTCAATGGAGTCTAATGCAAGAAGTCGACAGCGAGCGGGATAGGAAGAGGGAGCCAGTTGATACCCGTAATAAAACAATGGACAGCTTCTCGGGTGAACCTTTCGGGCAGTGAGAAACACTCTCCATTCCGATCATTGCTGTTGAGCCTGAGGGAGACCAGACAATGGCGGCGTAGTCCAAGGTGGATCGATCCAACTTAAGATCAACTATCTATGTATCCAACATGGAATCCTTGGAGATCTCGATCTTCTCGCAACGTGAGCCTGAGAACACTTTGGACGTAGCCATTTTATTATTCTATAGATTCAGATGTATCCAGAGCATACAGATTTGACAGCAATCAGGATATCTTTCTTGAATGGATCAGACAAGACTTTAATGAGGTCGCAGCTTATCTTATAGATAGATCTAACGATGATGAAGATACCTTTTTTTTTGGGTAAATGCTCTTTCCATGATGCCTTTTCTTAGATAGTGAGTGAGCTCCGAGAACTTGAAAATATTATCCCTAACAGATCTCTAACAAGGATATACCTAAAGCCTCTTCAATCTTCGAAGACATTGAACACATCAGTTTAAATAAATTTGACATACTTAGTTTAAGAAAACAACATAATTAGAAAGTTCGCTGCAGCTAACCAATATTCTGTTTCTTATTTCTTTTTCCAGCTGGCACGTCATCCACTCCACTTGACTGCGAAAAGTACGTTACGGCACAGGTGAGTTTGCACGAATCTTAGCATGCAGTGAGCACATTATCGATTCGAAACAGTTCCTCAGCGTTGCTGACAGCCCTGCAGCTGACTGTAGCCCATTTTTCACCTCACAACTGGCCGTAAATCAAAGTCATGCTTCTTTCACTCCCTGTGACTGCCTTATCCCGCCAAACCGAATGGGCACCATAATGGATCATAGAATAGCGCTTTTTACCGTTGAACTTACTGCATTGACGTTTCATGGCACAATTTCGGCTCATCGTTTGTTTTACTTCCCCGTCTCTCCCTAACCAAAAAAAGAAGAAAAGGATATTTTAACCCAGCGGGAAAGTTTGAGTGTTCTATCTCTCGGTTCCGGCGTCGAGGATGCGTTCGATTTGGGGATGGTGTGGGTGTGGGTGGCGCATGTCGATACTTTCACCCAAGCAGCGTGGCACCCCGATAATGCGCCATAAAACGCATAAAAGCCACTTGGGTCTGATTTTATTATTTCATCCCGGCCAAACTACTGCGCAACGTGTACGGGTAACAGTAACGCGTTGTGTTTGGTGGGTGGTGCTTTTTTTTCTTTGCCTTTGAATACTTTCGTCGATGAGCATATTATGTGCTCGATGGTGTTGCAGTTTTATGCCCCCCCCGAAAAAAGGTATTGTTGATTTTAGTTTCTGCAAGCATGAGTGCTTTTTCGGTTTTTCCGTTTCTTTTTCCAAAGCCACTGACTGAAGAAGCGTCCAGCGTAAAACTGGTGTCCTAAAATTTCGTAGCACTGCTGCTGGCGCCGAAGAAACATCAAACAGGCCCACGGGGCCCAGGTATGCGGAACACACCGCATGGCCCCCTAAAGGCCCCATAAAAAGAATGTAAAAAAAGGCAGTCAGCAGCACCCAAAAATTCCGATCGCATGGTAAAAGTTTGCCGTAAAAACACATCGTTCTGAACCGCACTGATTGGAAATCTCCTACCAGCGGACGCTTGCTACCTCGGAATGTTACGCTGGGCCGTGCTTTCGAAGCCGCCGCTGCTTCCGCTTTCAGTTTTGCGGCAAAAACTCACTTCCGGATGTAGTGGGTGAAAATGGCGCCCGGAAATGGGTATTTTGGGTTTGCGTGGAATGGGGCCTGGGGATCGGCTTTGTGTGTATCGGCGTTTGAGTATGTGTGTGTGAATGAGGAAGGAAAAATTCGATCCTTATTGAAGCCATCCCAGCCTGCCAGTCAATCGAGCATTAGATGTTGTTGTGTTTCTGTTCCATCCCCCGGGCACCGTTGTCTTGTTTGCTCTCTTACGCCTCTAATACCTTTTCCTTTGACCAATTGCCGGAGCACCAGGGTGGGAAAACCGGAACCAGGCGTAGGACTTAGCAACCTTAGTAGGCTGATTTTTTTTTGTCCGAACCGCCCAGCGCAGCCTGGTACCATATTTTCCACGTTTCCTCATGCGGAAACGGCTGGTGCTGGTCGAGGCGATTCTTTTTTGTGTTCTCTCGCTTGGTAAAGGGGTTTTTTCCCTCTTCAACGAGAGCGTGCTTTTTTTTCTTCTCTTCCTTAGCTGCATAATGGTGATGGTTTTGTGGTGGAAAAGCGAACGACTGTTTGCCGTCCATCGGTGGTGGACCACGGACAGCCAGCCAGACAGACAAGGGAGGGAAAATCACCACAATCAATAGAGAGAAAGAGAGAGAGCGAAAAAAGGACAAAAAAGCGGTTTGGGGGGATTATTTCTGGGGCGTGATGATGAGAGGTTTCCGGTTGCGATGGGGTATTTGGAAGCGAAGCCCGGAAGGAAACAAACACATCGGCACCCAGCCCACCCGATTGTAGACGTAGATTTGGACGTGCTTGTGTGTGTGTGGTGTTGGTGTTTTTTTTCTCGTTTTCGAAAAGCCCACAATTTTCCCACAATCATCCAGCGTTATCCTTTCCTTCGCGCAAACAGCCCAAGAATGTATTAGAGGTATGGAAACCACCACCACCCCAGAGGGTGGAGAAATGGGCAAGAGAAGGGGCCTCTCCCCCTCCCCCCCCCCCTCTCTCTCGGTTGGAATTTCCGTTTTCCATGCCCACGCGTCAGGATTCCATTCATAACGCCCCGGTTTTCGGTTGAACAATAACAGTATCCCATAACCGGAATCGAATCGTTACATTTCAATAGACAGCAACAATTTTTCTTTAGGCCAGTTGTCGCTGCCGGCACCGAATCGTTCGCCCATCCGCACTGAGGCTGTGCTGATGTGGCTCTCGGGGCCCACCCAGACCCACTAGGGAAGTGTGGGTGTGTGTGAGTGTGAGCGTTCAGTCGCCCTAGTGGTGGAAATTGAGGGTTTTTTTTGTTTGGTGAAGCAGTTTTTTCCCTATCCTTGTCCCGGTCTTTTGGTTTTTGTTTAGTTGCTAAGTCCATTTCAACCGTCGCACTGAAGTAGCCACCACGATTTCGTTCGCTTTATTGATTCAATTCACTACATCAGATCGAAATCTCTGACAGCATCGTTGGGAGTGAAAGAAAGAGAGGAAGAGAGCCACGGTCGGAACAGGCGACCCGGTACGATACACCATCTCATCATGGCCGGTGGAGCCGGAATGGTGTGCCGGTTCCTGTGATCGTATTTATTTTATTTTATTTCGTACGATTGTCGAGCAAATTTCGAAGAAGATTGCATCAAATTAGCCGAATCCACGGCCGCCGCTCTTCCGGTTGTGCTTTATCCCGGGAGCGGGGATTTTTTTTTGTTCCCGTGTGCCTATTGTGACAATAGTGAAGAGGGCCCTTCCACCGGCTTGTTCGATTGTGCGATTGAGGATGTTTAGTAATTGTTTATTTATTGCAAATGACAATGAACGTGCTTTTTTTTGGTTACAACATGCTCATTATAGGATATTCATCTTACATTTTATATAATAGTTTATTGTGCAGCCTAGTTACTCGATGTTTTGTATGTAATTTATAATAATTGGCCAACGAACTGAAAAAAATATTTAACTGTATTTAGAAAAGTAATGGAGGTTGGTTCAATGTTTCTGTATTTAACAGCAAAAATATCTATCTATCACAAAAACTTTAAGGATTAATTAATTCTACCGCGGATAATTCACTGCTTTTGTTATTATTTCAAATTTGATAATATATTATTAATATCAAATTTGTTTTATTAGCGTTTTATTCTAGTGTTAAATCCGTAATATGAAAACCGTTATATTCTTTTAGAATTTAATATGTCCATTCTTTTGCTCAAGACTGTTGCCATTCAACGGCTCAAGATTGAAAAGGCTTTTGGCACCGACGCAATAGTTGTCGATGTGATCAAGAACGAAGGTGCAGGACTAAAATAAGAAGTTAATAAAATTAGTGCTGAGGTATTAGATAATATTTCCATTTTTTCAAAATCTTAGCATGATGTTCTGCATGTAAAATTAGATAGCTTAGATAGATGTAAAACGTTATTCAAAATCGCTTACAAATGAATCTCCCTAATACTACAAGCTTTACATGTTCTATTCGTAGAAGAGATAGGAAACTATCAAAGAGGATTTCGAAACGGAAAAATCAACCAGAGATCAGATCTTTTTTTTTAGAACGACCTGGTCGTATCGTACTTATTTTTAACTGGTAGCTGGATAGTCAGTCCTTGCTACGGAGGATTGGTCCGGATGGGATTTTGGTGCGGTCCGTTCATATAAAGACCAGCGCGGCTACCATCATGGCACCGGGCCACCTCCAATGAGCAGATAATCGTTACGCGGTAAATCTTGGTAGTTGGCAGTTGAGGCAGGCTCTTCAAATAATATTGCTGATCGACGTCCCTTGCTACCGTTTAGTTTGCTGAGTGTATCGTCCGCCCCTGGCAACAGTTCTCCTTTTTTCCATTTCTACATTAACTTCAATGTTGCATATGGTAGCATGACTAGGGTAACTCTTTACAATTCTTTTGTAAATATCCCCATAGAAACATACTTAACAAAGTACGAATGACAATTGTTTATGTCATTCATACATGGTGATGTTGGACTCACTCTCAGGACCCTTTACTCAGTTCGGAGAACCAAGAGTCTGGGCCAAAAATATGACAAAGTAGTCTTCAGACTAGCGCTAGAAAAGCCATCTACGCCATCAGAGGAAGGAAATTCGAGGTGTCTTGAGCTTCAAGGAACCCTGAAGAACATAAAGAATGACAGGCGAAGTAGTGACACCTGGAGTTCCTGAAGAATGTAAGCATGATCAGATTCTAAATCTCGATGCAGAACGCTTAGCGCCTCCAAAGAGCTGAATCCGTCTCTAAGGAGATGTCATAGACGTCATTTGTTTACAGCTCATTCATGAATGGGATGCCTATCAGAGACCGTGGAAAATCTCGGCTTGTAGATTTTAACGACAGAGTACAAACACGTCGCCCTTTCCACCCGAGGGGTGCCCAAGCCACCAATTACGGAGATCGCAGCATGGACTATGTAGAGCTGATATGATTCCAGTATGCACATACCTCCTTGAGATATCGACTATGTCCAGACCTGTATATTTCTTAAAAGTCTTTGCAAAAAATATCTCAAAGCTCTGCACTCTGTAAATACAACACCCTACATCTACCGTCTGTTGCAATTCTTTTCCACCTTATGGTGGTCTACATTTTGTGTCTGGTGTTTGCCATAAATTTTATTTCATGCATGCAAATAAAACGTGCCCTCCGGGGTGCTATTCCTGCATAGGCTAAGGACGTTTTTAAATGCTTCCGCGTGGAAAAGGGAAGAAACGGTTAGAACAATTTGTGTGTCCCGAAGAACGAAAAGCGTGTGGGCTGGTTTTTTGGTTGTTATTGTTGTTGAAATATTTGTTGCGAGAAGGAAAGAAAAATGGAAAATACACGTAGCAGTATGTGCCATTTTTTGGTTTGTTTGTATGCTTCTATCTCTACAGTGAGAAGTTTAGGTGTGGGTCCGAGTGTGGGCCCCTATCTGGTTCTTCTACCCGTGCTCACCAACGATAATGGCACTCCTCGCGTCGTTTGGTGTGAAAAGGTGAAAATCGGTTCCGTTGCAATGGTGCTTTGTTTTTCTTTTTCTTTTTAGGGAAAACGCATTGCGATTCAAGTGCTTTGTTTGTATGCGCGCGCGCTTGTGGTAGTGAGCCGCCCCATGCCCTTTCACACCAACACGGCAAATTTGGTTGCCCTCCGTTTCGTTTCGGTACTCGATTTCAAAAGTGCAACTGCAGAAATGTAAAACATGTGCACCAAATTGTGGATGTTTGGGTGTGTGAGTTCTCCACTGCACTGGAGTGCATTTCCTTCCCACCTTTTTGCCACCCTCCGCAGAATGGTGGCGTGGGGGGTGGTGAAAAAGGAATAATTCGGAACTTTTCCTCAAGAGGGTTGTGCTTGAAACTGCAAAAACCCCGAAATGGTTGGCAGTGCGTGCGTCGCGGAAAGTGGGAAACCCTTGTCAGCTGCACTTGTCACGCTGGTGCCGCAGTTGCAACCTGCAACCCACTGCATCCAATCCACCCCCATGGATTTTTCCCCCGTAATTGGAGGATTCGTTTTTCGTCCTTTTTGGACGAACACAAATGCGAGGACGACCGTGTGGCGGTTGTAGCTGTAGCTTCGGTTCGGCATTTGCACTATTGGCACACAACCCGTGTGACAATGGTGGATTTTTAGCACGAGCACCACAGCAGGACACCACTTACCTGATTGGGGGACCACGATTCGATCCCACGGCTAGGGTTGTGGATTTTATTTTTCGTTTACTGCGTCTCCAGCTGGTGGTGCGTTTGTTTGTCGCAATGTCAACCGATCCTCCCCGTGTCACATGGAGCACACGTACTCGATCTCTATTTTTTTAGCTCTTTTCGAATGTTCGGTTTGTTCAAACATTCTCCGGCACCAGAGAACAATTTTCGCTTCGTAGTTTTATAGTTTAACTACAGCGCATTCTTTGACATTTCTATACGTTCCATTTATTGAATTATCACGCCGAGCTTCGGAAGCTCAAAGCGAACAGTCAGCCATTTTATTTCGCCGTGTCTCCGCTGTGAAAGTGTGCCACACTTTTGGAACTCATCCTCCCGGTGGGTGATTTATTGTGTGTCCCTGGTTTTTGTGTATGTTGTAAATAAAATTGAATCCAGTCCCAAACTGTTTGGGCAGCACACGTTCGTTGCTTTGTGCTTCGATTGCGGAATATTTGATTAGCTCGGCTAGCAAGCTAGCAACGAATGCGGGAATTGGGAGTCTCGCTTCTCTGCAAACGAATTGCAGGCTGGTCAATATTTTACGTACGCAGTGAATCGTGTATGATGGAAATTCTAAATAGAGTTGAATTTATTTACACATTACTCGAGGATTTCCTCGGACGGATGGTTTGTTCTGTTTTTGCACTTCCAACACTTCAAAAGAAAACAACTCAATCGCACTCACTTACTGCATGACAAGAAGCGTGTCAGTCCGATGTGAGAAAGTTTGTGAGTCCTCACCGTCCAACAGGGCCAAAGTTCATCATTCCACGCTTATCAGCGACAACTCCGTATGCAAACGGTGCTCTCTACTGTTCCAAACACAGCCTCGCAATGCCTCCAATCATACAAAAAAACCCTCTCAATCGACGTCAATTCACGGCAGCATTACGCCTGCAGTGGACGTGTTGGAGTGGAATTTTGGGAACGATTTTTTTTTATCAGCACAGATCGGTGGTAGGAATTTTTCGGAACTTTGTAGCACGGCATCGGAACACGCATCGAGTCCCGCAGTAAGTTGGCTAGATTTACGTTGGCCTTCACGGTTCACGCCCGGTTATCATTGTGCGTCGTTTGCAGTCGTTGGTCGTCACCGTCAAGATCATCTCAAACTCGCGCCATGAAGTTGACGTTTAATAGCCACTTCCCGTAGCTAATTAGCAGTCGTTTCCGTTTCCATCGCACCACACACCACGGCAGAACGGGCGATAAGATGCTAGTCAAGATGGTGTACCAGGACAACAAGCTCGGTGAAAGCGGATCCGTTGAAGAGTTTGATTACACTTGTTGTTTGGGGAAAAGAAATTAATGCTGTGCATCGGACATCTTTAGACGAGCGAGTGGAGTCACGTTTTATAGCGATTGCCATTCGCAGATGCTCCTCCACAAGGCGAGTATTGAGTGTTTGAAAGTCGGTTGCCTATTACCAGCGCTAGTCAAACAAGCTAATCTACTAGGAAGATAAATTCCAAATACGACCGTCGTGTTGATTTTCCAATAAAATAACCAAAGAACCCGAAGTACACGATGACACGATGATCACATCCCCTACGGATCCTAAACTCTCCTCTCCTCGGGTCAGTAGATGGTCACTGTGATGCGGATACGTATAAGATCACCAACTTTATCTCGTTGGTTGCTCACCAAAAAAAAAGGGCAAAAGCGCCCCGGAAAGCGAAAATAGAATATTCAAAGATCAGAAATACTTCGCCGTGCTACCATCATGTCCATTTACGAGCTGTCACCTCGTGTGGTCGGATAAAACGGATGCGGCCGATGAGTGTGTGGGACCGATAAAACCTCCGAAACATATGTTGAACTATTTTCTCTATTGAAAAACTTTCGCAACTTCTCCCGCTCCTGAGCTTTAGTCTAAGTCTAAGGCATCGTTTGTGTGTGTGTGTGTGTGTGTGTGTGTGTGTGTGTGTGTGTGTGTGTGTGTGTGTGTTGTTGTGGATAGCGACTCGTTAGTCGGTAGTCCTGGAATGGTACGAGGTTAGTGCAACGCTTTATCCTTGCCGCACGTACCGTTCGTCCGTATTTATCCCTTCCTGGTTTGCGAAACAGATGGGGTAAACATTTTCCCTGTCAGTAGCACGACAGTGAGCTTTTGCAAAGAAGTCGTTTTGAAACAAGCCAAAAGAGTTACGCCTCGGTCTGCCCTGAAGCTAACCCAATTTCTCGAAACCAATTCCGTCAGGGCATGTGTGGTATGATTTTACCATCGAAGAGTGATATACGGAAAACGGAGCCGGGCGCTGGGTAAGTGGCTGGTACGAAATAACGCAGTGTCCCCCATACGTTTTTGCTGCCACTGATGCATGATAAGGGTAGGGTGTTTGGTGAGTCGGATTGTCGGATGTGTGAGAAAAGGGGTGTTCGGCTAGGGTACGAGATTCAAATTAGGTCTTTCGTGAATGGGAGCTGTTGCGAAATAGGGGAGGGGTAGTCAGATTTTCCCGAAGCTATCGTTTTGCATGTCACCGGCGGTGCAACGTTACGGAGCCAGGTTGACGAAGCTTATTTACTATTCAATGAATAAATGAATTATTATGATAAACTTCCTTCCAGTGTTTGCGGATAGGATCTCCTGGAGGCTATATTCTTGGCTCGTATCGGCAAACGAAGGCATTCCGACATGTACGAGTCATTTTTGTCACAACGCTTGCTTGTTTTAGTCGGATTTTGAGGTTTTAATTCTACCATGTGTTTTTTAACCTCACTTTTACGTAAATCTTGCGAAGGCTTTTTGTAATTTTAAGCCTTTTTGTAATTCTCTTATTAAACTTGTTATTATTTTTTAGTTTGATTCACTTGAAAGCTTGTATTGCAGTTTACTCCTTTTGTTATCTCTATCTGTCAAAGCGTTTGACACAACCTGCCCATCTAGAGGATCGGAGCTTAGAGCGAATGACGGGAGAGGGCGCCACCATCAATGCATATAAAAAGGACTGCATTTCGAGGATCGAGCCATATTCCTGTTGCAATCGAGAAAAGACCAGTAATACATTTTGAACTTCTCTTATCTTTAACGAAGCTGTTAAAGATCTACTGATAAAATCCGAAACATTACAACACTTTCTATATTTAACAGGTTCGGCACCCAGTGCGATTCAATGAAGTTTAATTGAGCTTTCACTGCTTGCGTTGAAATTTATTAATGTACTTGTTATGATCTAAACACGACAATTCCATAAATTGAAAATATTCATCAGATGAATATTGATTATCGCTGTAAAAATGAATCTCTGGCACTTAACACCAAAATAAATACTACAAAATAGTAACGTACTACATTTCTGGGTGCCGGAATTCGTTGACGTTAGTGAAACAATTATTTTTTTGTTGTTACAAAACACAAAACTTGTCTACAGAAGTTCTAAAAAAGCCGTTTTTTATGTACTCCTAATTTACATTAAGGAACTTGTTTGATTGATTCCATTTCAAAAATGCAAACGAATATTTTATTCTAAATCCGCAATAGTGTCACCCATATTTTGGGTGACGTAAGCCGAACATTTCGTGACCCATAGTTGAGTGACACAGTGCAGAAGCTATTAGAAAATATTGTGCCTGTAAATAATTAAAATCATCCCTATTTACTACGACAAATCATTATAGGACATGTCTGCAGATAAAAGAGTCTCTCAACTTCCAAAGGACCTAAACAAATACGTAGGATTAAAGTAAATTTTCCGATTCACTTAACACGTACCTTCAGTTTGTCAATCTAATCATTCGCACAACTCGCTACAATAGGCGAAGGCTTTGACGCTCCTTTCGACTTTTTTCGACTAGCTGAAATGCTAAATGTTTGGCACACATCGGCAGAACCCAAACATACCGCAGTGAAGGCGTCTCGTAAGCGTTAGACGTCGTGACGTAGGTTGGGCCTTCTGGGGACACTTTTACCCGGAAGCCATCAATGAAATTGGAGAATAATGGAATTTCCTCCCATTTCTATATCCCTTCCGCGTTCCGTCATCCGTTCCGGGTGCTTGTATACTGCTGTCACCTGCCCAATCTCCATCCGAAACGAGGTTTGGGGATATTTTTTGCCTCCGCCTTTGTTTTCCTTATTCACCACTCTTTTGCCACACACAGGCTTTAGCGTGTGATCGGCGGCAGTGCCCACAGGGAGGACCACAACTTTTTCGCACGCGCTTTCCGTAAGGTTTCTGTTTCGAGGAAGGAAGAAAGAAAAAAAGGGCGATCAAAATAGGATGGACGGCTTAACGGTGGTTGGCGCAAATGGGGAAATCCTTAAGGAATCATGAAAGTGTCAGTTGGATTAAGAAGGAGCTATCCGCGTAGCCCGTCATCGTTATCGCCTGTTGTCGCCTGGTGAAGTGGATTAACTTTCGCAGGCTGACTTCACACTTAGCCAGGCAAGGCAGGTGTGTTTGTGTAGGAAAAGGAAAGTTTCATTTCCACTATGTGCCCTGATCGGTATTGTGATGCAAGCGAGCTAAGTTTGCTAAGTAGAAAATGGAACCGTGACAGCTTAGAAAATACATAACATTGTAAACCCCGAGCCGGAATGAGTGGCGTAATCCGGAAACAGTATCCCAGCAGCTTGGCTAGCGCGAAATGAATGTCCTGGTGACATATTCATCTCGGTTGAAATTGGATTCTGCAGAAAAGGGTGATGGTTTTGCCAGAAGTCAGCAGTTGTTATCAAAACAAATTATTTCCTCCATTTCCATTAACGGCAACGGGAGATACTGAGAAGTAGCTGCATCAGCTACTCCGGACGCATTGCGGGCTCATGTGCTGTATTATTCAGGGCAAAACCCTGAAGTTGTTGCCGTCTTCGACAGCTACGTAAGACGAAGAAGTTGGAAGGTAATTTACTACTCACCCATCGAGATTGACAGACGATGGAGCGGTGTGAGATAGGCCAACCCATCCCCCGAAACCAAAATCGCCACGTGTACGTCCACACATTCACCATTGGCAAAAGAGTTTGGCAAAAGAGGGAATGGTTGGAATGGTACGTGTGTTATCTGGCTCTCACCGTAAAGTGTCTTTAATTATCACAAATGAAAGACAAACATCGGTCCCCGGCTCAACATACGTGCTCCACACCCCGTGTCCACACATCCTTCGGCGATGGGATCCATTTAGTGAAGGAACTTGCAACTAGCGCGGTTGCAACTTTGTCCATCAAGCGTTTTCCCGTACGTCGTCGGGTGGTTCGGGGGCGAAGGAAAACGATTTTGGGGTAGCTGAATGGGAAAAGTTTTAAGCCACTTCCACAGCTGTCCACAGTGGCACAGTGGCCATACCCTTCCGACGGTAGGGTTTTTGGCGTTCCGGCACGTCTATACGTGAGGAAATTACGATCAATTTAAATTATTTTCCGGAAAAGCGCTGTCCCTCCTGGGGAAGGGTCCATGCCAGAGAGACTCCAGCGTTGCAGCACCAAGTTGCAAAGATGGCAATCGTGTAAATCCGTGCTGACTTATACTTTCGCACGTTTTGTTTGATGTAGTCACAAACAATTTAGCGGACTTGGAGCCCGTTGGACCGGTGCAAGTTAAGTTCCGCAGCATTATGTTTTCGCTTTCGCTTTCGGGACCATTCGGGACCGATTTGTTTGAGTGTTACGTTACGGGTATGTTGTTTTGGCGGGGGAAATGTTTGCCAAGCAAATGTTATACCGTTGCTAGGGCTCTCCCGCTGGGAACGGTTGACGAGTGCGAGTGCGAGTTTTTCTTGGGCGAATCTAGTTTTACAGGGTTTCCCGCGGTGGGAAATGGAACTTTAAGCGAAGTTTCCATTACAACTGTTTAAATAGCATCGTTTATTTACGTGTACTGCGGAGCAAATATTGCTGTTAAAGCATTTTCCGTCATTTCTTAAAGACCACCCGTGGGATTTGGGATGATGATTCCTGAGCTCCCTTTAACCCAATATCAAACCAAAACCCTCTTATATCATACAGGATCAGGAGCAGGTATAAATCGTCCTGTCGGGCATAAGTGACCAGCATAAAGACGCTCTTTACGCTCTGATTCCATTCGGTCCTCTCTAATGCACCTCAAAAGCTTTCCCGGGTCCAGGGTTTTGACATGTCTGAAGTACAGTTCCTTAACAGCGTGAATAACTCGGCCCGGCCGGCATGTTTACAGTAGCAAAAAGCTTTCTGTTGACCGGTGTCCTTCCAGCTCGGATCAGTTCTAACCTCACTCAGAAGGAATGCGGCTATAACCACTCCAGCTACTCCAGCAGCAGCAACTCCACCGCACACCACAGTCGCTTCTTTGCCAAACGCTTTTTTCCCGAGCTCTCGGGAGCAGCATACAAAACCCTATCGTCCTTGCGATAAATATGGCCACCCGATAGATACCGGTGCAACCTCGGTTGGCTCGGGATCAGAAATGTCAATATACGGAGGTGGAAAGGACTATTGAAAAAAGGGGAAGGTTCGAATATCCTCCAACTGCTTCGTCTGTAAGCACGTGGTACGTACAACCGTTTCGACGTACACAGAAGTGACCGGTGGTCAAATTTTTGGCAATAAATTAGCTGACGACTTGTTCCTTGTCCCGCCGGGGGTCCACAGTTCGCCTGGTTATTTTTTTGTTTCATCTCCTGCCCTCCCCTGTTTGCGTGCGGTTAAACCTCAATTCCGTGTCTCTGCCTATCCCACAGAAGTACCACCGCAACTGGGGTTCCGGCCAGCGGTTCAACGTTGTGTCCCCTTTTGCTGTTTGGTTCGTGTTCGTACGTTCGATTTCGGTGGCCCGGTCAACATGTGTGTTGACATCGGAGTTTTAGTCTTCGGTCAGGAGCCCATTTTTTTTTGTAGTACGCTCTGTCAAAAATGGGTTGGGCGTTCTTGTGTTTTACCGTACGGGAAGATACCTTGGTGTGACCGTACACAGCACATAACGTGTGCTCCTCTTCAGCGGACGATCGGCCGTGCGGATGACTTATGTCCAGGGGGTGGAGATGCTGCGGTCACATATTTACCGCATTATGCTGTCGACATGCTGTGCGGACGTTATCGATGCTGTTGAATATGGACGTCGTTGCCGCAGAGGGAACAAACACACACTGCTAGCGTCCCGGGGCCACTGTTGGTGTCCCGTAGGCAACCGATTTGAGCGATAGTGTGGCCATGATTTAATCGATTGAGAGTGCACATGGTGCATAGGAAAAAAACAGGGTTAGGGAGATTTTTTTGAGGGGGGCGATAGCACCCAAAAGGTGCATAAATTATATTTAATTGATGCAGTTCTAGTGCGGCGGTGTGTAGTATGTATTTTGGGCGATTATACTGGATATATTGAACTGGAAGCTAAAGTTTTAAATGTCCTTTAAAGTTGAAATTAAAATCAGCTCCTAACATCCACGATCTTATGATCTCATTTTCAGATAACTTTCAAGAATAAAAATGTCAGCGGATCATCTCTCCTTTTTTCTTCGTAAATCTCCATCCCCATCTTATCTTTCACCGCTTGCTTGGTTGTGCCGACCGAGGGGTTAAGAGGTTACGCCCGGAAGGTTGCCCGTAAATTGAAAATCGTAAATTTAAAACACTTTTCACCACAAGACAGCAACAGCGCAAACATCGATGGCTGCTCTCAAGTCCCTGCGGGGCCAAACGCACCGGGGCGCAACACTAGAACAACGTTGAAGTACCTTTTCCTTCTAACCATCAGCATCATCATCATCATCAGCCCACCACCTTCCAACCTCTGGTGATGGTTTTCATGAACTGGGGCAGGCGACTTGGTTTAATGAATTTATCGCCACGATTCGCGCCCCGTGGCATCGGAAAGATGATAAGCGTACTTTTTCGGGTGTGTAAGGATGGGTGTGCGTGCGTTCTCCTTGGGCCACCGGCCCGGCCGGCGTACCAGTGAACTTTACTCGTTCGTTCGCACTTTTCGCCTACAAGAAGTTTTGACCGGTGGCTTAAGTTTCAGTTTGGAGGTAGAATTTTAAAAGATTGAGTACCTGCTTTTTTCCGAGTACGGTTGCCTTGCCGTACGCAAGGGCCCTTACCTTGCGTAAAGGATAAAAGAAAGGGAAAGGTGGTGAAGATGGCAGTTCGTAATGTGCCAGGATTGAGGGGGTTCGTTTGATGGTCACGCTCGGTGAAAACCCGGCGAATGGGGTGGGTTTTCAGTACGGACCGTGCAGCGAGCACGTGGATGGCAAGGTTTGAGCTTTTTTCTTCTTATCGGAATTGATCCCATAAACACCTTCCTGCTACAAGGAAAAAAACAACAACACGTGGCCCTTTCATAGAATTCTCCCCGAGTTCTCGTACAGCGGTGGATAAAACGGAGGACATTAAAGTTTAACAACCTTGGTGCTATCTGTAAACAGCTTAACCGTGAGGTAGATGAAAACATGGGTTACGTTGTGTTGGTTCTTGTGGATATCTTGTTTATTCTACACGTGTTTAAAAATACTGACAAATAAACATATCGCAAACAGTACAACAATGCTGCGGGTATGTTTTTGTTTTTGTTTCATTGCATATCTCAAGTGAGTAATGGTTGTTGTTTGATATGCTCGCATGTTCATTGATAGAAAACATTAATTTGCAGTGTTCGAAAAAAAGAAAATCCCACGCTCCATCCCAAAAAGAACATTCTTGTCAAGCTCGTTTTGTGAAAAGGAGTCGACAGGGGAACATTTTCAGCACTTTAACCTTTTGGCAGCTGGATGTTGCTAGCGCCGTGTTGCTCGTTATGATAAGAACAATTTTTAGAGCCGACGACGACGTTATTGGACGGAGCTATGACTGTTGTAAAATGCAAATTTGATGCTCACGAATAGCTCCGCATCTACAACAGTCGTGCAACGTTGTTAGCTGTCGTTGACGTCGCATCGACGACACAGCTGATTGAAGTTTTCGCCGTACGCTGAGGAGATGATTTTTGTGTTCATGTTGCAAAAGTGTTTTTTTGTTTGTTTTATCTTGTTCTTCTGCTCTATGAGAAACCCACGGAAGCGTAGATCAGAACACTTGGAAAAGAATGTTTCCTTTCTTGGCGAATGAAGAAATTGCATGCGAACAAGGTTGGTACTACATTAACGACCGTTTTCTTATTTATTTACCTTATTCTATGAATATGGTTCCCATTGATAGATACCATTATTTGCAGAAAGAAAGCATTTTAGTCGACTTTATGTCTGATATGTTAGAAAAAACCCCACTCTACTACACCAAGATACCTCTTTTGCTCTTAAATGGCCTGGGGTCACTACCGGCTTTACCATGGAAAAAAAGAAAAACTGAACCGAAAAAGGCTGCAGAACAATTTCAATAAATCTCCCCAAATGGTGGATTAATACAGGCGCAAAAATGCTTTCCTTGCAATGGAGCGTTTTTCTCGTTTTTCTCCCCTCGAGCAAAGGGGAACACACTGTTCCACCCATTACATCCAGTTGCAGCAGTTCGGCAGGTATTGTACCTTTTCCCGCCTGTGTGCTGTGCGTGTTTCGCTCTCGGTAGCGGAACAATCCTTTGGGCGAGTAGCGGAGCTTTGAAGATTTATGATAAAGGTCAGCCTTGATTATAGTGGCATTATCATTGCGTGAACCTGTGTTTTAATATACTGCCGTGCTATCCTTTCGGTCGAAATTTATCCTTTTCCGTAATTCTTGTTGGTTGATTTAATGGCTTTTCTATAGACTATATAGACTATATATTTTAATGTTTTATATGAACAAAGCAATAAAAAAGTAATTAATGCTAGAGTTGGGTAAATCTGATTTAATAATTATGAATGTCAATGAATCTTTAATTTGTGTGAATGATTCAGAAACTCTATTATGAAGACTTCCTAAATCTTCATGAATTCTCAAGGATTAATGGACCTTCTAAGATTTATGGACCTTGAAAGAATCATTTACAAAAAAAGTTCAAGAATCAACGAAGATTCTGGAATCATCACTTATGCAGCATTTATGAATCAATTAGGATTCATGGGTATTTAAGGAGTCGAATAATGATTTGAAGGACTCCTGAGACTGTTTAGACACCGCATTAATTGAAACATGAAATGAATAATATGAAACCGATAAATTAGTCTATTGTCCCAATATCCGAGTATCAATTGCAAGCGTTCCAGAAAACTCCTTGGCGCAAAATCTCAAATGGAAATAAATAATTATGCAACTTATTGTTATGTTATCGATTTCACGTTCCAAACATTCCACAATTTGTTTGCTTCACTTCACTCATCAGATTCATATCACTTGCCCACCGTATGGCTCTGTCAGCGTTATTATTTCCAAAAGGTTTATTTTGCTCCTAACTTTACTGATTGGATAGGATTGCTTTTGTTTGTTATTTCAATTTCAATTCACCATTGGTTCGATCCGCGCCCAATAGAATGTTCCTCTTCCAATGGGCGACTCAGGTTTCGCGAATAAATTGCGTACCCACGTTTCGTTAACCAATGTAACTCCTTCCCACGGATAACACAAAGGATAATTCACTTTCCGCTGTCGGTTTATTAAATCCTTTCCAAAGCAAACCAGCACCATTTTACGTGGTAGCAAAGCTTTCTTTTCGCTAGCAGCAAAGCGCCCTGATTGTTTGCGCTGTGCGATTGAGAGAATCCAGCAGTTGACCAGCAGGAAACTAGATTAGAGCCCGAAGATGATAGGAAATTACAAAAGCCTTTCGACCACTTAAATAGCTAACGCTGCTTGTTTGCATAACACGGCACGAAACTGGGCTCCCCGCCTTGGCACGGAAGGAATAAAACCTTCCGCAAATTTAAACGAAAACGTCTTAAAACGTCATTTCGAATAATCGCGCGCGCGGATAAAATAATCTCCTTGGAAAAAGGGAAATTCATGAAAAGAATTTCACAGAAAGGAAGAAAAAATAAACGCCACTAGTAAGTAATTTCGCTCCCGCGCTGATTGTGGGGACGAAGTTTTCAATTTTTCAATCGTTAAAATTAGCCCATTTGTCTCGGCTCTGGAAACGGACGAACTTTGATGCGGCTTGTGGGATAAACCTGAGGGGAATGGGGGGAATTTTTTTGGTAAAAAGAGGAAAATTTTCCACCAAAAACTGTCATCTCGTTTTACCGACTTCGATCGATTTGTTCGCTTCTCTGTTTACATTTTACTTTGACGAAAGTGATTCGCGACGGTTTTAGGATAATGAGAAAAGGGGTACGAATTCTTCCGTGCCAGGAATTTGGCTTTGATCGAAGTGTCTATTCCGACCATCTGCAATCTAACTTGATCTGACTCTAACTTGGCATGGTTTTGTAATTTGATTTAGACAATTTGATTCTTCAAGGGAATTTTTGGTGCATTAAAATATTGTGTTAAAGCTGACTTTGTTATACTTTGTTTGAATTATGTTATGGCTGTCATTCCCTTTTTCGGTGATAATCCGGCGAAGATCATAAGTATAATAATTGAACACTTTTTTTTTTCAAACTAAAGGTTTGAAGATTTGTCGTCCATTTTTAATTTATTTTTTAATTTAGTTGGATGCATCATTTAGTTCCTAATTTTAAATATTATTTCATTTCATTTTCTTTTTTACTTTCTTCTTTTTCTGTTTTTTTTCATCTTTCATTATCATTATGTTAGCATTAAATTATAGTAGTTTGCTAAATAGTTATATTCTTAATCTTATTTATAATGTTTATGTTTGTTTGTTATATGTATTTAAATTCGCATTTATTAATTTATCTGATTTTCTTATACAAAGCGAGCTGATATTTATTTTTCTTTATCATGAAGGCAACTCTTTTCCCTTAAGGACAGTAGATTCTAATGCTTAGTTTCAATCTCCTTTTGGCAGTCGATGTACGCAACCCAGATTTTCGGCCCGCACTAAGCTAGTTTATCGCTAGTGATATACATTTTTCATATCACGTTCATCACGTACCGTCCGCCGCTCATCAAATCATGCCCGAATTTCCCAGGAGAACTCCGAAACCGTGACGTTTTTTCTCCCTCGAGCCGTTGAAGTTTGTGCTGGGTGGAAGGAAGACGGGCCCGGCAGAGTGTATGCCCGTCCCGTCATCAAACATCAGACGAGATTTGCGCTTAACGCATTGTGTCCGTATCCTTCCTTGCGTTTCGTCCCCGTATCGACGTTGGCCGCGTTGGTGTGTATGTTGATTTTGAGCACCGTCGAGATAATGAATAGAGGCCCGCGTCGTTTGCGAACGGATTGTGGATTCAAATCACGATCGAACTGCTGCAATCTATGCGCCGCCGAGCCCGACGGTAAAAGCGAGTGACGAGGGGAAAATTATCGGCAAAAAAGTAGATCAGTGAAGTTTTGTTGTTTATCGCAGTGGATTCGTACGGGTGTGGCGAATTGGACTAACCAACAAGGCTGCAAAAAACCCCATACAATAATGTATAAAATATTTCGCTAGAATACATCATGCCAACAAAGTATCGATTGTGCCAATTTGATCCTGCCCTCTGCTGTCGCGGCCGCTGTGCCGCAATAACATTTTTAATTAAATGCAAACCGCTTTCAGCGCAGTTTTCCAATTGGCAATCTCGTCATCCGGTGACAAACATATTAATCAAGATAAGGGTTGTCCTCCCGTTTTTTTACCGCCCGACTCCTGGGCTAGTCATGCTTCAGTTGCTGTGAATTGATATTTAAGTGGGCTGAAGTCGTCGCAGAACGGGCAAAAGTTGGATCCTTCTCGATTGGAGTTATCTACATTCAATGATATTTTTTTAAAAATACTTTGATGTCGTAAAGTGGTGCAAAATGTCCTGCAAAACTCTGTGACAGTATGTGTCAACTAAGCGCTGAAGAAGAGACTCATGAGTTGCAGTACGATGGTACAATAAAATGGATAATTTATCCGCAAGAATAAATTCTCACAATTTGCATTTTGCTTTCAAATGTAAAATAACTCAAAGAAGGACGGTCGGACCGGGAGATGCGGTTCTATCGGCACAATATTTAACAGCACTGTCGGTGAACGTCTCGGCTGGATAAATTTATATCTGCTGGAAGCCCCGATTTATCCATGCGTAATCCTGCATCGGTAGAATGCTTGAACGGACGATTGAGTTTTTGTTTCCATTTGCCTGCTACGTGATAAATGGACTAACAAGTGTGTCTGAGAATGTGGAAATAAGTGTAGAATTCAGCGCTCAGAAAATATAATACCGCCCGCGTTATAAAAGGATGTCTTCCCTCTACGTGCTTTTTGATTTATATAGGTAGAGAAAGTTGTAGATATATATTGCAACCCTTGGTATAACTCTTTGCTCCAAAGGTGCTAATTTCAATGGAAAAGTTATTAAACAAAAATAACCGAAAAGCTTTCTCACCCGGAAAAGGCACGTACAAGTTCCGCAAAGCATCTCGCTACTTGTATGCAAATCATTTAGGTTAATTAACTACTACTGCTGCGGCTCCGTTTGGAGATTACAACTATTCGAATCTAATTTAATCATCCAACTCGGTGTGTGCATATATCCGTATGATATAACATTGATGAAGACAAACCATCTCGAGCACACCGTATCAGTTCGTCGTCGGCTGATAGCACTAATCGACCTGTTGGGCATGGGTGCGTGCGTTGGTGCACATTTATCTACGAATCAACTTCAGCAAACACAATTATGCTGTTGTGTATTATACGGCCTCCCACCAGGCAAACATCCATCGAAACGCACCGAGCTCTGAGCCCTTCTAATCAGATATTCGTCCACAGTGCCATCAGCCCGAGTGACACCGACGTAGAGGTGAAGGAAGGCACTCTCCCCCTTCTTTTCGATCCACAACAGAACGGTGTGCAAGTACGAAATCTAGTTAGCATCATCTTGAGCACGCACACAAAAAAAAAACGAGCAAGAAAGTTCCTAGTCCTCTAGACCTGGCAAAGTCCTCCCCAGTGGCAGAGAAACGCACTAATTCTGTCTACGTCTATCTGGCCTGGAGAGGTTTTCTTGGATAAAATGGATCGAGTCCCAAGAAGTGCTGATGCAAGAGCTGTGTTCTTGTGCGTATCTTTGAGACACACCGAGCATGACCGACGGCGAGAACTTCAGCCCCAAAAGCGCCGCAGCTCAATTTCTGAGCTATCCACTAGAGAGGAACTCGAAAGATATCCTCATGGAAAAAAAATCCTTACCACCGACTTCTCCAACCGAGCTCCACACACATCCGCTTTTGTTTGCCTTGTACAGGAAGTTTTTCCTGCTCCATCCACCCGATGGGCGGCAAGTGATTCACTATTTATCACTAGCGCGAGCTACGGTTGGGCTTTACTCGGAGCTTTCACGAGTTAGTGCTTATGGTGCGTAACAGGCCCAAACCAACCGGCCCGTTCTTCGGACCGTCGTGCTTGAGCCTTGATTTTTTTTCTCTCTCTCCAGCCCAACATCTAGCACTGCACAGCTATACTACTACTGTCACCGATGCTTTGCCCGATGTGGTGTCACTGCCATGGAAGCGAGCTCCATAATTTGTCTTTCATTTGAATCGAAATTAATGGAACGCGAAAGTACACAAAACCAACCACAACACGGCAACAACAGCCGACCGACGCCATCGCCGTGGTGGGGTTTCGAGATGTGTCATTTCGGGAGGGTTTTGACAACAAAACAACACAAAAAATCAAGGCTGTGGAAGCTGCCCGCTTGATGAGTTTGTTCGTTGACACGTGAAAATGAAACTCTGCCTCGTCGCTGGGTAGTTGCGGTTGCTGTCCGGAAGAAGCTGCCAGCACCGAATGGCGCACTCTGTCACTCTGGCACGCTGGCAAGCATCTGTTTTCTGGTGCAGAGGAGGTTGTCTCACTAGTAAAATTTGTGCACCAAAGCAAAATGAAGAGAAGTGACACCGAGGAGAAAAAAAAACATATTTAAATTTATCATCAGTTCCGGGCATGGAATTGACACGGGACGTTGAGGGGGGGAGGGGGGGGGAGGGGGGGGGGGGAACAGTTCTGGGTGTGGAGGAAAAACAAAGAAAAAACACAAACATCATAACTAATTCTGCTAAAATCTGTTCAAAAGTAGTAAGCGAAGCTAAAAGAGCTAATTATAGTGATCAGTTCCCAAGCAATTTGCAAAACCGAGCGATGGCCAGCGAGCGAGGAAATGAATTATGATCCGCAGTAGCATCCGACGGGATCTATTAAAACCAAACAAGAAAAACGGTTCGGTTCATCATTTGGATCGGGATGTTCGTGGAAAGCCTTTTGTCAGAGCGTTCGCACAGGACCTCCGCCAAACGGCCACCGGATCTCCGGTGTCTATGTGTCAGAATGAATGACAAACAACCGAAGTAGGAATAACATCGGGCCGGCTGCACCACCACCAACCAGGTGAACCTGGGCCATGCTTTGGCCATTAGTAATCACTTGTCCCGGGAACTACTCCCACTCTCCCTCCTCCAACACTGTACGGCTCCATAGAACGGGGAGGATAATTTTCGGAAGTGATCTTTCGTTGAATAAATGATTAATTACCGACACCCGGGCCGGGCGGTACCGAAAGCCTGGCAGGGATACGAAATGCACACACCAAGGCTATCATTTGTCGATTGAGAACGTGAGCGTTTTGGGAGTGAGACGAGCCGGAGCCGGGTACGATCCTTCTTGACATATTGACAGCACTGCAGCTTCGGCCGGGCGATGATGCAGTGGTTCGGATACGGAAACGCAGCATTTCGTAGCACCTGGGTAGCAGTTGATGGTAGTGCATGTTTCGAAACACACCCTCTACGCGAGCATTATTTCATTTTAAGCTACTCCCGCCAGCAAAATTCTTCTGTCAGTCCGAACACATTTGTGGTGTGCCGGAGAAGCTGGGCACTTCGTAGCTGTCGATGCATTAGGGTGGTATTTCGGTACTTCGGAAGGATATGATTGTTGATTTAGTGATATACACGGAGGGCTTTCCAGGCAGCATGAAAGGTTCCTGGTTCCCCGCCGAGTTGTCTCCACTAAAAGGCAGCTTTTGGCAGCCATGTTATCCGGGGCGATATCTTTGACTAAAGGGTTTGAGTTCAACGTGGTTCGCTTTGAAGAGAAGTCCATGCCAATTTTCTGCCCCATCGTTCCCGTAATCGTTCGAGCCGAGAAACTGTTCTCTTCTCACCTTTCGGTAGAAAATAAAAAAAAAAATATGAAAACCCTTCCCTACTGTGCCCTGTGTCACCGGCGAACCCTGCACCCCGAGAGCGAATGGTGAACGGTGCTCCAAACGGCAGCATTTTAATGTTCGTCGGGAACGTGTCCCCGTAGCAATTCCCCATTTCCGCAGCCCTTGTGTGCATTTGCTGTGCTGCACTTTTCGTACGAGAACGATCGTCGCCCCGGTACCGTCTTGTCGGTGCTGAACTTTCGATCTCAATAACCGTATAATTTCACTTTGGGCTGCTCGTTTTGCAGGGTCCAGTGGTCGACGTCGTCCTGGAACCCACGGCCCTCGGTCCGGGAGATCTTTCTCCCGGTCGGTTGACACGGTCGCGTTCCGGGTGTGAAATTAAATTTAATTGAGAAGCAATTAATTAAAGATCCGACGCCTGCTACACTACGTGAAAGCAAACGAAGGCCCGCTAGCGCTTTGGTGGAAAAAGAATTTCCACTCAACTGTGCGCTTGGTGGTTTATGTGTGGTGGTAACGCTTTTCCGTTGACGAGAAGTAGATAATAAAAGGCTGTTCTAGTGTTGTGGACCTGGAGAAAACTCTTCCACGCTTTTAGATGTTTCTTTCCTTTGTAGTTATTTGACTTTGAGTAAAACTTTTCTTTCGGCTTACTTTAATGTTGCAACATTTCCCAGCGACCTTACATGGAACGACCGAACTGTGTGGAAAGTTAATTTTCCTAGACCGTCACCAATTATTTTGCGAAAACGGAACCCAAAATTTCCACTACAAAAAGCAACGATAGGGAGGAAAAAATCAATCTACTGGCACTGGTTACTGGTGAAATGAAAGCATGGAACGCCACTGTGTTGCCGCTAACAATTCTCATTACGCTAATGTTGTTTACTGGGACTCGAGCGGAAGGAATTACGTGATTATGTAGCAAACATAGAACAGCCGCAGTGGTGACTACCAAACTATGGCTCCCCCATTCCCCCCTCAAACCGGGAGGTGAACTGGAAAATCATGCTCTAAATTAGAAGGAACTGGCAGAAAATGAGAGGAAGGAGAAACGCCGGTCGATGCCGGTCGTGCCTTTGGGGAGCAATGCTCCGGGGAGTGACCTGCGAGAGCGAAAGCGAAGAAAGAACGAAAAAAAGCGTCATTATGACAGAAATGAAATAACCGTGATCGTGGACGCGCAAAGTCTGCCCAGGAGAGTGAAGTGGAACTCTATAATGTTCTGCGTGACTGACGCCTTGGGGGAGCGAAAATAAAAGAGGTCCTGTTTCGCTGTATGTTTCGGGGTAGAAGACGGAGAAAAAAAGCGTGAAAAACTCGCCACGGTCGAATGACGAGGCCAAATAAATATTACCAAATTATGGTACGCGGGGAGCGGAGTGTCCGGATGGTCCTCCTATATAGCTCCTATATAGTCCCCGATCCCGATGCACACGCAAACGGACACGCGAAACATTCGGTCGGGATGTATTTTTTTTTTTTTTTCATTCAAAGTGAATAACATACATCGGAGGAGTAAATTGTTGAGCTTTTTTTAATGTTGCAAAACCCAAAAGAAATAGAAAAAAACGAGTTCGAGTGGAATTGAAATTGTGCTCTTCTCTTCTTTTATTCCATTTTGACGTTAATCCGTAAAATGGCAATGCACGAGTGGAAACTCTGTTTGCATTTTCCTACCCGCCCCCACCCAGTGGTTGACTATTCTACAGCTATTCAAATTAGAGATTAGCCCCAAAAACGAATACCCATTTGCAGTTCCAGTATCTTCCTTGGGAGACGGAACAAAATGAAGCCAGTGGAGGATGGTAGCAAACGGCAACCGGAGAAACTCGCGCCGTCTGCATTGCGGATTGTGATTTCTTTTAATTTGCTTCTGCGACAAACGTGTGATAATGTGATAAGGGGCGAAGCAGGATGAGCGTCAAGTATGGTTTGTTTGAGTTTTCTTTCCTATTTTTGTGCTTTAGAATTTGTGGAGTATGTTTTTTTTTTGCACTCACCGTGTGCAATTTTCCTCCAATTATTTTTCATTTGCACGTCTGCCATCGACGGGAGCAGGAATAAATAATGGATTTTCTAATTATCAGTTTCATAATAGACTGACAGCCTGTGTGATTGCATGATTGATTTTTTGTACACAAACTTTTAATGAGATACAGTGAGTTTTTTAAGCAATCTTGAATTGGGATGTGAAATGTTAAATAAAATCCGAACACATGTTATTCGAATCTTATGTCCAGTTTGAAATGAATTGTTGTTTATATAGTTGAAGACGGTTTCTTTTTTGTGGCAACTGCATCGTTGGAGGTTTCTGTTCTGATATTGGTGTCGATGATGCCTTTCACTAGTTTTGCTATATGGATTTTAAATTTTGGAGCCTTACCCCCTAGTCAATTTCCTTTATTAATTGGTATATTAAGTAAGCCTAAGCAATGAGGATTTTATTGACTTCCTACAGAAAGTTTCGGTCAGCTGCTCGATAAATGCCTAAACAATGCATTTTTCTAGGAGGTATTAACCAGAGTAGGCCATTTTTCCCATGTATAAAAATGTGTTATAAAATTGTTTGTTTATAAAAAAATCTTCTTTGCGTTAAAAGTTTAAAAAAAATAAAATAATACGTGCAACGAACGATCTGATGTGTCATTTTTTCCAGCATTGGGTTGGATTCTTGGTTCGACTTTAGCCAATGACTTATACTCAAGCTAAATTATTTTCTTCCTTTATAATCCTTAACTAAAACTGTAGTTAAAAACGCTTTGTTATAAGGTTTTCTAACAATCCTACCTTTTTTATATTTAAAAATTGAGAACAAATCCTACACGCTTCGGATTTTTTTTTGAAATTGTTTATCACATTGCATAGGACAAATATACTCCTAAGATTTTTTTAAACAAGATTTTTACCACTTAGATGACTTTTTTTTGCCAAGTTATTATGTAGGATCAGTCCAAAAATTAACAATTGTTTTATATTAATTTAGTTGAACTAAGCAAAGTTTCTAAACTTTAAAACAAAAATCCACTAAAATGATACCTAATGCCATTCTTTATGTCAAAATGTTTTGTCCTTTCCGAATCTCTTTAGAATGATACAACCTGGTATCTGGATTATATGATTGACGCCATCTTAAGCTTACAAAACTTTAAGTATGATCTACCTCATTGCAAGTTATAGTTTAATTTTTTTTTGTCAATATTGTCGATTGTTTATAAAGGCCTGTAAACAGCATGTATACGATTAGGTATCTGTCATGTTATATGACTGAAAACTGACTGTGAACTAAAACACTATCAGTATCTTTGGCAGACTTCAAAATTATTACTCAACTCAACAACACCAATTTGATGATTAAATGTGCCCAACTTTAAATAGTAATTTCATTTTATGTTTCCAAACGCTTTTCCGTTAACGATCAGTTTCAAAAACACAAAATGTGTTAAATGTCAAGTGGCCATGTCTTCGCTATAGTTGGCAATCATGGCAGTCATGTTACCTTCAATTACTTCGGTCACCAGTTAATTACATGGTTCGTTGAAACACTCGATAAACCAAACCCTATAATTAAACCGTCCCTTGCTACTTTCACCATCCTTTCAGCTCGCTCTAGCATGAGCACTTCGTGTCCAACCACTGAGGTTGACTTCATGTGGACTAATGTCCACCCAAAAGTGTCCTTCTTTAACCTACTCGGTCGCACACATGCAACCGTGCGTGTATAAATTCAAATTTTCACCTAATTTCTTCTTTTCTCTCTCTCGTTTTCTCCCACTTGAATAGGGGGCTCTGCCACTGCGGTTGATGACGGACGTTCCAGGATCCAGAAGCCAGCTGTAATTTCGGAGAAACTTAACGTGTTGTGACCGCACCACATGAAACAGGAACCGTACGCAATGCATTCACGTTTGGGGCTCAGATGTAAGTAGACTCGTCTTGCTTTTGCCTAATCCGTCAGCATCAATGTTGTTGTACACGGGGTTGCAGTAATTGTCACTTGGGCTTCCGCAACTGATCGCAAAACGCGGGCTTTCGTTCGTTCTGGAGCTTCGTTGCCGATTGTGAAAGTTCCGATAGGCTTAACAAGTTATTGTTCCCTCCTGCCCCAAATGCCTTGCCTTGGCTATTAAGTCGAGCGCTAGATGCACCGGATGCAGGTTGAGCAGTTAATTGCTTCCGAAAAGTTCCGTCGCTGCGATGGGTTTCGCGAGCGCCGTGCCGTGCGGAGTCTGATCGGAATCAGCGCACCAGTAGTGCACCTTGTCGTTGTTCCATTTCCTGCGAGCAATGGGAGAAAAAGGGAAATCCATTGATATGTAAATCGTGTAAAAGAGTTCCAAAGCGTGGAAAGCGTAAACGGTACCCGGCGAGCTTAATCGCCCACATGCAAATCAGAAGCGGCAGGATTAGAGGCCGCAGACGACCTCTAACGACCTGCAATTGACTGCCGAGGCCCACCCCCGAGTGATAGTGCACTGCCTCTGTGTGTATGCCTCTGTAAGCAGGCGAATGCACACTTTCCGATGAGATTAGCAGTTTTTACATGATGCACACGCGCTTACGTGACATTTTTGCCTTCTGCTGTGGCTCACACCAACGAAGGAGGCCGGAGGGTTCGGGAAATGTAATTCTCCTTTCACCGCAGCATCGTCTGCGGGGTTGCCCATTCATGGTGGCAACATTCATCGGTTCTTCCAGACCCATATTCTACCACATCGTTACGACACACCGCCCAGAAGGGTGGAGGTCTTTTCCGCAATGTATGTGCTTCGGTGGCGTTGGTCGCTGTTGTGGCATTTGGTGGTTAAAATGAGAAAATAACCTCACTCTTTGCCTCGTTGAGCTGTGGTTGGTGTGAAGGTTGCTCCCCCCCAGGGTTGGGAGGAAAAAGCACACAGCAGGTGGGAAGCGTGACTTGGAAGATTCCTTTTTTTTGTTGTGCCGCTGGCAAGAGATGGCAAGTGAAGTAAGCTACCCGTGTGAGGTGGCTCTTTTTATATCCCGGCCCCACTAGCCTTGAAGTGAATGGCGTTGTAACACACGTTGTGGATGTGGATAGCAGGGCTGTAAACAGGCGTAAGTTTACATTTACGCTGAACCGGGCTGAGCGATTCTTGAGCGATACACGAGGCGTTGGGCAAGCGGCACTACATGTACTGCTGCAGTTCCGCCAGCATGCCATCCATTCGTCGCATTGAATGCCAGAGTACATGGCACTGTATAAATATGCTCACGATGTGTGTACTTGCGTTGTTAGTATAGTGCTGAAGTTATGCCTTTACCTCATGAAGGATGTGTGGAGTTTGTTGCGCGGTTTATTTTATGTTTTTTTTTGTCGTGTGTGTGCGTGGTTACAGAAGTCTGTAGCATGTAAACACAAAAACAACGACTTGGGGCTAAAAATTCCTTGAAGCAGTACAATGGTACTACAGGATTGTGTTGATCCCACATTGGGGGGATCCGTGTGGGAGTAGTCTGATTTAAAACGCTTGTAAAGCGGATTTAAAACTGATTAAATGATGTGAATTTTAAAACTTTAAATGACATTCGTTTGTTGTGGCAATCCAATCGTAGAGGGATCCGTCATTCGGTTTACTATACAGAATTAAATTAGATATTGTACCAGTCCTGTCGAATGAAGACTGATGCCGCTACACAATATATTACCAGGCACATCTGATAAAATGGCACCATATGAAATCTAAACATGTATATGCCTGTTACTAGAAAGACATTACTTAAATATACTGTTTGCGAGGAAAAAATCAGAAAAAAATCTTGGGTAATCTGAGGTATCTGGTAGTGAAAGACATCGACTTTCGACGAAATTATGTGCGATGCCTACGAAAAGCAGGATAAAGGATAGGGGTATAATCTGACGCAAGATTCTTAAGAACTTAAGTGGTTAAGTGTAACTTGTAATACTCATGTTAAAATGATATATTGCATATGATCCAAATGGGAGCTGAACGCAAATCCGACGTGTCATATATTTTTACGATATTTTTACGGACTAAACTACTACAATGACCAAATATCTAAAACACGACGCAAGATGTCCAGATCAGACGAATGACTGTATCAGACTGAGAGAAGAACGAAGCCATCAAGGCTCAAGTTCTTTTAAAACCTATAACAACATCAATAGTTATATGTGACTTCGAATAAGCTTTCCTAAATACTTTTTTTTATGAGAGCCAAGGTTACATCCAAGCCAAGGCATCAAGGCAGGCGATGTGAAATTTGACAAATTGTTAAACTAAATGAACTACAATTAACAACGGGGAAGAAACCCTCTTTTTAAACATCATTGAGTTTGCATACACATCGGTGTTCTGTTGCATAGCCCTGTAACCGGGCCGATTAGTTGGTAAACTCTCAAAATATGTAAGATTTTTCAGAGATTCAAGACACTTCAGAGCAGCTAGCAGTGCTTAAAGTTGTTCCATCTGGTTCTCATGGTGTATTTTCTCAAGAGATCTGAGATCTTGCAATCCATGACTTATTTGGGAGTTTGCGAATTTGCGAATCCTTGCGTAATTCTTGTATATCTAAGGCATCTCTGAGATTTCATGAATCTACAAAAATATCATGAAACTTTGCGTTATAGGATCAAATTCATACTGCTGCGTCACGCAACAGGCTCTTTTCGGATCTCGAAATGAAAAGTCTTTTAGACACACACACGTTTTTTAACACTTTATTATTTGAAGGATTAAATAAAATCACATGTGTTTCTTGCTAGCCAAAAAGAGGCTCGAATGAACGCTGACACGTGCTTTTATCCTCTCGGTCATCAACGGCAGCGCCCTCTCTTGGCAAACATCGCAATCTCGATCGGCTTGAGCTTAGTGATCTTGTTCGTAATGTTTACCTTTGTTAACACATACATTCAGCTTAAAGATTCATTCAGATCCGTAAATCTGAATCAAATTCAAGCTTGGAAATTTATAATCCTAGCAATACAATAATTCTGTATAATATAAAACAACTCGTCACATGTTGTGCAACACTCATTCCCCATTCTAGTAAAGCTTTGATACGAACTTCGACAGATTTGACGAAGAATGTTTCCTAGGTAATCGTTTTACCTCTGCGTGCTATTGAATCGTTTTCTCGTTCACAATGCTGCAAATGAAAAACAGTACCACAAAAGCACACCGCCTGCATGTTGAGTGCTTCATTCCTTCGCCTTTTCTTGGCGTCTGTGCCCCCGCCTCACTTCCTGTGGGCACACACTGTCGGGACGGATGAAGTAATGAAATATTGTTGTAACAGAATCATCTCTCCCAGGACCGGCCCAGACCTGGTGACGGAAGTCACCAGCACCGCACCCGCATACCTACGGTTGTGGTATAATGCGGTAAGCATAATGTATCTTGCATTGTTTCGTTTTGTATAGCGCACGGACCGGGCACATGCAAGCAGTGGGCACCCCATTTGCAGGATGTGCAATGGAGAAAGCGAACACAGTGTACCATTCACAGGGCATGGCGACGGTTAGTTGACTAGTGGGTGTATGTTGTACTTATAGTGGACCCTGGCACTGAGTGTTCTTTGTTGTTTCCGTTGGGTGAGCCGCAGTCGGTTAAAATGCGCTGTAAACGACTGTGGTCTAGCCTGGTGGTGCTCCATTCGTGCATGCACATCGTACATTGTTTCTGAGCCTTTTTTCTGTGTTGTTGCTCTTCTATGTTCTGTTCTCTTTTTTTGTTTTGTTCTTTCGCCTAAACCCTGCCTGACATTCCAGAAGTCAATTAAGCGACCATTCTCTTCACTTCCTGGAGCGTACTCTAGTATTCATATAAAATGCCACAACACTAACGTCATTTGGAGCACAGAGCTCCCGGTGCCGTATATTGACAGTTCTATTGTGTGCAGCCGGGAAACGCAAGGAACCACCCGAACCACCAGCATGGAAAAAAATACGAGAGGTTTTTCACACAATCAAGCAAACCCCCTCATAAGTATTTATTGCCAACAGGCACGTATGAAAGTTTATCCCTTGATGCAATATTCCAAAGCAATCAAAATCACCATATATGCCTGGGAACCCCTTTTTTTTCGCCGTGCCGTATGTGTGTGTGACAATTTGCGTCAGATCCGATTTTAGATTGCATTGCACAGAGCAACGTGGAGCAGATTGTACCGATTCTGCCAATACCAGCAGCAACAACATCATCGTCACTTTTTTCCATCGGCTACGCTGCGTTAAAAGCGATGTTCTTTTTTTTCTGTATTCTACTGTAAGTACCAGCTCTGAGTGGATCAAACGGAGGCAGAAAAAAAAGAAGCCTCCGTAAATCTAGTGCCTCGCAATCACGTTGACGAATGCATAAAAATTGGCTGGCTGGCTCGGAAACTCATCATAACGCTCGTCTTTCGATTAAGTGGTACCCAACCGGAGGATAACGGAGGGCCAATCGAGATCGCATCTCCCAATCTCCCCACCACGGCTAGTGGCTAAGAAATCCTTCAGTGTTTTTTTATTTTCTTCTTCTGCTCCTAGACATGATAACCGAGATCCGTATTGCCGCGGAGTACGTTCGGAAGTTGTTTATTGTTCCCCCGGCAACGGAAGCTGCTCGACTGCTAGGCGCGTACTGCGACTTCTCCGTGTGGGGTGGGAAAGAAGTCGTTACCGTTGTGGTTTGACGTTGCAGAACGATAAGAACATCAGGGTCGTATGGTGTAGTATCTGCAATGCATCACCAAACCTCAACAGAAAAATACAAAAAGCATAACCGATGGCGAGAAAAATGCAGCTTTTCCCTCGCATCGAACATGTCCAATTCGCGGTTCGACAGCTAATGCATGCAAATTTGTCACTATGGAAAAGAGAACCGTGAGAAAAAGAATCTATTTGTGAGGGAATCGTTTGGCTCTAAATGTGGGGAGTGGCGAAAAAATAGCCACAATATTAGATTATCATCACGATAAAACTTGGGGCTCACAAAAAAAATTGGGGCACAGACCCTTCAAGACGATCGTGTACTTTTCGGAGATTACTGGAATATTGGCTAGGATATTCCTCCTAGGTTCCGTTCGGGGGCAATGCTTTTGCAGCGTTACGTTTAACGTGTGTTGTGCGGCGTGTTGTGGTTGGTTTATCTGAAATTAAAATCACATTCATTTTCGGCTCTGCTCGATATAAATCTCTAATATGCACGACAACGATCCTTTTTCCCAACCCCCCCGGTGTCGATGATGTGCAGGAACGCGCTACGAGCGGCGAGCATGATGTTAGCAGTTTTCCCTTTTGTTCGCTTGGTTCCAGTTCGGGTGGGAAGAAGCGGTTGAATGGGTTAGCAGCACACCGAAAAAGCAACACATCATCTCGTGCGAAAATGAAATGGATTTTGTGGAAGAAAGTTCACCGGCGTCCGTTTGAAAATTCTGGCCCGTACCCTGCTTTACATGCCGCAACGAAGAAACTGTTGAAAAATGGTCTTTCCAATGTGTGATTGAGGTTAAATCTAGTTCACGAAACGGAACGTTTCACAACGTTTTTTTTTCGTTTCGCCGGGAAATTCATGGGCCAGGGTCTCATGAATCAACGTGTAAAGCATTAATATAAATCATCAGCGTGTTTGTGTTTGAGAGCGTGTTTTTCTTTCCCTCAAACGGTCAACACAATGGTAACACCCCATTCTGAAGAAGCTGTTTACTGTTGATACTTGTGGATACGAAAACACACAAGACTTAAGTGATAAAAATGGAGTTTTTCCTTCAGATTTACCGGTGACTGAAACATTAACCTAACTTCAACCATCACGCCAACACACGCACACACATATGAGGGCCATGATGAAGGTGTTCAATGATCGGTTGGCCCAGTGTGTGGGTAGAAAGGATAGCCCACGCTCGGGGTAAAAACACCGGAAGTTGTGGAATTACAGGATTACCGGTCGTTTTACTCGTGTAATCCCCCACTCGGGGGTTTTGTTTTATTTTTTTTGCTTCTACCACCGTTTCTTCTAGTTAACGTTCTTATCGTTGGTTGGTTTGGCAGCCTCCCCCCCCCCCCCCGTGGGATCTCACCCTCTCCGGAAGGTATAATGCGTGGTAAAGATACTTTCCATCTCCTCATTAACACGCTTTGAACGGGGAGGTGGTGGGTTGAAATACCCTCCACCCAAAGGGAGAGTAGATGGCATCTCTGGTCCCGATTCACGGTTGGCCCATGTGCGTAAGCTTAGCGTGGATTTAGTGTCGTGATCGTGTTAACACAACACACTCCCTTGTCTCGCTACGCACGAAAGATAATGTTGCCATTTGTTTTTTTTTCTTGTACTAATAAAAAAAGAACAAACAAAAAAGCGTCTCAAGCTCTTCTATTGCCTACATTTAGGCGCAGGGAAAAAGTGGAACTTTTCGGCTTACCTTTGCCGTGAGACGCATACTTAATGCGTCTCACGTCTCTGGTGAGTGTGGAAGATGTGAAACAATTTACACACCACCGGGCGCCTAAATACAAACGCATCTCTGTTATCCCCTTTGGTGGAGTTAGAATTTAATTTTTTCATAAGCACCACACTCTTTGCAGCGCTCTAAAACTCCCAACGGGTTAACTTTGTTTCATGTGGCCCGGCGGTGTTTTGTTTTCTTCTGCCGCACGCAAACGTTCCAACCTGCCTGGGGGATGCCGGCAGCCTGTGCCAGTGGAGGGAATTTTGCATGCGATATCCGTGTGGCCGCAGGGAAGCGTGCGAGAGTCGCTTTTGTGCGATAATTATGCCACATTCACCGGAATGAATGTGTTGTTAATAATTATATTAAGGCCTAGTTAACAGTCCGGATGTGTGCGTGAACCGTGTGCCCACCCACACCGATATGATACCAGCCGCGTGGGAGGTACGCACTTCCGATAACCGGAGCAGGCCGGTGGGGGTGGGCTGTAAAATAAATTGCTAATGGTATCTGGCAGATAGTAAACGATCTGCAGCGGCAGGCAGGGGACAGAGAATGGTGCATCGTTAATGATATTATCGTTCCAAGCTTCGAACCCCATTTTATTACCGATCACTCGCTTCTATTCATTCGGTCGGTATAATTCAATTTGGCATATTACTGCTGCTGATGCGGCACCAGCTAGCGTACACCATCGATACCGGGAATCCGGCAATGAGAGCACGGGATCGGTGGAAATGATGGGATGGGTGCAAATATTATTGGCTCCATCAGCAGTGTGTGTTTGTTTGTCTGCGTTTGCACATTTTGTAAATTTCGTAATTCAAACCGACGGCAACATTACTATGCGCTGGCAGCTGGTTTTATTTTTCCTTACCTTGCCTTCATTACCTCTGATGGATTCGCAAAATATATGCCTCCCTGGAGGCGTTTTCGTGTGTGTTTTTGTATTTTTTTGTGCGAATATCTCGTTCGACAGAATATGCACTCCATAGATTACGATTGGAAGGCACCACCGGAATTGATTGCTGTCACTTGTGTTGTGTCTGCCTCGAGCGTTGTCAGTCCGTGGAAAATGGATTGATTTTTCAGCCCGTCACTCTAGCCGTTATTAACCAGCTTCCAAAACTGGCACGCAAGCGAACCGTGCTGTGATTTTCCGATACACGATTACGCACGCCCTGTGACGAAGCAAAATGAGATTACGGGGTAAGGGAGCCAAAGAAAAAAAAAAGCCTCCTCCACGATAAACCCTAATGTTTAATCCACGAACGCCGCCAAGACGCGTCGGATAATCGGGAAAAGCAAATGGCCACACAAATGAGAAGCGTAGCTTTAGCGGGCTCGATCCTTCATGTAACGAAGCGCACGCTGCGGAGAGAGAAGTAAAAGAGGACCCGGGAATTAATTTCCCATTCCGTACGTAAATCCCCGCGTCGTGGCTCGGTGAAGCCAATCTTGCCTACATTTAGGTGCCCGCACACTAAACGCGAAGCAGGGCGAACGTTGCGTTTGGCTACGGATTGAGCCGTTTTCATCGCACCGGTAACACCGTGTCCTACTCATAGCCACGTTCTGCCATTTGCTTCCCTAGTTTGCACCGCGCTCCCACCTCAACACCTTTTTTTCCGCACCGACCGCAAATGCTAACGGAAATGCCATATCAATTACCATTATCATTTGCTATTGGCAATCCGCCCGCAAGATTTTCCGCCCTTTCTGCTCGCAAAGCCCGAGGTACTCGATCTATTTAACCTTTCATCCTTGAGTGGGTGCAAACTGGGTGGATGGGAAGGAGTAGCTGGAACAGACGGGCGAAAGGAAAAGGATGAATGAAGTTTGTCCGGCTGATGGAAGCGAAACGAGGCTCTGGACTATATTTTCCGGACCTTCGAAAATGCTGCACCATCCAGCATCTCATCGCACTATGGTGTCACCGTGGGCCGGGTGCGTTCTCCTGCCCTAGACCATTAGACAGATCCTTGTCCCTTATCCTTCGGTGTGGGGACTTTTCCGTTTGCCGTCCGCAATCCGTAAGGAAAGCCAGGGTGATTGTGCGGTGACGATGAATATTCATAAACGCAAATCGGACGTAAAGAGTAAACACACGCCGGGAAAGCTTTTTGGGCTCGGTTGTTTGAGACACACAAAGACTGCGTGCGGTCCTTTCTTGGATTTGGGGGAGAGATTCGTTGCTGTTTGAATGTGAAGTTTTGTGGTAAGTTTCTCTTTTTTCTCGCACTCACACACGCACACGCAAAGGAACACCCGAGCTCACCGTACCGTCCCGATAGTTACAGCTTATTATATATTTTTACTGCTGGACTGTGTACTCTCTTAATCCGTCGGTCGGTCGGTCGGTCGATGCATTGTATTATTCGGATAGAAAAGAATACGGCACGGCAGGAAGTCTTTAGCAGCGGATTAGAATACGCCAAACCATTGACTCCTGCCCGGTAAATGACTTTTCCTTTGCTACGGGATGGCCATTTGCTGTTTGGCTAACCACAAACCGCCAGTCCGTTGGAAGGTGGACATCAACTGACAGGAACAGGAACTTACAGCAGTTGAAATGGGCGGTTTTGGGGTCCGTTGGGGGCAGTAAAGGAAAGTTAGTGTTTTAATTATAAACTCGACGGCATTTCGGCAGATGGAGCAATCGACAATTATTGTTTTATTACTGCTAGAAAAATCTCTTTAATAAGACCAGCTGTGATTAAATAAAGAAAGAGTGAGGTTTTTTTATTACGATGATTTGCTCTTGTGTGTTAAAATTTTAAAATTTAGAATAAATCACGGTATTATGGACCAGTGTTATTTTTGCTTTTTCTTGAAAGTTAAATAATATTTTTTAAAAACAATAAGATTCGCTCCAATGATGCAAGGCCACGAGAGTTGACAAAATGCTGCCAAATTTGACAAGTGACAAAATCTGCTTATCAATAGTGTCAAAAAAACACTATACCGTTGCCGCGCACACAATTGTACTCTTTGACAAAGTAAATTGACAAGTATATCGAAATGATCGAAGCAGCCTTCGACAGTTGTTAACAAAAAAATAAATGATTTCATAATTTTATTTTTTTCGTAAATAGTAAGAGATTTGAGGAATAGTGATAAAATTTAAGTTAAAGTTCATTCAAAAATCAAGCTTATGTACTTTTTTTTTTTTTTAACGGGGAGGGAAAAGGTTATGTACTTTAAATGCAAAATAAAATACAATTTTCCGAGAAAAAATAATATTAATATAATGCCTTAATTAGCAAGCGGTGCAACATTTTTGTCTTGAACTGTAGCTGTCTCAGAAAATTTTGAGAGCATTTTGTCAGCTTTTTGTCAACTTTTTGTCGTGGATTTTCTACAAAATGAAGTTTGATAAAAGCTCACAAAAAGTGACAAAAGCTCCGTTTTGACGAAATTGTCAGCATTTTGTCAGCTCTCGTGGCCCTGCACCTAATGATCTTCAAATTTGTCTCCATTTTATGTAATTTTTTTTAAATAACAGACGTATCAGGAAGCTTAGCTAACGGGAAATCATTTTCCATTCCAGCAACATTTTACCGAATGTTGGTGCGTCTTCTATCAGCTCCAATGTTTTATATCCATTTCTTTAAATAGACTCTCGGCACCTTCTTTCCATCCAATCGATAGGATCGGTTTAAGAGCTTCAATTTGTCCTATTTTGTTACGTCGTCACAAATGAAGCCCGCAGAAGAAGAAAAATCACATCGTACGGCTGAATACGGCCGCCGTTGATCGTTGATAGTTAATGGTACTTAATGGTGCTGATGTGAACGCTGTCCCCGCACAGGCAATGGTTTTTTGCTCTGTGGGACTCACTATTGCTGTCACCACTAGCCAGCTTGCTGCGAAAGGTGGAAGCTGCGTTAACAATGTCATACGATTAACAAGGATTACGTGAGCGATCCCCAGCATTTCCTGTGCTGTGCTATTTTCGGCCTGCGCGTACCCAACGCCATCGGGAACGGTTGTGAACGGTGTGCCGGTATACGCCTACCGTATGGGGCACACAACAAAAAAGGGTAAAACTTTTCCATTTGTCAGCTTTAGCGCACTGATGGAGCAGACTTGTGTGAGTGTGGAATAGACGAAATGGATCCCAGTGATTGGCTTTTCGCTACTAGCGGTATTTGCGTCCTCGTTTTTCCTATCTGTATCACTTCAGGAACTTGGTAAAAGCTTCCTAGCAGAACCCAAATCGAAACTCCATGTCCATGTATTCCGGGTGCTGCTTGATATTTTGTACCGAAGCAAGGTAGCGAAACTCCCCCTCTCCCCAAAAAAAAGGGAAAAAGGACCAAAGACTTCGTTGCGCAAAACTTTATTCATTCGATTTCTTCAATGTTGTATGTGTGATTTTTCCCTACCCTTCTTTGTGTGAGGTACTCTCCGAAAGTAGTACAGTCGAAAAACGAAGTCGAAACTCTATAGGAGATGCTGCTGCACCCCAGACTGTGGAATGTGTTGGAATTGGAACATCTCGTATATCCTTGGCGATTCGACGGATGTCGTAAATTGTTCCGGGGGGGGTTCCAAATCCATCAGCAGTGGCAGCAACTTGTCCAACGACGGGTGTGTTGCTCGCTTTATTTCCGACACCAAAGCATCTCCGGGTACAAGTTTTATTTGTATTGGAGAATATGTTACATCAGCGATAACGATTTATCCATTTTTGCTCCCCCCGACGACCCCTTGGCTGGGACCGATCTGGAACAATTTCATCCGATCCCTTTTGAGTGGTTGTTATTGATATTAACATTCGCACATTCCCTGTGTGGAAGCCCTCGAACGGGTACGGCTCGTTCCCAGGATCCGTTTGCATTTTTCAAGGGGCTAAAACTCAATCAAGAATAATCCCTAACGCGTGCGTGTGTTGTATCGTGTGGAGAAGGATTGGTTGGAGTTGTAAAGCCCTGAGAGGTCTTTAAGTGAGATTACGTTGATGCGTATCACATATCCACTGTTTCTCTACCATACGGGATAGTGCATTCTTGGAAATGAATGCGCTCAAACCACCCCTCAATGCAAGGCCATTCTCTTGTCCAAAGATCCAGCCTTTGGTTTGTGAGCAGTGAGAGTGCTTCCGAATTTCTGTACCACACTCTTAGAAGCGATGAAATTTTGAATATAATTTAAAACGACTATCATCTGCCATCGTCGGTGAGGTATCATTTATGGTGCTGTTTTTCCCGCACCTGCCATAACGTAAATTAAATTCTTCTGCCACCGTGTGCCATCTAACGTGGAGCAGCGGGGAAGGGAGAAAAACCCATTTATCAGTGCAAATAGAAGGTGGCACACAAACGTTTTGTTTGGCGAGACGTCCGAGAGCCCATAAGCAAGTGCTTAGCGTCGCCCAGGCATCCGTCATCCCGACCCGAAGGTAGACACGTTTGGCTTAGCATCTGCCCAACGTGCCCGGTATAATCATCAGCATCAAGCCAACACGATCATCATATTTCGGATCAGTCGCAACGCTTTTTGAATCATGGCAAACACTTACAGCAGGGCCGCCATACGCCTGCCTGCTGGGTGCCTTTCGTGCTGGCGTTCATCGCCAAAGCAGATACACATTCCACACAGCATTTCCTGGTATTATGGCACCTTTATGAGTGAATGGGATACGAAGGGGGGAGAAACTTCTGGCGAATGGCAGGAAAAACATGATAAAATATTACAACCCATGAACCAGACATACTTACCGCGCAACAAACACCGTACGGTGCTGGGTGGCACCAACAGGGGAGTGCGAGATGGAGAGATAGAGCGCAACGCATTAGCAGGAAGACAGGAAGGCAACCTACCTAAGAAGTGCCGGTTGATAAGGATTATCCTTAGCACAAATCCCAGGTATTGCAGGCTGCGATCGAGGGGCGAGAAAAAGAGAGAGAGAGAGCAGGGAAAACATTCCGGAAACATGAATAACATAACAATATTTGTACACGGCCGCACGCTGCAAGTGTGTACACGAATGTGAGCTCGAGGTGTATGCACGAGAAGTTGACATACCGGTATAAACATACACAAACACACACTGCAAAGCAACAAAAAAAAATCATGAACCACCAGGCGTCCCCATTTGCGGGTATTTTTGTGAAAATTCATCCCGCAAACCCCTGCTCTTGCGCCGCAGGTTTTTCGGGTGCAATAAAAACCGAATTTGTTACGGATGGTCGTTTGCGTCCCCGGTGAAATGGCAAATTAATGCAGGGAATGTGAAAATATTGCCCACTTTTCCACTTGTTTTTATTTTTCCCTCCCCCCTGTGTTACCTTTCCACCATTTTTAGTGAGCTTTTGTTTCGTTGGGAGCTTTTGGATGCTTTTGTGTTTTTCTTTTATTTATTTAACGTTCTACACTCCCTTCCCTCTACCCCTTCTCCTCCTCTCGCCATCAGCCGGAAAGAAGCCTCCCGTTGATGTAATAAACGATTAAAAAACAATTTCAGCGCAAGCCAGTTTTATTTTGTGACAGTATTTTATTTCTGCATTCTGGGTGTGTGTGTGAGCCAACCTCCCCCCCTAGTTTGAACATACCATACCCGTGTAGAGATTGCAATTGTTTTGTATGGATATTATTATATTCTTCTCAAACGATGTGTTGTTATTTTTTTATACATATATTTACGAATTGGTGCCTTTTTTTGTGGGAAAATCGCAGCAATAGTGTGCGCATCGATGCAGAAGCGCCGGAAAATTTCTAGGAAGCTGAGACAAAAAAAAACACAACACGGTGGAGTCGAAAAATGGGTAATAAATTACCAATCGGACGTTGACTGCAGTTGTTGGCAATGTTTCGCCCGCCCGTGATGGCAATGGTGCAAGAAGGAAAATAATTTGTTTGCTTTTACGCTGGGTACAATAAAACCGGTATAACGCATACAAAGGTGGATGGCAGTTTTCAGTAGCCCTTTTTCCCCGAGAAAAAAACCCTTTCCGAAGTATAAAAGCTTTATAAGTTTTCATTGGAAATAGAGGCGAAACGCTGCGAAAATGAAAATGCTGCAAGAAAAATAAAACGCATTGCAAATTGAGACAGGGGAAAGGTATCATAAATTCACGTAGACGCACTCACATGGCCACATTGCAATGGAAATGATGAGCGATCGTTATCTTTAACGGTCCGATCGTGCCTCTCGTTTAACGGGGGGGTATCCTTTTCGCTCGGTTGACTCGAAAATTTCCATGATAATTCCACTGCCGGTGTGCACTGCTGGCATCTCAAACGCGGGCGATAAAACGTTTTGCCATTGCCTGTGCCGATGATTAGTGCGGGCAAATTTGTCACTGTGCGCTTAAAAGAATCGCACACAGAAGCACACACCCATACACCACCACCAAGCGAGATGAACTAAATTATTGACTATGAGCGTGGGGTTTTTTTTGTCGCCTGCAGTCATTTTAATGCCAAACCGAAAGAAAACAAGACTTTGACTGCTTTTCCTTCGCCGGCAGTGTGATATCTTCCGTTTTTTTTCGTCCTCCGGTTTCGATACTAATAAAACCGAAGCTATCAAACCAGTCGAACGATGAATGGGAAAACGTGGAGCGAACGAAAAAAAACCCCACTACCGGATCGTCATCGGAATCATAAACAGTCTACAAATTGGCCTTCGGGATCGGTTCCCTTCATTGAGTTGGGGCAAAATCTTCTTTCTTGGTTTTTTTGGTTTTTTCGGTTGGCCGAACTGTGCACGAATGTTTAATTCATTCGCTATTTGCGATCTTCCTTCACAGTTGGCGTCGTCGTTGCCGCTTTTCCGGCCTTCCAGTTCATTTTATTGCCCGACGCGCATACAGATCGAAGTGAAAGCTAACGCTGCTGCAGCATTCAGCGAGCATTCTTTGAGGCGGTTTTGCTCCTTTCCTTGCCTTTACCGATCATTTTCCACACTGGTTCGGTGTGTACCGTTCGTGAGGATGCTCGTTTCGATTTTATTTAACTTTCTCCACCCGTTCAATGCCTGGCTAAGCGCCGTGTAACGCGCAAAGCGTACATTTGTTCCGGGGTTTTTGGAAGCGAATGAAAAATGGCCCCAAATTGGTAGTGGCAGCGACTGATAGGGCCGAATCGGGTGGAGGATAGATCAATGCGAGTTATTTGATGACCCCAGGGGGTTATGTGGTGCGGCACACACTGCAAGATGGTGCGCGCATGCCGTATAACGATGAGCAACGATCGGAGAAAGCTTAATGGGTTTTTGGGATCTTCTTCACCCGCCGGAAGGCGAAACAAATCGAATAAAAAGCAGAAATGTGGCTTATGTCGTTATGCTTTCCGCTTCCAAAACCAACCACCCAAAGACGTGCTCCGTCGTCGTGTGGTGATGTACTCAGAGCGAAAAGAGTTGATGCCGGTCCAAAACGCCCCGATGGTGCTAAATTAAACCGAACAAAAAGAGGCCCAAAATGGATGGAAAAGTTTCTCGCTTCGATGGTGAAGAAAACAAAAAAAAACACAAAAACCTCCCCGAGCAAGAGTGGTGGAAACATTTGAAGGTTCGGCTCGGCACATTCGACATTTTGGCGCCAGAGAATCTGCAATGTGGAAGCCGCCAGCAATGGAAATATTCAGCATAACGCATGCCTGCCGTTCATTCGCATTCGGTGATGGGAGCCTTTCGGATGGAAACTTCCAAGGCGCAGCATGCCGCATGAACAAAGGTTACGGTTCTGATGGATTTTGACGTAAAGCAGTGCCGAACAAGACACAGTACGTCCCGAGATGGGTGTGTGTGTTGAGTATCGTTCGTCATCGCAACGATTCGTCAATTTCACGTCACGAGCGAAAGCGGTGGCCAGTGGACAAGGTGGATAATGTAAACTTCAGCAAACGTCAGCTTGAAAGGCGATTTGTGTTTGATATGCAAAGGAGCGACTCTCAGCATTGTTACGCATTGACTTTAAGACACGCTGTAGCTAGAGAATTTTCCCAAAAGAAAGCCCCAAAAGGAGGATTGCCATCCAAAGGGCAATGCAATCTCGATTAGTTTGATGCCAAGCGGAGGGATCGACGACATCGACTTCTGCTTGCGACAAGTGAAAAACAACGCTCACGAACGCGTGGATGGAAGGATTTCCTGCACTTCCTCGACATTTCCATTTCCTGTTGTCGCAGTTCCGGGTGAAGAATGCTCCATGGACGGCGTTGGCCGTGGCGAACAACACTCGAACGAAACTTTGATGCATCACGCTTGTTTTACCTCTCGATTATTTGGGAAAAGTCCCGTCCTTCGTATTCGGCGAAGGATCATGCCAAAGCGCACCGAAGGAAAGCTGCGAAACGTACCAGCTGGATCGGGAAAAAAGTTTTCCCCGTGCTACCGGATTGCCCGGCTTTGTCGCCGTTACGATCGTCTGGGCAGGAAAGTATGAGCACCGAAAAACAAAAAAACAACCCCAAACCTGCTTGTGTGTTGCATAGAAATTACATCCGTTTTTCTGCCATCGCTTAAACCCTGCTGGAAAAAAGGATAATACCAGTCGGCGCAGCATGGCGCTCGTTGATTTTTAATCTGTTTGAACAATGTTGGAGGGTTTTTTTTTCTCCTGGCGAGATGTGCAGTATTTATGTTTGCTAGAACTGAACGCGCTCCTGCTACGGGCAACATGGAGACCTTTATGTTTTTTTTTGTTTTTGCTTGCTGGTGTCCTCCGATCTACGATGCTTTCACGCCCGGACCAAAGAATGACAGATGTTTTTTTGTTGTTGTTGAGCCTTCCTTTCTGGCGCGAAGGTTTAATTAAAATGAAAACGATCGTTTAACGCGGGAAAGCAAAACTCCCGTCCTACGAACGGACGTTTGGGGTTGTCGATGTTTAAAGGGTTTGTTTTTCTTTTGCCCCTTTATTGCGTCCAGCTGTTTTTTATTTTTGTTTTGGCAATTGTAAAGGATAGCTTTGCTAATTTTCACGGCTGCTGTGAATGTGCGCGCTGGGTGTTTACGTACAATTCATTATAAAATCAGACTTCTTGTTCGGTTGCTTTTTGAGGGGGGCGAAGGGATGAAACAAGTGTCACAAAACATTACACAGAAGTGTATTCGGAAAAAAAGAGCTTTCTTACAAGAGATACAAAAAAGAAGGTCTAGAGAAAGATAAATAGTGTAATGACGGATCTTGACGCTTGTTATTTTTATGTAATTAAAACAAACGGAAATAATTTTGCAATTGGTGACTAATGTGTTGCTTGGAAGGTTTTCAATGTCTTAGTTTTACAGATGAGGATAGTAAAAGGCTATAATTTTCGGGGAGATTTTATAATTTAGTACATGCTATAGTTTGTGAAATATTTTTATTTATTAGTCACACAATTAAAGCATGAGAAATCGGTGCTATAAACTTGCTTCATTCTGCAAAGCAGGAAATTTATTGTTACTGGTTATTTGGTTGTTTATAATTAATTCAAGGAAGCACATTGATAGTGTTGCCACCGTTCATATACGAGATTTAAATGATATAAACAACAGTTTAGGAAGTGTCAAAGTTGGTGACAGAAGGACGATCGATCGTGACGGGTACTGCTAATCACCGCTAGGTGGCATCCGCACAGGTTCGGGTCTTGGGGCGATGACCTGGAGTTTCGGGAATGGGAAAAGATTGCGCCATCGCGAAATGTAGGGAGTCGTAGTCAAATCAGCAACGAGGCGAGACAGTTTTTAAAAGGTGTGTAAAAAGTGCAATAAAGGCGAACGAACAGAAAACGAGTAGATCCGCGATTTTTTTTTTAAATCGTGTCAAATTGCGAAAATAGCCATTCCTATCCTAAGTGCGATTAAAATCAATAGATAGAAAAATGTTATTTTTATATAGTATAAATTAGAAAAAATTGATTTTTAAATCGTAGCCCACAGCTAATCAGTCAAGTTTCAAGATGATATCGACAATTTTGCATTTATTATTTTGTTCAATCACTAAAAATGGGCATGATATATTTTTAAACACAACAATAATATGGATAAAAAAACTTCTATGAACTGATTATCAAAGATTTGTTGTCACAAAAACAAGCGACCGACACTTATAACCGCAATATATGTCACAGAAATACAACGTAATACAAAAAAAAATAACGAAAAGTGTGTAACAAACAACAGAGAAAACTGTTCATATTTAAAGAAGTAAAGTAAAGTAAATATGGAGTTTGTCCTAATGATTCCGTATATATTCTTAGTGGACAAGACCGTCACCCATATTTGAATGACGTAAAAAAATATGTTCATGCCTTGTGTATTGCAAAGTCTCCAATGTAAGTTGTATGCTACGTGAAATGTTTATTTATATTAATTTTAAAATATAACTGCATAATAGTGCAATATCTCGATGAGCTGTCTAAAGCTCAACTAAAGACACAACCCAACTGCCGCTAATTGTTTCATCTCACAGTCGTCACCCAGCATCATACACTTGGCAGCAATTTTCTTGTGGTGATGATACAACCGCTCACATCGCACCCAGACCGTGTTGATCTGATTATCCATTGAAAATGATTAGCTGCAAACATTGAATAATGGCCGGAACAGTGCCCCAGCAATCAACCATCGGATGTGCGCCATCAACCGTCAAGCGACGCGAACTCCCGCACGCACACGTGCGGCGTGTGCTAAATGCGGTAACGATGGTTTTTCACGCCATGTTGCAAATTTTCATCTACTCTCACGTCGATGAATCCTAATTTCCTGTTTTGCTCCGTGGTCGCGGTGCCGGTGCGGTTGAGGCGTTTCGCGACAAACACAAATAATACGCCGCCAAGGATATGCAAAACGCCCCGAACTAGGAAGGAAGGCACGATTTTCTGCTATTTGACAATTGCAATCAGTTTCGGGTGTGTGTGGGCAGGTGGCGAAAGCCCGGTCCCCCCGGCAAGCATATACACACGCGGGGTGCGCCACGTCGCAGTGCGTCGTCATCGTGACGGAAAATACGTGTCGCGCAAGGTTTCTGGAGGTTCATCAGCCCCTCGTAGCGGAGCCTTTGCTGCGTGAGTGTGCGATATGACGCGACGGTGTGGCAAACGGTGCGGTGGAAGACTACTGATGAATGACTTTCCGCAGTGGAGCTGGTTGCAAATGTTCGAGGGCCGAGCGCCAACAATCACCGTTTAATGATGATGAAGAGCTCACCTTACCCTCGCCTTTTGCTGCAAATCTGTCGCCCACGGCCATTTTCTAGGCCTGCTTCAAAGCGGTTGAAAGCGAGCAAATCTTCGAGTGGGACGGGTACAACAGCGAATGGCATTCATTATCACAACAAATCACGGAATTAGATTTTATTTATTAGTCTACGGGTACGCGCCCGGCATAGCAGGGGGGAATCCGGTTTTTGTCCAACCTTGTGTCGGCAGGCGACACATTATGCTGCTGGAACGATTTCAGGGGTCTCCTGTTTCCATGTCCGCATGTTGATTGCAGCACGTTAGAGCGGCTCTCGACCGAAGAAACTTATCGGGCGGAATTTTTAATCGACGATGGAGGCGCCTGGTGTTTGTCAGAATTATTTCCAGTATTAGTTAAAAGACTTCATGCACTGCAAGCAACACAACGAAAGTTATGCCCCGAAAGGAAAGTGATGGTAGTTGCCGAAACGTCGATAAGATAATAGCCCGCACAAATACGACGAACCTTTCTGTATGATAAAGCAAAAAAAAAGAAAAAAGGGAAAATCATCCTCCCTCAAGCAGGAAATCTTTGAAAACAGCTAGCGATCACTTTGGGTACTTGGGGCTCGATGTGGTCCATGACCATGGCAACAGTGTGTCGCTGTGCTTTGAATGTATCGCTCGCCCGCCCGCTGGATATGTGGTGCGGCACTTTAGCCGAGAGGATGTCCTTACGAAAGGCAGTGATTTTCTCGATAAGAAAACTAAAGTGGAAGTGGAATCGTTGTGGGAAAACCGTCACAGAAGATACGGTCCCTCCCTTCCCCGGGGGGACGAACGGAGGGTCAAGTAAATCCCATGAATAACATCGGCTTGAATATATTTATATATTCTCGGGCGTGCTTCGAAAAACACTATTCGAAGGAGCGCAGGACTTCCGGTACGATTGCTTGGTTTTTGGGCGACACAGCAACGAACGAAAACCAGCCACGGATCGCACGGAAGTATGCTTGGCCAGTTGTATTATGATGCTCCATTTTGGGGGTTTGGGTGGGATGTTACAGCCTTTTGCATTCGTATGTTCGGGGTCAGTGAAACGGTATCCTGTGGAAGCCCCACGGGGCGCAGTGTCTTAGAGAGCACGCTGATTAATATTCAATTTCATTTGTTTTCTCTCGTCCCGTTCCCGACAGGGCACACGATCGGTGTTCCGGATTCTAGCAATCAGTTTCACGGGATAAATGGAATGCGATTATTCTGTCACGGTAAGTACAATGCTTTAGCTCGGCTTGTTTTATAATTCCCGTTTTTATCATGTCAACTCCTGTACCAGTACGTTTAAACGTAAATAAATGTCAGTGTTACTATGGAATTTTTTTCAAGATTTCTTTTTGTGTAAGAAATCGTACATATTCTTGTCAAAAGTCACTCATTTGGTAGCAACAATTCAGAAAGCCCACAATATTTTGAGGCTAAGCTCCCTACAATTGTGGTGTAGAAATTCGTTGTAGAAATTTCCTGCTTCTTCGTCCTGTGAGCTTCTTCCAAAAAGCATTTTCAGCCAGGAAATAAGTGTTACCCGTGACACTTTGCCAGACATCGTTTATGGGGGTTCGTTCTGTTAAGATGTTGCGTACATCGCTCTTTTGCTCAATTCGTTAGTGTACCCTCTCCAGCTATTGGATCTCCTGGAGTCATTCTGACGCTTGTTTGCATATCTTCAGGCGTCGATGTTTTTCTTTTCCCTCCCCCCGAGCAGATTTATCACCTCTCTTCGCAGAAAAACGAAGAAACAGGCGAAAAACCCCCCCGAAAAACCTCACACTAGACAGGTAGTTCTAGGAATTGGTAAAGTTGCTGTAGAAAGGCACACCATCCAGTGTTCAGCCAACGGTGTCGTCATACAATGGTTGGCCATTTCCTTGGAATTTCATCCCTGCCGCCCCCTGGCAGGGGCGTGGGAAGTGGCGTGACGCTTTCAACATCATTATTTATATTACCAACCGTGACAGTTGCATCATTTTTCACGTCTACCCGCGTTGCCCGGGAGGATTTTGCTGCACGAGCCGTTCCGGCTTTCCGTCGCACACGTTTTGACTTGATTTGCCTTTGTTTTGCATCGCGAACAGTCGCGAAGCTGTTCGGTGTTTGTTTTGCCCACGGTTTTCGTGCTCCGTGGTGGTTCGAAACGATTTCTTTTCTTATTTAACCCCTAACCGCAGCGGAGCAAATTACCTCGCAAAAAGTTACTTTCCGGTGGAAGTGTAGCAACCGAGGACTGAGCGTGTTGAACGGATGTTCCTTCGGTGAGTGTTCCATCGTTGCATCTTCGCAATATTTCACGGCCTTTGTGAACGATGGTGACGGGTGTAGGATGTGTATCACCTGCCGTTCAACTTTTGACTCACCTTGAAAGGTAAATGCCTATCTTGCTTTGTTAGCACGTCTTGCTACAAGACGATGACGTACTCGAATCAGTCCTTTTCCATCTCTTTGCTGTGAGCGCTTAATTTTTGCTGATCGCGCGTCACATTGCAACTGTCAGCAATCACCAGGACGGATGGCAAAACGGTGATTTATACTCGACCAACCTGCTATTGATCTTGCTCCTTAGCGCTCGAGTGTCTGTGTGTGAAGTTCAGAAAAAAATATTCAATCTTTCCACCGCGTGGTGTTGGAAGATTCGGGTAAAGGGATGATGGCGATATGCTTGATTTGATTAATTTATCATCAGAATCAATTTCCATCTCAGCCCGTAGTTGAGCGGCTAACGAACCGGGGAGCTCCAGGAGGGAAGTTTCAGATGGCCAAATTCATCCCCCAGCTGGATAACTAATACCCGGTTTTCCGATGACGCGTAACAACCGTGATGTGTGAGGTAGTCCCTTTAGTGTGTGAGGGTGTGTGCGTTGTTCCATCCTTCACACATACACACCTTTGATCCCGATGTCCCGCGCTTTGCGAAATATCACACAGTTTCTGGAGGTAAAAAGCAATGAATTTTCCTTGACGAAGGTCGCCATCGTTTATTTTTCGTCCCTCTTTTATATGCTTTTTGCTTGCTTTTACGGTACGGAATAGGGTTGGTTGGTGGATCAACAGATTTTCCTGATTTACATCACGCTGGCACGATCCGGTGTTCCGGTGATCTAGAATCCACCACGTATATGTGTTTAAGATTCATCCTCCCAAACACACACACTTAAAAGCATTCATATCGGTTTAAACGGGGCTAAAGTTTATCTCCCGATCCCCCCGGTGACGACCACACACTGCCAGAAACCCCTTTTGCCCGCCATCGTTAACGGGCGTTTTATTTCCGTTTGTTTAGGGAGGCAGCTTTAAATTTATCGCCCGCCAGAATTCGGAATTTAATGTGTTTAATGAAGCGCAAAGGGCAAAGTCGAAACCGGAAAACCGCACAAACGGTGACAACGGTGGTGGATGGTGGTAGTGGCAGTGGGTATAGTAACCGTACTAGTGTGTGCCGTTGAAGTAAGCGAATTGACATGATAAAATGTGGAAGGATCAAAGGCATTAAGCGGGAAGTTTGCTCATAGTGAGAAAAGGGTTTTCAGAACTTTGGTTTTGAAATAATCAACTGGCTGTGGAACAGGGTGTGGAATTTATGATTCATGGATCCATGTTTCGGGACTCGATGACAACAGCAAGGATTTGTTTTGTTGTATTCGTGTTAGCACACACTGCTAAGGATTAAATCAATTTAATATCCATCCTTGTGTGGTCGATTGATGTGTGCTACCCTTTAAAAAAAATAAGGGTTGTTCAATTTTCCATCATGGTGGAATGAAGAAGGTAATGTATGCAACACAACCATCCTTATCAGACGATGAGTTCATTCACTGGAATTCACACAATCGCAATGAATATTTTATCACAATTGATAGCAGGCGTTTCATTCACCTTTCACACACAACCAAAATAGGCTAATGTTGGGGTGATGTTCGGTTCGATTGAAAAATGAAAACCCAATCTCGCTCCTTTCCATTCTTTTCACCTCAGACTCGTTCATTGCTTCTTTGTTTTGTTTTTTGTTTTGCTGCTGCAAGATTGCTCGTGTCATGTTTCAGTCAATACATTTTGTTGTAGCAAAAACCAAAAAAAAAGGGTTTAAGCAACGAAGCTTAATAAATTAGATTTCATTGTAAACTGACGTTTTCAATACTACTCCATCCTTTTGATGCTGCCGCTGCCGCTACTGCTGCTACCAATGTTCGATGAAAAATCAATTTTCGTTTAGCTTATTTAGCGATAGCGAAAAGAAAGCAAAAACACAAAAACAACAAACGATGCCGCCCCCATAAAGCGAAGAAAAGCTGTACAAAATCTTGCTCCGGGGCGGTGTTTTTTTTTCTTCTTCGCTTCCCTTGAACGGTGCTCGATGGTACAGAAGAAAAAGCTGATTTTCGCCGACGGTTAAAAACATTTGCTAGCGTTAATGGAGGACCGTCCGTCCGGCGGTCTATTCTTGCTACGATGGGAAAGAATCGAGAACAAGAGATTGTGCTAGCGTTGATACGACCATTGATGCAGAATTCCCCTTCACCATTCATTGAGATTGCAGTGCCTTTATTAAATTAACAGCAACCGGCGCGGATGGAGGCGGGATTCGATATGATCTCGTAGCTAACATTTCTACATGCAGACATTTTCAGTTTTAAAAAGATGGCTGAAATTTGCACACCATCTTGCTACAAGCATTGTTAATGGGCTTATCGAGCCTGTATTTGCTGATGTTATCGAACTAATTCGATCCGCTTCGGAGGGGGGAGAGAGCCAACCGGTGTTGAGCATGATCAATATTTGAAGAGATCATCAGTTTTTCATCAAATTCAGCTGTTGGTTTCTATTACATGCATGAGTAATAACCTGGGATGGGTGATAAATATATCCATACAGCAAAATACGGTTTCGGGCTGCCGATGCACGCTGCCGTATCGAAAATCCACTTTTATTGTCGTTTAATAATTGATCACCCCGTGGCTTGAACCGGGTTGCCATGCATGTTCGTCCATTGAACCGGAACGGAAGGATGTGTACGGGTGTGTTGCGACAGAATTTTTTATTTGCAAATTATGTGATACCGAAACATAGGTAGATGTGTGGTGCCGGCTAGAAGCGTAGAAGCATAGCTCATCCACTCAGCCCAACGAATATGCTCTTGGGCGCAAGGCATCGAACCACTCGTAAATAATCCCTTTTCGTGTGTGGGCTGGGCCTGAGAGATGAGTTTTTGTTTGGCGGTTGGCTTTCAAATTTACAACACTCCTAATGAAAACAAGCTTTTTTGCAGAGCCATAAAGAAAGAAGTGCATGTTCTTGAAATGCTTCGAACGGGCGCCATTTTTTTTTTGTTTGGCATGTTGATCGTAATATGCCATCACTGAAAAGAAAGCATAGAGATGCTCCAAGTTTACGACGGCTATATGGTGAAATCGTATAAAAATTGCCATACTGTTGCTCCGTCAGCCACCTGAGCCACCATTTGCAAGAAACCGCTCTAACGCTTCAACGTCAAAAAGACTTCTGCACGAAAGCTTTTTATGTGAGTGTGTGTGTGTTTTACGTGATAAGAACCGAACGAACCGTTGTACACGTCCTCGCTTAAAACCAACACTATCGTGAACCACCCATCGATCAGGTTGGATGTGTTTTAGAGATGTTCGTTTGACTTCCGTCCACACTATTCGACCATCTTTTCGACCCGAAAGGTTGCAACGGTTTAACATGTGAAACATATTTTTCTATCCTGTTAAGCAAAAAAAACACTATACCGGCGAAGAATGTTAGTTTTCAAAATGAGATATAGGCCCCCCCATACATTATAGGGAAACACATTTTTGACGCGAAGAATCGGTCACCAAAATGCGGTGTGTGATATTTTATCCGCTGAAAGGAAAAGCCGCAAAACAAAACCAAACCAAACAACAACAAAAACACACACACCAATCCATTATCGGATCGGGAAAAAGGTATTGGAATCGGATTTGTGGACAGCGTTAAACAAGCGCTCTGTCGGCGAACAAAAATGGACACCCAAACCAACCAACAAAAAAAGGAAAAAATAGGAAGGTTCCCGGAAGGACACAAACGAGATAAAGGAGATGGGAAATGAAGTGCATCATAAATAAATACCTATCCGAAAATAAAGCACCCCTCGCCCCAACCGTACGGAAATGGGATGGGCCAACATCCGTTTTCAAATCAACCATATCAATAAAGCGGATGGCTTAGCGAAATCGAAACTAAACCATCATCAGCTGCAGTTTTCGCTAAGCTCTTTCGGTTGGGCTTTTTTTTCGCCACAACAACGACAATGAGCACCAAAAAAAAAACACCGGAAAAAATCGTGCGATAAAATTTGTTGCACGAAATGTTGTGTCCCTTTCGGTTTTTTTGGGGCTGGGGGCGGTGGGCGACGAGCAAATCAAATACAATGAAATGTGAGATCTTATTATTTCTTCGCAGTTTTTTTCCTGCTATGGCTACGATTGTGAATATTGCGGCGAAATTTTATATCATTCTTTTGTTCCACCCAAACGGGGTCAAGCGCCATTGGTCAAACGAAAGGAGGGTTAGGAAAAAGCCTGTGCCCGAGAGAACGTCCTTTGCTATCAGCGTGACTCCCTTCCCACAGAATGTATCTGTCTCGTTTTGTTTTTCTTCTTCTTGTGGTTCTCCTCTCCACAAGTGATGTTTATGGCATTTGATGACATTTCAATAACATTCCAAATGAAAATTTATTAACGAGCAAAAACCGGAAAACATTCCGGACACATTTCCTCCCGAGCCAAGAAAGAAAGGGCTGTGATCAAATTTTCCAACCAACACGTTTGTCATTCTTATGCTACTTGCCCGCCCCGGGAGCTGTCCCCATAAAGCAATGGACACTGCTCGCCATCTCGCTTCCACCTCGGCCAGTTGGGGCGGGGTGGTCGGTTTGCAATTCAATATCGATAAATTATGTATATTTTATTATCATTATCATTATTGTGATTATTGTAATGATGGTGATCGAATCATTCTCTTGCTAGACCGTCCGGGCCACCATCATGCGTAATGGTTCCGAAGGGGATGGCAGGGCCATAGCTTAGTTAAGCGGAGGACGAGAGGGCGCGATGGGATGGGAGAGATAGCCATCGTACGGTCCATTCCAATTTTGGTGAACATCAACCTCTCCGGCTCCAGCTTCCAAAGCTAGAGCAAGCCATTAATGGTACACCCGCAGCGTCCGCCTGCTCTCGTGCTCGTGCCATCAAAACGATTCCGTTCCCATCGTCATAATCATCATCATAAGCGCACAGGACACATCATTCCAATCTGCAGTCGTCGTTGTCGTCATCGTTCCATCCCTTTCCTCGCTGTGCCTCTACCCGAAGTGCTGTGGTTTGGTGGTCGAGTGCAAAAGCTAATGTTTGTTTACAAGCGAAAAACTCGTGTTTATGTTGTTTCCTTCGTTGCGTATTAGCATAGAGTATCTATGTTGCTGGGAAGACATTTTCCAGCACCATTCGCAGGGATAATTCCATTCGCATACCATGTGTATGTGCAGCATGTTCATTTTATGCTGCACTTTTCCACCACCACACGTGGGATAGAGCAGGGTTGTGTACGATATTCCACACGTACACACACTTATGCACAAACGGCTCTGCGGTACATCGCCTCGGGGCCACATTTCTGCATTTTGCAATTCATTCTCAAATGCTTGCCTCATGACCGAGGCATGCAGCGCGCATGCATTGGTGACCGGGGAGAAAGGTGCAATCGGGCAGCAACCGGGACGGTTTGATAGAGCGGACTGTAGGGTAGGGCATCCTGCCGTAGGATGGAGGATGGCATTAGGTGTTAAATTTTACACTCCACTTGCTGCAGTGCGGAAATAATTAGTGAAAGATGAATGATAGCGTAAACCCAGAACGACGCTGCAGGCCAGATACATGTGCACACACAGACACCCTGGGAGCTGTGCATAAGCTAGTCTAGATTGGGAATGAGCTCAGCAGCAGCAACGATTCCAGTTGCATTCGGAATGGTAATGAATCATCTGTGCTGCTTACAGCTGGGTGAACGATTTTATTAAATCCATCGTTAGGCTGTGGCACACCGGAATGTAGTGCAAGCCCTTTTTCTAGCGCAAGACACACACACACAAAAAGAAGACTCGTCGACAGGGTTTTTGCAAAACCCGGGGAGCAATTTAGCTGAGAAATGTCGCCCCATGAAGCCATAAATCCTGAAACGGATTATTAAATTATCGAGTTTCAGCAGCACATCTCTCTCTATCGATGTGTGTGGATAATGTATTTTTTTTTGTGGTTCATAGTCATTTTATGGCACATATTCAATGCACTTTGTTATTAATTTAAGCCCTTTATAGAGTTTCAAATAGAGCAGTCGAGTTGAATGACCATGCGCCTCCATGCGGCTATGAATGGCCATGCGTCTCCATCGATCGATGAAAGACCATGCGTCTCCATCGATCGACGCATCCACTTTGTTATTAATTTAAGCCCTTTATAGACTTTCAAACAGAATAGTCGAGTTGAAAGACCGAGCGTCTCCATCGATCGACGCATCCACTTTGTTATTAATTTAAGCCTTTTATGAACTTTCAAACAGAGCAGTCGAGTTGAATGATCATGCGCCTCCATCGATCGATGAAAGACCATGCGTCTCTATCGATCGACGCATCCACTTTGTTATTAATTTAAGCCCTTTATAGACTTTCAAACAGAATAGTCGAGTTGAAAGACCATGCGTCTCCATCGATCGACGCATCCACTTTGTTATTAATTTAAGCCTTTTATGAACTTTCAAACAGAGCAGTCGAGTTGAATGATCATGCGCCTCCATCGATCGATGAAAGACCATGCGTCTCTATCGATCGACGCATCCACTTTGTTATTAATTTAAGCCCTTTATAGACTTTCAAACAGAATAGTCGAGTTGAAAGACCATGCGTCTCCATCGATCGACGCATCCACTTTGTTATTAATTTAAGCCTTTTATGAACTTTCAAACAGAGCAGTCGAGTTGAATGACCATGCGCCTCCATCGATCGATAAAAGACCATGCGTCTCCATCGATCGATTCATCCACTTTGTTATTAATTTAAGCCCTTTATAGACTTTCAAACATCATAGTCGAGTTGAAAGACCATGCGTCTCCATCGATCGATGAAAGACCATGCGTCTCCATCGATCGATGAAAGACCATACGTCTCCATCGATCGATGAAAGACCATGCGTCTCCATGCGACCATGAAATACCATGCGCCTCCATCGATCAGTAGTTGCGATCGATTAGTTTGACAATTCGGCTGCGCTTTGATTTGTATCTCTTGCTTTTTTTGTTGCTTTTACTGCAATAGAAAAGAAAAAGTTTGTCGGCTAAATCACCCGGCCACATAATGCATCAATTAGCTGGTCGATTTATCTTTTGCACCTTTGCGTGTTTTTTTTTTCGCCGAATGTGCTGCAGAGAAGGTACGTAAGTGGCAGTTTTTCTTCGGCACATGGCTTCCAACACCGCACCCTACCGTTTTTGCCCATGGTGAAAAGACACATTGCCCAAGCCCAGGCAGGAAGTGGTGCTTTTTGTGCTACCGCTGTGCATTCCGTGGCACTTGCCAAACGAGGAAGCACTTTATTTGCTCGGTAGCATGTGTGGTTTGTGTGTTTCAGCAGTGCCGCTCTAACGAGCTGGTAGCAAAAATGTCATTTCTCTCTCAATTTGTCCGTGCCACGGAAGTATCGTTTCCGGTGCTTGTTTTTTTTTTCTTTTCCTTTTTCTTCCACTTTTGCTATACTTTCTGCCGACTCCCGTTTACGGGCGTGATGGAACGATATTGAATGGAAACCACCAGGCATGTACGATCTTTTTTTCGTTTCAATAATCTTTTCCCCTTCTAGCTGTCTCTTTCCCTCTCTCTCGCTGTCTTGTTGCTGTTTCGTCCCACATGCTCACACGTCCTGCTTGAGGTACAGCACATCGTTATCATATGCCACATTTACATCCTTTCGGTTCGACATGCTGCAGAGAACCACCGATCTGCACAACTTCTGTGCTACTCCTCCTTCCCTTATTGGTGTTGTTTTCGTTCCGTTTGCCGTTACGAGGTACCGCTGGCACGGGTTCGTTTTCGAATTTTCCTTCGCGGGGTCTTAAGAGTGTGGGAATGGACAATAAAATAACATGAAAAAGTGGTGGCGGGTGCATAAAACCCGCCACATGAAATCTACATACACACCGTACGCTTTGCTCGTGCCGCGCCGCGCCGGATCCAATCGTTGCTTTGGCACACACACACACAAAACTCTGGTCTTCAAAATTGTCTAAAAGCTTCGGAAACTCCTTTGCCGGCAGTCCTCCTTCCTGCATACGTTTTCATTTCTTTTTGAGCACGTTGCGGTGGAATTGGCGAAAAAAAATATCACATTTCGTTGGAAAATTTAAAGAGCCGAACCACTCCAACGGGACGGGTTGGGAAGCGTATAAGAAATGGATAGCGCAAGCACCAAGCACGGTATCCCTTTATTTCCCTCCCCCCGTTCGTTTTCGTACTCGGAAAACCTGGACCGTGTTTCCTACCAAACAAACGACCGGAAATCACCCAGGGAAATACCTGCCAAACCGGATTGCGCGTGTGTGTGTCTGTTCGATGGTAACTGGAACATGAAAAATGGGAGAATCTTCGTTTCCCAGTGTTTCCCGCGGGAATACGTTCGTTCAACGACGATCGTCCCCCAAAATGACGATTCCCGAATGTGAGCAAAAAGCAAATTGAAATGTAAATACTTAAATAGTTTACTCTTTTTTCAACCGATCGCGTTCTGGGTGTGCAGTTTTTGTCTTTTTGTTGTTTTTTGTTTCTTTCCTCAATCCCAGTTTCTTTCGCCCCGCTGATATTGCAGAGCGTACACACGGATGTGTCTATTTGGCACCGACATCCGAACGATAAAGTTGCTTCAATGTTTAAATGTGTGAAGAAACACATTTGTGTGTGTGTCTGTGGATTTTATGACCTTGTTCAGATTCCATCGCATTTATTCTTTTGTTTTGCAATGTCTGTTTGTGTGAGTATTTTATTTCCGGAGAAATCCCATCGCAAATATGACGTAACTCACGTTAAAGGAAAGATAAATCCGTTTTCCGACTTAACGGTGGTTTTTTCTTTGTACGGTAAATCGGTGCTTTATTAAACTTTGTGTTAGTATTGGATCATACATTCTATTTATTGTTTCTTGTAAATCGTCAAGTAGTATAGTTTTCTTTTAAAGAATAATTTAATCCTCTGCCGGCTGGTTTCCAATTTCAATCTAAAATCAGTTAGCTTTAACTAAAAACTTGCTGTAAAAATACTGGTTTGAATTGTTTTAAAACATTATTAATGAATTTATCATTTTTAGCGCATTTAATTCTACCTGAAGCGTCAAAAATATTATTCAAAACAAATGTCAATAATTCCAATCCGTTGGAAGCATATTTTTAGCATGCAATGAATGCATTTCATAATTTAATTACTTTATTAAACTGATGATAAGATGCACCATTATTTAATCTTTAATCTGTATAACTCGGCACACATCACATCCCTTTTTTAATGTATATTTTATATACATTATTTTGCCTCGAGCATCCATTTTGTCTGGCACGTTTCATTTGCAACAATTTAATTTCTGGGGTTAAACAATTCTACCGCAGTTGGTATAAGACTTACTATAAAAAAACTCTAAATTTGGCTGAGTACACCCGGGATAAGGACCTTTCACTGTTTGGAGAAGGAGATGTCTTCAAACGAATGTAAAATGTACATTAGATTAGTGGTGTCCGTATCTGGGTTGGCCTTGTCTCTCGAATAAAAAACTACTCCAAATAGTATTTCAACAAACTTAAAATATTCTAAATTGTTCATAAAGTTAGCATCAATAAACAACGCTTAAAATGATTGGTCGTGCTAGCGTTTAAAGTAAATATTGCCCAGCAGTTCACTTCATTATAATTTAATGTTTAGTTTCCGTTCCATTCTAGCAAATAATCGCTAATTATCGATTGCCGCTGTCCAGTGGTAGGAAAATCCTCATTTACAATGCAGATTTTACTATCCGTCCTTCCAGCGTGGCATGTAATCATCATCTTCCCATAATTGATACCCAATAGGTAGAAAAAAACATATTATCATAAACTATACCCATTTCTATTGTATGAATAACCATTAAACCAGCCCATCTATTATTCTAAATGCACCTTAACAATTGACCGAGCACGATATCAATTACACATCCTGTTCTGATATATGTGCAGCTCGGTAGCTCGGTGGGTTGGTTTGCTACTGGACTACTGGATTTCATGATATTGTCTGCATTTGAATCACATTATTCACGACTCATTATCTTCCATTGGTGTAGTACATCGGGAAGATGCTTCCATGGGCTGCAGTGAGCAGTAAATCCATAACGGTTAGCGTGAGACCATGTGTGCATGTGAAGCGAGATCATTAAAAAAAGGGAATAGCAAATCAAGGTGATCCAAGGTGACTATAGATGGCGCTAAAATCTCTTTCGAAAACCGAAATTACATACCTTTCACGCAAGTGTCTTCCAAGGCGTTTGAGTAAAACCTCATTTTTGCTCATTTTTTTTCCTGAACTTCTGTGTCACAATCACAAATGCTTTGCCACGCATAACTCACTGTTCCACCAGCACAAATCCTTGGTGATCTAAGGAAGGGACATTCATTTCACGCTGGTACTAAAGGCAAGCAGGGCCGTACTGGCACTAATTCGTGCGCCCTAGCTTATTTAACAACCGTCGTAGATATTTGTTAAGATAACTCTGAAGACAAGTGTTGGTGGATGCTATCTTGGGTTACTACTCCGGCGGAAAAGCCGGATGATGGTTGCTTCGAGACAATGGATGAAGGAGAGCCTTTTATCTTCACGTGTCTATTTGAAACACGCACACACACACTCTGAAACTCTGGGTTCTCGTACACGTGCGCCTATCGTGGTGAAGATCTTTCAAGAAAGCGGCCCTACGTACGTACTTCATGCAAGTGCTTTTAAGCGTCTTTAAGCTTGCACAATGCCTCCTGCATCCGAACGATAAACTTTGTTGCTGCGAAATGCTCTTACCTTTTCCGAAAATGCCCTTTCCAGGCCCTTTTCCCGGTAAAAGTTCGATAAGGAAAAGAGGTTAACCGGTCCCGTATGGGGAGGGGGTTTTAGAGCAAGTGTTCCTTCTGGTCAAGGCACTTGCACGCGTTTCACACCACGGGTCCCACTGAGTCATGTGCACCGCTGGCGGCCCTCAGTTGAATAAATTACGACTGAAGGGCTTCTTGCTTAAACCACTCTTTCGGTTTCGGTGTTGCTCTCGAGCACATGTAGTGCAGATATGTACTGCATGCTATGCTAATCGGAAGCAGTTTAGTGTCCGCCTCGTGGTTCCTTCTGCGCCTATCCTTCCCCATTGTCTCCGGTGCCGGAGGTTTTGCGCTGCTCATCCGAAGGCACCTTCTGCTAAGCCGACGGGTACTGTGGGCTTTCTTACTCGGCACGATTATCAAACTGGTCACATTCATCTGCAATGCTATCTTGTGATTATCAATTCACATACTTCCGCCAGCACGATGGAGGAGAGTCGTTCTTCTGCTCGGTTCCGCTTTAAATGAGCTTAAAAAGGAGGGGAGGGGGGAAAGCTAGAACTGAGTGAGGAGTAGGGGAAGTGGAAGTGGATAAACGTTTCACTTAAAGAGACAGTGAAGGGGGAGGGGGAAGGGGTAAATAACTAAGGAGCTGCTGGGCAATTTTCCCACTACGACTCCCGGTTTGCTTCCAGCAGAAGCACGCTCAGCAACTCAAACGGTTTCTGCTGGTCATTCCCATCTCCAGCGTGGGCTAGGCTTTGTGCAGATAAAACCGGAAACAACGAACGTTTCCACAGAAAAAAAACACACATGCACACTCTCACACTCACACATATTCATTGTTGCGGCTGGATAAACGACGAAATCGTGGCTGAAAGTTCTGAGATGAAATTTGAAAATTTAATTTGAAATTCAACGGATCCCCCCCCCCCCACCATTCTCCAACGTACATAAAACGTTCCCCATTTTCCCGGTTGCTCTGCTGTCTCGCTTGTAGTTAATTTTATTCTCCAACCTGCTCCCGTATGTACGTGAGTGGGTGAGTGTTTCCTTTCTGCTTATCTCAGCATTTCCTTTCTTGTTTCAGGAAAACCCTACTATCGGAACAAACCGGAACAATATAAAGTGACCCACTGTGAGTGCTGTGGATAATCTCGAAGGGAAAGGGAAAGCACGTAAGGTAAGGCAAGCACTTTTCACCCCCAAACCCCACCCGGTGTGTGAGAAAATCCCGCTCGGTTCCGGCAGGAAAAGGTAAAAGTTGCGCACGGTGCATTATTATCGTTTCGCTCGCTTGTTTAAACTTTCATCGATAACAGCGCGGTGAAAATGTGAACGCGTCGAGCTTCCTGCAGAAGCCATCTTAAGGTGGTGCCTTACGCTTGTGCTCCATGGCGTGGCGTGGCATTATTTGAACACTTGTGCGTTTCGTACAACGTGAAATTCTTCCTCGAGGAGCGGGTGAAATATACCGCATAGTTCACTCGAAAGATAAACTATTATCTCGTAGATGGGCCGATAAGAGCAAAGGTAGGGCATATCAAGACTGCGAAGTCTTTCAACGCAACCGTAACTTGGGAAGCCGCCATTCTAAGAAACAACCCCTACGGGGGGAGACCGTAAGGCAATCAGATACGAACGAGAAATTCCACCAGTACATAGTATTTTATCTCTTTGGATTGGAAATTAAAAACACACAGACCGAAAAGTGAGCAGCCACACATCGCCGTGAAACCGTGCAAGGAATCTCAAACAGCGGGACGCCCCAAAATGGCCTCCGAAGAGACAATTGGCACGAGACAAGCCAGCCGGCGGCGATGGCGATAAATTCATCCGGGTTCAAAGTTTTAAACACTTTTTGAGTTTAAATTAAGTTAAAAGAGCACAACTCGTTTTCCGGGGTTTTTTTTTGTTTCTTTTCTTCTCCGTAAATGGTGGTTTCTTTCAAATCTTTTCCCCCCTTTGTGGCCAAAAACTACTTCCACACGCACCCACCCACACACACACTGTTTCGTAGCTGGGGAGCTGGGGTGGTTAACAAGTTGAAATTAAAGGAACGCATAGCGTGAATAGTCGTGCGGTGCTGCAGGGAAAAATGTCTTTTCGAACCCGGACAGACAGACAGACCCACACACATACACAGCACATAAAAATCGAAAACTTATCCCGGGCCAGTTGCACATTGTTCCCAAGTCTTCCCGTGTGCTCCAGACCTCCAGAGGGTATGCGACAGAGAGGAAAGGAGAAAAAAACCTCACATATACCGCATAATTGAAGGTTTCGTTCGTCCGTGGCTGTCTAGCTTCGTTTGAGTGCTAATTAGTTTTAGTTTGCTCGTTGCACGAATCGTGCGGTGCTGCCGGGCTGCGGTACGGTGTATCATCGGTGTCTGGAGCGAACGGTTCCGTTTGGATAAGACGGCTGTGTTAATGTGGAGTACCCGGTACCCTCGGTTGGGGAAGGGTGAGTTTGTGTAGCATGGATTTATTTTATCTAAAAGTGCTTTCCATTTTATACAAATACCTTTTCCGATACGTGATTTTAATGATATCTTATTGAAGGATTTAAGTAAATTCTTTTTAAAAAAATCGCTCAGTGCATATCATAACGATATGTACATTTTCTTGGTAATTTACTTTAAATCTTTAAAGATACAAACAAAACAATGTAAGAAAAACTTGTTCAAATCTTCTTCAACTTGTGTTTTCATGTACTATTCACACTTTTGCAATAATTATTGCATATGTTTTGAATTATTCTTGGGTATTGGAGCAAGTACTAATGATAATAAGTTTTGAACTGCAGCTCACAATATCTCGTCTACTGTTTATATCTATCCCTTAATGATGTTAAGTATATTACTTAAAAACGGATGTCCATATACTTACGGTATCCATAGTCTTGATGTTTTTTATTTAATAAAATTGGAAATAAAAGTGTTAATGTTAGAAAACTACAGGATTACTAACGAATTAACTGAAAAAAAGACTTCTTTTACACGGACACGGTTATTATGGGGCCAAAAAATTAGACTTTATTCTTCACGTGTCGTTTAAAAAAGAGACACCTCCTGCGATCGGTTTTGTACTTTTTTTCTTCCTCTTGTATGTCGCTTTTAATTTGGCAGGTCGTTGGGAACGTTTCACCCACTGTTGTAGTGTTCCCAACAGTTAAATATATTGCTACTTTGACACTTTCAATATTTATGCTTCAATATTTGTTGCAATTAACTACAGCATTATTTTTGCATTAAAAAACTAACTGTACCATACAGTAAGGACCTATTTTAGTAACCTTTAACCACCAACTCGATTGCCTCAGATTTGAGTATGTAGAGGAGCTTAAAAATCACATCCTTGTTCCTGAGGTTAGCAATTTTCGAGTCCACTTTCTCCCGGCCAATGATCCTCTTAGCCAGGGCTTTCTTTCGATCGATTTTGCTGCTCATCTTTGTTCGATGTAGCGCACTCTACGGTCAAACGCTTGAAGCTATCACATTCGAGTCGAATAATATTCAACAATATCCTTCCTTTTTATTAATATTGATGTTGGATTTCTAGGATTTAGCTAAATTGTAAATATGTCAAGTAATTGTTTTGTTTTGTTTATATCTGTTCGCACTTGACAACTCTAGGAGCTATATATGTAAACAGGACGCAACATGTTAGGCATATGAACTATGGTAGAATTAAGTTGCATGAACGCATGAATTGTAAAATGAACTTAAGGGACAATTGAATAAACAGTAGCAAAGGGAAAGCCAAACGAGTAACATCACATCATACATTATCACAAATTAGAACCACTTTCGCCGCTAGTGCAAAATTATACAATTGATAATACATTTTATTCTGTATATGTTTATGGTGGCTGTTTTAGGAAAAAAAGCATGAATACATCACTATATTAATTACATAAAATTATTCATGAACACATTCAATTAATTAGAATTTAACGCTAAGTTATTCAAGCGATAAACTGTATCGCTTGCGGCTGTTTACTCCTTCGTAAAGCCAGCTAAGCGCGAATGTATATTGACTAACGCGTTTTTAAACCCTACTGTACGAACGACATAAGACAGGCTTCCCAAGCCATAGGGGATGATGAATTTTCCTTCCCCTTAACTAGAGTTAAAAACACTGGTTTCCGTCAGTTTTACCTTTGAGCCACACTTAAACCAAGAACCATCTCTCCTGTCTTCGACCCAGCTGATAGAACAAATATTTGTGTGCAATCGCATGATAAAACTAACGCCCCCTTTCCATTCTACCTTTCACCAACGCTAATCCTATGGCCACATTCCCCTATGACGTCGAAATGCAGGTGCTGCTAGAGCGGGATTTGCCCACAGCCAGCTAACGCTACGCGAATGAAATGCTGGCATTTGGTTTAGATTATGCAAACAAACACGGGCGCCACGGGGAATGCCACGGAAACGCGGCGAGACCGTGATGATATGAGGGTGTGTAATTATACACTCATCACAAAACGCGCAACATTTGCACCACGCGACGAGATTGGGTCAATGCAGCGAAACTGTTACTTTGTTGTTGTGGCGACGGAGGACACGGAGGACTCCAGTGGCGGTGGAACATATATAATCCTTTCGTTCCTCGTCAAAACTATCGCCACCGGAAGGAGGGGGTCCGGGCGGCATGCAAACATTCACCCAAGCGAAACAAACGCAGTCAAGACGGGGTCAACCCCATCTTGAACTCGCCCCGCTCTTGTCCGGGAGTGAGGCATTTGTTTGTTGCGCGCAAGGTGAGGAACAACGTATGCAGGTTGATCTATTATAGACTAATTGAGAGCACAACAGGCATTTTTCATCATATATTACAATGTCTAAAAAGCCCTCCATCATCGTCATGATTGAACGTGCTCCAATGTTGTTTAAGAGCCACGGTGAAGCCACCGCAAAAGGCTGCTGGGTGGAAGAATGGCACGAAGTCGGAAGTGCAAAATTCTGTCCTGCAGCAAGTCTTTCCTGCCGCTTCCACGATTCCATACACGTGGTAGCGTAAAACCCCAATTTGCTTTGCCAATCTTTCACCAACAATCAAAATTAATGAGGCAATTTACATCGGCGCTGACCTCGGACGGGGAAAGCGGCGAACACTGAGTGGAACGGTAAGAAAACCTCTGGATAAAGGATAAGTGGTAGTCGAAATATTCCTCCATCCCTTCCTTTCTTTCGCCCGCAAAAGTGTAAGGAGGGTCATCGCACGCTATTAGAATGTGTTTGCTGGAAAATGGAGTGGAAAACCACTGTTCTGGCCCCCATTTTTCCGCGCGGTGCACCCAGGAAACGAGGCAGGAGACGGGATGGTTAAGAGTAGAACCTAAAGACGCGACACAAAATTTGATAAATCTAATCGAGAAATGAATTTTTCATAAACCAACATCTTCTGCTGGTGATCCGTGGTCGTAGCTGACACGACTGTCTCGTCGTGGAAGGTGTTTCCCTCTATAACTGTGTGTGGTGGGTTTTTTGTATCTTTCCTTCGCAAATGGCTTCAAAACCGCCCATCCGTTTGATTAGACGTGACACGGTAGTCATTTGGTGATGAAAGATTGGTTTGCGGGAAGAAGGAAAAAGGAAATCCGATAAGCAAATCCCCACCGATGATGTAAAGCGGAGCGAAAGGAAGAAAAAAAAAGGTAGTGCATATTATAAGCACTCGATCTTTAAAAGGCACAATCAATCATCTCATCGATGATTGGAATGGGAGGGATCTCCTTCATACTTCCCCAACGCCCAACACTTCCATCAACGGCCATCAGTTTCGCTTTAACCTCACGGGGTCCAAAAAACCCTCTGGAGCTTTTCAGTCATCGGTCATCGAGCGCGTTCGAACCTCCGGGTTCCGGCGAGTCGCTGACGATCTCATCTCACCGAGTGACGAGTGACTGATGACGTCGAAACGGGGCTTCCATTTCCCAATCGATAAGCCTTGCCTCTGGTGTTTCTTTTTTAGTTTTTTGCTACCGTCCAGCCCATCACGTCCAACCCGGAAATGAGAAACGAGCAAGCAGGAACACACCACCGGCACCAAATGCCCGCCGGAACATGCATTATCATTCCGTGTGCCCCGGTTTTCATCCGGCATCGGTTGTCGTGTGTCACCGGCACCGGCGCTGCATCATAACTCGAATCCGATGGTGAACATCCGCACTGGAAAAACGAAGGGGCGATGTCGTTATGATAAATCTCCAAATTTATCCACGGACCGGGTGGATGGCCATCACTGTTACATCGGTTACTTCCGGTTACAGCGAATCCACGCTGGGTGTTCCTTTGTTTTGTACTCGATCGTTCAACGCCGGCTTCACGATTTACTGCACGGAAGCACGGGAATGGGTTGAGTGTGTGACCTAACAAAACACAGAGAAGAAAAAAAAACAATTCCAATTCGACAAGATCTCAAATCGAATTTTGTGCCCCGCTCATGTGCTGGACGACGCTTCAACAGACAGAACTCGTTCGTTTCATTCGTTGTGCTCCGCAAACTTTTCCGGTTTTGTCTTTCTGTCAACCACAAAATGGCTCGCTTCGGTCTCGTTAGACGACAGGCTGACTACCTACGAGCCGACTTACATTTTACCATTTCTCTCTCCTTTTCAGGACATCCCAACATGATTCCACTGTCCTTTCAACATGAAGGAGTTATTAGCATTTCCCAATTCCTGCTGATTGCAAGCCAACCCGGGTTTTCGGGAGGAGGGAAGCAGATTTTGAATAACATTTGCCCATGATTGATGCCTTTCCAAGATCGAATCTGCTCTGCTGGGATGCTGGGACAGAGTAAATGGCTCCTGGACGTTTGTTTAAACAATTGGAAACGATATCAGATTTTACTCTCCACCGCTGGTGTTGTCTGTCACCGTGTCGATAGAAGCTGTGGTTATTGGAAATGGAAGTTCCTCCAAATATGTGGGACTTAGCGCTGAGCTAATAGAAGGATGAAGTGCACTAGACGAGGAATGGCATAGACATTTTACAACGCTGAGCGGTGAGTGCCTGATGGTACAGTGGTAAAGATAAAGTTTCCCCACACCACAAGGTCCGGTACAATATCTCATCTAGACCCGATCCACCTGTGCAAGGCAGAACTCATTTTTCAGTCAGGAAATAAATAATGTCAAGGAAAACTAAGATGTTGTAGTGTTCGAGAATTGAAGAATTTGTGAAGGTGTGGGGTTGCAAAAGTAAACAAAATTTATTTTAGTAAACATAACCTCAAACTACAACAGTTATTTGTCCAAAATATAACCTCAAAATATGTCTCGCTACTGCAAGACAGCAACAACCACTCTCAGAAGGGGGGATAACTTTCAAATCGCGGTCATTTCCCATGCTCCCCGGTCCACTTTTGTCTGTGCTTCAATAAAATCAAACTAACAAAAAAACAGGAGGAGAAAATTACTTTCCGGCAACGACCGAGGACCGGTGGTGGCCTAATGTGAGAAAAACTGGCCTTCCCCCCTTCCCGACAGACCCATTGCAGAATGAACCCATATTCCGGATGTTACGGTTGGTGGGTGACACCTTGGTGTGTCGTTGAATTCGTGACGATTCAATTCTGCTTTGACAAATTGAGTTTTTGTCCTGCTGTGGGGGAACAACTTTCTCTCCCTCTCTCGTTCTCGGTCTTCGCTGTGTAAAATTTCCATTCCATTGTCTTCGCCGAGGCGTCGTTCTTCAAACCGGGACACAGCACAACTCAGTGCTTGTTGTTTTGTGTTCGCTTTTTCCAAGCAAATAACACGGAACACGAAAAACGGCAAACGACACACATTCACATTCGTGAACAACTTGCCAAACAAGTGAGCAGATCGGATTTGAAAACGACCCTCCCCGCCCCCCTTGTTTCTCTGTGGGGTCTGTACATGACTGTTGGAGAATTGCCCCAGCCATCCTTCCGGTACCGGGAAACGGGAGCATCTCTTTTTGTTTATTTTATTTAGATAAGCTGCGTTGGCACTTCAATTTACTGCACATTTTTAAGCCGTCATTTTGAGAACATACACCGCACCAGCACTGTGGCAGCACGTACGAACAGCTCAATTGTACAACCCACACAGCAACATCCATGCCGATGGGGAACATCATCACAACGTCGACGATGACAGAATAATTTGAATTAAGAAAAACGATTCTCAAACACCGTGGTGAAGTTAAGATAAGAGAGAGGAAGCAAGAAGTGATGGTAAGGTGGTGGGTACGGTGGTACGATTGTTGAAAGTTGATTAAACAATTCGAAACCCATGTTTTTTTTTTGCGCTGGGCAGGTGTGGAGTGAATGAGGACGATAAGAATGGTTGCTGCTACAGGAAGCACCGAGCAAAATGTATGCGCATGTGGCTGTGTGCATATGGTTCGGTGTTTAAATTGGTTATTCTATTGTCGTTTGTGTCTATGGGTGTGTGTCTGTGTCATGTACGACAAAATGGAGAAGCTTTTTGCCAGGTAAGCAACCATCTCAGCACCGTATCAAGAGCGAAGGGGGAGGAAAAATTTCACCTAAACGAATGGAAAATATTAATTTTCCTCTGGCACAATTTTCCCCCCCATTTCGATACCCGTTTTGTGGTGAAAGTTTGTTAGTTTTTATTACCCTCAATTGGAGACTCCACGCCTGTGCACAGTGGTGGCGGGAAAGCTCCTTGCCGGAGCGGGGTTCCTTTTTAAGTGGAAACTATAATGAACGAATTGAATCTGATTGTTTGACATCAGCGGAAACACTTCCAGTACAAGGGACAAAAATTAATAAAATAACCCCCCCAACCCATTGGAAAATAATGTTTATGTTTGTGAAAATTTTCTGATAAATAAGGCATAAGGTTACTACACCGGCAGTGAGCGATATTTTGATGTTTTTTATCGTTCGAAGCTACACTAAACCGAGCGTCCTCGAGACAGAAAAAGACGAGACTGTAATTCCCTCCATTAAACAATTACTCGCCTACCGCCGACGGGGTAGGGTGTTGGGAAATGGTTAATGAAAAGTTTTCCACCAAAAATCCAGCGCAACAGACACGCGTGCAAAAAGGTACAAACAATGCGCACGGAGCACACGCGCAGGCAAAAGTTCTCCCAAAAGTTCTTCGAATACTTGAATAAAACAAAAAAAAAAGACATTTTGGGAGACATTTGACGGTTACCACCACCACCACAACGCCTTACAGGCGATCCGATAATTCGCGCAGCATTCTTTCGAAAAGGCAAGATGAAAGGGTCATGGACCAAAAAAAATACACAAAAACAAAACAAAAACGATCCCATAAAAAACTGTGCGGCACGCTTTGAATCTCGCCCGCTTCTTGGCCGTTGTTGTGTGGGGTTTCCGGTGGTATAAAACTTTAATTCGTGCTGAAGAAGATTTATCCCTTCCGGAAAAGTTATCCATATTCTGGCAGGGCGATAGAAAGACGCGAGGAGGGAGTAAGATGTTAATGACATGGCTTTACCCTTCGCTTTTTCGTACATCAAATACAGTTGGGTTCCCACCATTTAAATTGAATGCCAAGTAATGAGAGCATCTGTTTTAATGTTTACCCTTCTTTGTTACACGGGAAGGAATCACTTTATTTCGAGTCAATGTAGGCGGATTGACTGGAGCGTGTTTTGGTGCCGAAATTCAAAATGGCCATGCTTGGGTTTGCCCAAAAACAAAACAAAACACACACACTGTTTTATGACGTTGCACTAAAACCGACCGTTTGACATTTTGATCGGATGGAAATATGAAAAGGGGAAAAAACAAGCTTCATTCCAGACCGACAAACTCCCCAGGGGACATCCTTCTGGGGGGGAGGCCTCCCAGCTAGTCCGTATCGACCGGAAAACACAACACATCCGGGCTCCACCCAGGGTTTCTGGAAACAATCGACATTATGTAAGCGACTGACCCATGCACATGTCAGTCCCAAGCTAAACGGATGGGATGGTTCGTTTTCTTTTTTGGAAAACTGGCGAGACTTTTCCTTAAAAAAAACGAAGATATCCCCCAAAAAAAGGAGGAAAACCCTCCATCAAAATAGAAGCTTTCCTTTCCATTTTCCCCGAGGATGAGCTAATCGCTCACCCATACGGTACGTTAAAAGGCCATTTGGTCTGACTTCTTGATCCGTCAGGGTTTTTTTTTTGTTTTTTTGGAGGTCCGGTCAAGAGATTTTACCACAACCGAAAGGTCGGGCTTCCTTGTCCGGGTTTGGTGGATTGAAAGAAAATGTGTTTTCCTCGTACGGCCGAAGGTAACTCCTTGTGCGTTGGGCATGGGAAAGAAACAAAAAAAAACGGCCACCGAGTAAGACAAACCTCATTTTGATTAATTTCGATATTTTTTTTTCTCTGTGGTACCTTTCATTTTTGGTTTCGGTAGCTCTTTTACTGCTGCTGGAAGTAACAACTCATATTTTTTTCAGACGAATAGCAAAAATTACTCAACACCGCGTCAACCGGATAGCACACCAACGGTGAAGGATAATCACCCCCGAGGGTCATTAGCTGTTGGCTCACGAAAATGAGCTAACGCGGCATTCGACCGAGCCCGGCACAGCCCGGAACAGGTGTGGTGCGTGCCGATGGGTGTCCTTTTGTTTGAAGCGTACAGGAGCCGCGTACGGCTGCCGGGCGAGGTAAAACCCTCCAGGGACGCGTAAACCGCGAACAAATACGGTTCGCTTTCGATGGAAATGGACACCGCTGGAAATGCTGTGAGCGTGTTGTTGTGAGCGCAACCATCTGGCCATATAGCTACAGCTTTACTGACCTCGACGTGCTTTTCTGGGTGGAGGAAAAACCGACCAACTCCACGCAGGATTCGGTTGACAGACGTTGTGCTCGTTGAATCGAGCGCAGTTTATTTCATATTTTTCGCAAACCATTAATTTACCCGGCTTTGGTGGGTTGGACTACGGGAATACCGTAGACCGGCAGAAGAACAAAAAAGAAACACTGGTATTTTGATGGATGCGTGTGTCCAACTGTTTTGCATTTATTGAGGTGAGCCACCGGGTGGTTTATTTCACCATTGGTAGTAATTTTTTTTAAGTCCCTTGTACCATTCGCTTGATTGTTTAGAACTTTTTGATACGAAATCGCAATAAATTGCGTGAGGATCGTATACTTTACGTGCTTCACTGAGAAGGTAAGCATAGACGACTTCGTCACAAAGCTCCCGAAGAATTCCTTACGTAGAGCGAAAAGGGGATTTTTGAAATTGACTTCAGAATTTGTGACAATTTCGGATATTGTCAGCAAGTCGCTTCTCGAAATTGTTACTTTCATCACAATGGGCGATGTGGATGAGTATCTCCACTATTGGAAGAACCTGGAATCAATCATCTCGACTTGAGAAGAGGAGTCCCCAATGGTCCTCCGATGAAGTCTTTAGAATTTTCATGGAAAAACCACAAACGGAATATCTAATCCAAAAGTTTGAAGGTCAAAACGAAGTGACGGATCCAGCAACTCCTTTAAACTCTCTTATTTAGTTCCAAAAGCCATAGACAATCTCTAGGAGTGTGCATGTGACATAATTAACTGTTTCCAACTTCCAACTAAAAGAGCAATATCAGTAGAAAAATCACTACAATAAGTCCCACACCATATCAAATAGAAAGGAGAAAACATTTTACCGAATAAAAGATGCTGACACTGGGCAAGAATAAAGGAAGAGGACCTTTTACGCGAAGAACACTACGTTCGATTGGCCTCATTTCTTCGGCTGCCCATTAAGAGCTGGTAAGGACAATCGAAACATTCATTTCGGAAGGCACGTTTGCACCCCTCTTCTTTGCCAGGAGAAGGATGCACGAGATGATCGATAGTGTAGTAGTAGGCAGTCTGTTACCAAGGCAGCGCACATCCTGGAAATGTCACTCTTCATTTGCCTTTCACCACTACCGCGGCATCCTTGGATGATGATTTGATGCGTGAGACAGATATGCAGGGTGACGTACGACGTACCTAGACGGGTCGTAAAATTTAAGTGCTCGTTAGTGCCCGTTAGTAAAAAGGCTCTGCAAATCTGGACGGAAAACCGTCGTCGGGGGCTTAGGTTTAAAAATTCTACTGATACGAGCGATACGAGCTTGTTGAGCTCCGCTTGGGCATTTTAATCTTCACACTGAGCTTTATAGTGCTAGCGAGATGGATCTCTTGCCCGTTACGCTCCAGTCTAGTAGGATTGAGGTTCCTTTTTTATGTGTTAGTTCTGCCCACTAATAGTCTCAGCTAGCCACCGGAATATACAGCAGAAAGACATAGTGTTGTGCTATCCTTGGCGAATGCTCATCGTCCTAAAGTCGAAATAATTTCTCCCCTGGGGTTTGATAATATTTTTCCAACTGTGGGCAATCTCTCATTCTCTCGCTTCTTCTGCATTCTTTTCTTCGTGTTGGGGCCAAACCAAAACGTACGAAAATTTCTACACGCTCCGTCCGCATAGACGTCCGTTTTATAAACTTAATAAAAATAGAAACAACCACCAGGCAAACGGAGCAAGAATGCTATACGGCGCCATCCTCTCCAGGGAGCCATCGCATGATTATTGCTCTATTAATGGTCGTAAATTTACCTTTTAAAAATATTACACTAAGCCAACGCGAACGTCACGTTTGGCTCACGGGTTTCAACTCTCCACGACTCTTCTTTTCGGTGACGGTACTTTGATTTATTAGTGACAAATACGGAACGGTGAAAGCACGACTCACGCCGGTATGGTCCGGTCTCGTGGGAGTCGTGGAATGATGCATCATCATTAGCATCATCATTCATTGCGCATCTTGTTGCGCTCCTCGCTCACACTGGGGGCGGTAAAAGGGGGCCTGGAAGGGAGACACCCAGTACGCCCTCCCCCTTCTGGAACGTGAGAATTAATTTTTAACGACTCTTCCAATTTAACGTTCGGCCGATAAAGAAATTATTCTAATGGTTCTAATACGCGTTTATTGTGCCACCGGAATGGTTTATGCGTCCACGTGGAATACTTTGAAGCTTCCTCTAAATGAACGGACACGAGAAAAAAACCCAAATAAACAAACACGGCCATAAAGCTCGCCATCATTTATCTCGGCAGGTGTTTTCAGATTACACCTTGGGCGCGTTGCTTTTTGTGCAAACTGAGGCAACTTACGCTTGAATTCTCTATCTTAAATACTTTGACTTATTTATAGCCCTGTCGAATGGGCAGTGAAGAGAAGGTGCATTCCGTTGCTCTGAACCTTCACAGCTTCATCCTTGTTTTTTTTTTGTTTGTTGAAGTAGAAATTTCCACCCCGGATGATGTCGGGTACACAAAGGAGTGCAACTTGAATAATGGCCTTATCCCACCACGGAAAGATTCTCTTTTCCGCAATATGTTTCGGTGTGAAAACGATCTTTCCGAGCGCTGAAAAAAAGCTTTCCAAAGGGTGACTTCAACAAAAAAAAACATCCCATAGATTTTGGAACGGTAGAACGATCACCGTTTGAATAGTGGAACAAGTTGATCCGAGGTAGGGAAGTTTTTTTTCTTCTATTTGGCTCGTATTTCATAAACCGTGTGACGCTAGCAATGGTCAGTTGGCAGCAGGTTCTCGAAGGTGACACACACTCACACACAAAAACGTAGTCCTCGGCTTCTTCCGCACAAGCAAGCGCAACGATACGTCCGGAAAGTGCTCGGGAAAGCACCACCGTGTCGACATTGTTGCAGTTCCGATTCCCTCATTTTCCCGGGCGCGAAGGACGACGCACGGTGCAAAATTATTTATGCTTCTATGTGCGCTTCCTTTGTACGGAGTGTGTTTGTATTCTTCGCCCAACTTTTTTTTTCCATCGTTGCTATCCCATCGCATTCCTTTTCGTTCCTCGAGTCCCCAAGCACTGCAAGCAAAAACGAAAGCTCCGAACTCCCCCGTAGAAGACTCCCGAGTTCCCGAATCTTCCCGGTTCCGTGTGTTTGCATTCGAAATCTCGCAAAACTTTCGCGCAAGGTAAGTTGGGTTGGTGTGGCGACGATAGTTAGATTGTCGGGGAATGTGAATTATGCTACAATTTTTAGCTAACTTCACTTAACTTTTTGCCAGCTGGTGGCAATAAGAAACCGGGAATGGAACATATTTCCGACCAAAAAAAAACACCCCCCTGGGGGGACGATACCCTCCTAGAGGTAGTGGTGGTTTCCAAGTGGTGGATGTTACGTTTAAATATGCTTCATTTTCTTTCCCTTGCACCTCGCGGTTCCGCGGTGCCGCATGCAACTGCGAGTGTGGCTTGTAGTGGGATGCATTGTAAATTTGTTCCTGTTCGCCAAAAAGTGCGGCAACGTGGAGATTTTCCCCAGCGAGAGAGAGAGAAAGTCACGAAACCATTCTGTAAAGTTAATCGCTTTGTAACGGAGGTATTGTGTGTGTATACGAGCATGCAACTTCTGCTTCTGCAACTGTGCTGCCATTGCAACACGCTTTCTTTACAGAATTTAGGGAAATTTTTTGCCCGAGTTTTTTGTTTCTTGCATCACGGCTTGATGTTGCAAAGCAAAAAACTGTAAGTACGGCGAGTTTTATAATATTCCCTCGCTTCGGCTTTATTACTCCCGCCAAACCTCCAATGGACGAAGTTGCGTGTCGAAAGTTTTTGCATTTCATTTGAAAAATTTTAACCGTTCAACAACGACAACAAAAAAAAAGTAAAGACCACCGTGTGCAGAACGTGGAATGGTTGTTAGAAGTTTTGCTTTATTTTGCTACGACCGCAACCGGAGAGCGTTTTTCTTTTTTTGTTACGTTTTGTGCCCACGAATGAATGTTAATGACAGCAGGGCTTACAATTTGCGCTGCAGCTGGGAAGCAGCGAGCGTTTGATAATAAATTTACTCCCTGCATTAAATGGGTATCATTTAAAAAGGGAATATTGTACGCTTGTGTGGAATGCAATTACATTTGCTTGAAATCTTTGAAATGTTATTGTGGTTAGGTGTGCGTGTGTGTGTTGTGGTAAGTGGAAAATTAAATATTCCAAATGTTTGACGCATGAAGGAGAGATCTCATTAATATATCGCTTGTACACACTTTTACTCATTGGAATTTTATATAAACAAAATAATAGATTTTTATTCGATTCTTTCTCAATTATGTTTGGTAAAGATGTTAAATTTAGTGAATAGATAAAGAGTCTTCTTATTTAAATGCAATAACAATTTTGGACATTTTTATTATACAACGATGGTGGCAACATTAGAATTTATTGGTAGAGCTGCTTTATTAGTAATTTCGAATAGTTGATTTAATTATACGAAACAATAATGTCCACATCACGGAGCACTAGAGAATAACTTTGACATTCGTGCGAGGACAAAATTGCCAGAAGTTTATGAAAAACTCTCTATCTAACTTGTTGTTAGGAGGCTAGAATGGCTTGATTTCCCTTAAATCAAGGAGTTACACCGTTTTGTCAGACCCGATGGGATCAATCTCTATTTATTTGGGACCCCGGTCAGCCGATTTGGGATCACCTTCAGCCGAAATAAAATAGGCTTCATGTTATTTGGATAATCTTCCATTGAAATGAGATCTTTCGATTTCAAAATGGGCTAAATCGACAACAGATGAAGTGTAATCGGGACTTACGTAGCTACACAGGAAGATCCTATTTGACCGGAGACACAATGTATTCATATTGCTGGATGATAATCCATAAACGAAACTGATTATTATTTTAACATTTTCAACGTTTTTTGGGTATGAATTATGTCTAGAGAAGACAACAATATTTGGAATCACTTTTTATAGCCTGAAAAGAATCTGAAAAATCATTGGATCGCAATCGAAATTGTCGTAATATATTCATAAAATGGTTTTAGCACTGCAATCGGGAGGTACAGTAGACCGTAGCCCGAGAGTCATTAACTGAACATGGACATGGAGGGTTTTGCATATACTTAAAACACAAATGCACATAGTAAAACACACAAGCAGGACGCTATTTTAGCACACTATATTTGCTAAATCGATTGCCTCAGATTTGGCTATTTAAGAGGAGCTAAAAAACCACGTCCTCGTTCGCCGGGTTAGCTGTTTGGAGTGCACTTTCTCCTGTTCGATGATCCTCTTAGTTCGGGCGTGCTCGGTTCGATCGGTTGCACCGCTCGATGTGGCGCCCTCTATGGGCAAACGGTCGAAACCTCCTGTCGCATTCGAATCGACCGTTGAATAATACTCAACAGAGTGAATGAGTGACTCTGAGGGGGCCTAGGAATTTTTCCCACCCATGTGAATTATAGCAAAAGAATTATCGCAATGAAATACTCAGACGATTAAACAACAAAGGCAATTAGGCAATTGATGTCCAACATTTCTTGTTCCTTTCGTATCACAATGAAAATTGCGCAACTTCAGTTACGTTGAAGTTTCCCGTCACGCAAGCCACAGTTTAAAGTACCACCACTGTCTGATATCATGCCTGGCATTATGAAAAATCATTGCGCTTTCGCCGGATACGGTAAGAAAAATAACCAGCCAAAACCAATGATAAGACGAACAAAGAAAAGTGTCTCCCAAAACCCATCCCACACCGCAACGTACGGGGGCGCCGGCTCAGACGATATCCACCTGCGTGTCATTGTGCCGTTGCGCACCGTTGTTTCGTGTGTACGATCATTAAAGTTAAATTAATGAACGACCCAACGTACGTCTTTTCTTGGCAACTTTCTGGAAACTAAACAGGTGATTTTTACACGCAAAACACGCGAAAGCCGATGAATACGTGACCGGCCCCCCCGCTTTCGCGGTCGTTCGCTGGGTCGTCCCCCCGTGCCGTTGCATAATGTACCGGTTTGCGAATGCCAAACCCCAAAACCGACAACAGGCCGACACAGGTCCGGGTTGGAGGCAAAACCTAATCAAAGTTAGTGCAAAATATGTCGACTAGCGCGTTTTTCCTGTATCGTGTTATTATTTTTTTTGGTTTTCTTTTAGGCTGGCGGCATTATCGGCTACCGGGAAACGATCGATGGAAGGACAAAAATGGTGACTTCCTCGGTGCTTGAAATGCGCGTGACATCGTTCGGTAATTAGGGACAGCATAATTTATAGCACCAAAACAAAAAAATGGGCCAACCCACCAAACCCGCAAAACAGGAAGCAAAAAAAACACACACCTTCAAGGCTTTCTAATCGTTCTCCCCTGGCTTTGCCGGGCCTTTTAATAGGACCCGAGATGGGAAATGGAGTGTCGGTGAAGGGAAAAGAAATTATTGAACGCTTTAATATAGTGGCTTAAAAGTGTGGCGAACGGGTCTTATGTCTCCAAACCGAGACCCCCCGAAAACGCCCCAAAACCTGTAAAGTTGAGCAACATTAACGCCACAATAAATCGACTAGAAAAGAAACTAAGAAACCCCCTCATGTACCCACGTGGGTTGGTGGACCCAGGGAGAAAATGGGTATGCAAATTTTTCACATTCCTTCCGCCCTCTCCCTATCTCCTATTCGCACCTCCGCTTTATGAAGTTTGGCTTCCATGCAACGAACCATGGAAAACATGTTAAACGTTTCTTTTTGTTTGCTGTAAAAATAACAACCAAAATAAAAAAAAACAACGGAACACATTTCCAGTACATAGGTCGCGGTTTTTGTGGCAGGTCAAAACTTGGACAGCACTCTAGCGTGTTGTCGGTGTGTTGGAGGAAGCGAATTATCTGTAACAATCCCTCTCAGACGCGACGGGTTTAGAGCCAGGCAATATTCATCAAACTGTCACATGAAGAAGTTTGTATCCTTTTTTTTGTTGTATCAAACTTTTGTGGCTTTTCTGTGTGCTTTTTTTTTGTTGTAGCATGTTTGTTACAAATTTAATCTTAGGTCCTTTATTTTCCTTATTTTAACTTCTCATGTCAGTGGGGCTTGCTAATGGGGTCCTTATCATGAGTGAATGTTCCCTTGAGAGCCACCGTGGTTGGCGTGGGTTAGCATGGTTTAAAACCGTCTTATTGTAGTTGTAATGAGGTTAAATTTACAGGTTCTCTTTCTGGAGTAGATACAAGGGAAAGTAACGTTGTCAAATTGATTGTATTGTATTGTTTTTTTTTACACCATGGGTAGGCACCAAGGAGATGTGCTAACTTTTTTTCTCTTCAACCTGGGGCTAGAGAGAGCCATCCGCGACTCGAAGGTGGAAGCTTCGGGGACTATCTTCTATAAGTCAATCCAGATCGTGGCATACGCTGGTGACATAGACATCATTAGTTTACGACTCTCAGACGTAGGGGATGATTAACAGAGAATTAATCAGGCGGTAGAAAACTTCGGGTTTATGATTAAAGAGGTAGAAACCAAGTTGATAGTGGAACCGGTCATACTACTGTCTGAGGAAACTTCTTTACTTACAACACCTGGTGCGACAAATGAAGCTGGGACTATATAGAATTTATACAGTTGCAGTGAAACTCGCTTAGCCGCGTTCAAGTGGAAGATATTAGGATATTTATAGTAGGATATTTGGCCTCGAATGTACAGAAGGACAATTGAGGAGCCTCTACAATGATGAGCAATACGGTCAACTCACTACAGCGGACAGCGGATTAGACTCGCCAGGCTCCGGTGGGCTGGTAACGTCATGAGAATGACACCGGAAGAATTATCCCATAAAGTCCTTTCAAGTGGTCCACCGTGAAAGGCCGTGATAATAGATTGGCAGACAATGACCGCTAGAGGACTCATGCAGCAGGCCAAAACTGCGAATTGTGCAACCGTCCAATAAGTAAATTAAAGTTTTTTTTTTTTATATTCAAGTTTAAAAATATTTATTTATTTTCATTTTATCAATTTTAAAAATATTTACTGAAGTTATTTTTTAGTTTAGTTTAATACAAAAACTCAAAAAGTTGTTAAAAAGGTTATCTCTAACACATTTATAAAAAGTAAATTCTAATGCCAGTACAACTTTTGCGACTAATGCACACACACAACGGTACGGCACCGGTGATAAACGGTTCGCCAACTTTTACCACCTTGGATTTCCCATTGGATTTTTTGGAAACAACAAACCGACGAGACAGCGCAGTATAGATTGTATCTGCTCACCCTCATTTCGTTTCGTTTGCATCAAAAGAACAGCACACAAAAAACACAAACGATTTCCGTCTTGCTCTCATTATTTTCCACCGGTGCGAGGAGTGGAAACGATCGCTCAAAGGAACGGGAAGTACAAAGAAAAAAATGCGCCACCCCCTTCATCGTGCCGTGTACCGGAAGCGGTTCGGAAACGCACGTAAATAAGGATGTGGAAAGAAATCCTTCCTTCCTTTGAAGAGCTTCTAACGAGGGGGAAAGGTGCGGGTTTTAGATGGCAATGATTTGGCGGGAGAGTTTATTTCATTTGTGACTTTTTTTTTATGTATCATGACCCCTTTCCGTTCCCGTTTGTTGCGCGAAAAATATCTTTCCCAAGTGTGTTTTCCACAGTGTTTTTTTTTCGCGTTGCTTCTCGCATGAAGAAGAATTTGTTTGTCAAAAAAAGGGGAAAAATACGAAAAGCGGTGGAAAATCAACTCGTTGTTGAATGTGTTTTCCTTTGGTTTTCCCCTTTTTTGTTGCGAGCGAAAACAAGCATACACCGAAAATTCATCCCCCCCCCCTCCGCTTACCAAAGTAGGCCGGGAGCGCTTTTCTTTCCCCTCCCTACCTGTGTTTTTTGTTGTTATCAACCGCTGGTTGCTATGTGGTTTATTTTCTCCTCCACGCATCCATCGTACCAGCGGCAGTTATTTTTTTTTCGGCCATGCTTTTCCGTTTTAAAACCACTCGGTGTATTTAAAATGTGCCCCAACAGCCTACTTTATGAGCCGTTGGACAAAATGACGGTGACGGTGGGCACGGTTGCGCCAAGGTAGATACGGATGTGGTAGCAGTGTGATGGTGATGGTGGTGGTGGTAGGAATGCCCGGAACCGTTTTTAAGCATTATTTTCGTTTCCTTCAACAATGTCTGTTATTGTTATTTGGCGGTGGCGGTTCCTTTTGCTTGCAAACTGCAACATTCTTTCGCTGAATGCTAGCAATTTTCTTTCGGTTTTGTTTGATACCCCAGCTGGCCAGCTGATTTGATTTGGAACGTGTTTCAACCCGCCGCGTTAAATCCCGCCTGCTTACCGTTGGTGGGTTTTGGCATAGTTTTCCTTTGGTATGGTAGCGGAAAAGACGAACTGCTGCAGCTGCTGGTTGTTTGTGGTCGAATTTATCGTCCAGCATCCCGGGAAAGGGGTGCTTTCTGGTAGTTTTTACAACGATATTTTTCCAAATCGGTCAAAATAATGTAAAAAATGCTCGCTAAGGACAAAAACAGGTTAGTATTGAAAGGATAAGTTGTTACTCAGTTTAAGGATCACAATGAAGAACATTTGTAGATAATATACAGTCTGAACCATTTCTTTGCCGTTTGGGGAAATTTAAACTAAAATATCATAACATCTCCCTTGCTTCGGTACTGTCGTAATTAATTCACTCCTAGCACTCACCGTCAACGGCTTCGCCTATTATTTCATCTAGCTTCTTCACAGCTCGGTTTGCACATTAAAAAATGGCTCAAAAAAAAACAAACAAACACAACGGAAACGCCATCCAGCATAATAATCCCCGAAAGCAACAATGACACCAGAGAAAAAAAACACAGCACAAAACATTTACGCTACTTTTCCTGCCTACTTTCATAATTCGCCACTTTATTGCCGCTTATAAGGCTTTAATTCAACGCCCCTCATTCTGCTTGCGTGCGGCGTGGTTCGCTCCCGCAAAGGAGTGTTCCCGTTCTAACCCAGTTATATTATCAGCGCTGTGTTTTTTTTTATCTCCCTTTCTTTTGCGGGTTTTGCTAAACTACAAAAAAAACCCTACACGACAACAAAAAATAGTATAATAAATAATGCCGCAGGCAGCAGGCTTTTCTGCATTGCCCTAGAGTATCTGTTTTTGGTAGCCAATTTAGTGCACTGCAGCAAATTCGTCAGTTGGTTCGGTGCGGTGCTGCTTAAGGAAGGCAAAAAAGCATCCCCTAGGGGAGGGTTCACCTCACGTAGAGAGCAACAGAGCAAACGCAAAAATAAAAAGCTATTATTAACCGCTTCTTTCCTGTGCTTTGTATTCCACAAATGATCGCGGAAAATGCAGTACCGCTCGGTAGTGGCGACCGAAAAGCTTTTAATGAGATTATGCGAAGGATATTGGATTACTTTTTTGAACGCGCCGGATTTTATTCCAAGTGTATACACCGTGACGTGCATTTCGCCACTTAGTGTGTGTGTGTGTGTGTGCGAGAGCTAGTAGATCTCTGTAGCATCATAGAAATATGGCCAACAACGTGACGCTGAAATTAAATTAACAAAGACACCAGTACAACAAAGCGATGAAAAAATTGATAGAAAGCTTAAGGTAATTAATTCCCATACCTCATGCGCAACTTCATGACCTACTTGGGACATCCAGTCATCGTGACAAGGTAAAAATGTTTGCCCTTGTGTACTTCACTGCCCAAAAGGGGTTCAGTGTAGCTGGAGAGAATGATTCTTTGATGTAACGAATAACAACGGAACACAACGCAGCAAGCGATGAGAAAATTATCGCAGAAATTTAGTGCGTAAACTAACATAGTAGGCCGATCTGCTGTATTACTGCTGACACCATGTTGCTGTTACTAACACTAACCTCAATCTCCCCCCCTTCTTTTTAGGAACCTCCTGTAATGGCGTGAAACCAGCAAACAACAGTAACGAGGGATAAACGAAAAAAAAACTTGTGTAATTAGTTTTGCCACAGGTTTTTGGTTTAGTTTTCCCATCAGGGCGAAAGTCTGCTAATGACTGACTGTTTCGAGTTTGAAGGAGTTCACGATGGCGAAACGGGCGTGATGGAAAGTTGTCGCTAACGGTACGTACTTTTCGAACGCGTGACGGGAAAACATGTGCCCACGGGTGGTGTGTAAATAGCGTGGGAAAGATTGAGTGCTAAAGTTAGTTTATCTCTACGCTCCGTTTACGGTACGGTACGGACGGACGATAGTCTTCAACGACCGTTCCGTTTGACACGAGGTCGGTGGGACTTTCGTCCGTTTGTAAGGCCAGCTGCATCGAGTAGTTTAGGAGGTGGTTATTTCATCTACATTGTGTGCATCTCAAGTGCTTATAATTGAGTTATTATCGGTTTTCATAAAAATATTTCAAAAAACCTTAAATAAAACCCCTTTATGAAAACGAAATAGTAACTAGAAAAGTTCGAAGTGATAAATGTGTTAGATTTAACGATAATTTTTAGTGAACGTTTTAACTACACGTAAGTATACCATCAACATTAACGTATAGCATTGTTATAGTATACCATTTTAGTTATACCAGTTCGTGCTATACGTCTGTTTGATTTCTCATGTCATTTATTTGATTTTCACCTCACTCTGTCGTCCTATTGTAACCATCTTCGACGTACTTTTTAGCTACTTCCATTCTTGCCCTTTTTGTTCTGTTACTTAGCTGCCTTTCGGTTAGTTTGATTTATTTGCTTGTTTTATAACTTTTACTTAATTTACCCCTATTTTTGTACGTTATCTCTAGTTTTTATGCATATATTTTTCTTAATATTAGTTATTAATTGCAACTAAGAATCATTTGTTTCGCATTAGCAGATAAATGCGCAAATACATAAAATTAATAGTGAGTGGCGGTTAATGAGTTGCAGTTATAATTAAATTATAATCATTTAATCATTTTATTATAATAATTATTATTATATTTTTTATTATCGTTAGAACGGCCGGGCCGTATATCTTATAAACTACGCTTAATATCTAGTAGTTAACCAATACGAGGTGGGACATTTCCTTCTCTCACCATTGAGATGCACCTTATCCCGGGTGAACTCGGTAGGAATATCGGTTATTTTGGAGTCCCTCTTGTCCTCCTTTTTCGGTGGGCTTTCGTATTACTCCGACATTCAGACAGGCTGTCTGCGGCGTCCTTTAGTCGGAGGTGAGTTTGATGATCGGCATCGTGACCATCTTGCCAGTCTTTGGAGCCTTTGATTCGCTGTCGTCCGTGTGGGCTGTCGTCTCGGACGTTTTTGGCATACCAGACTGCGTCATGGTAGCGTCTGTCCCAACCTACATAGGTGCGACTGTCCAAGCTTTCCCAATGTATCCTCGACAACAGCAATAGAACATATAACAGTAAGGACAACAGAAACGAGGGACAAACATCTGTAACAAGGACTAGACAAAAGGAAGAACAAATAAAAACAAACGATAGTGCGTACTACCTACAGGATGGGGAAGGGGAGGGAATCATAGGGTGATTCCGATCTCTTTGGCGAAGTCGAACAAAATCCGTGCGTACACGTAGTCCTTCTGACCCAGACCGTCGCGAATTGGTACAGCAGGGGATCTTCCTGATGCCCGAACGGCTGTTAGAAGTCCGGGTCTTGCGGCATCGAATTCCCCACATGACCAGAGGATGTGGTCGATGTCATGGAATCCAACACTACAGCTACAAACCTTGGAGTCGGACATACCTATACGTTGAAGGTGCGCATTCATTGCATAATGGTTCGACATAAGTCTAGACATCATACGAATGAACGCACGACCTACCGGGAGCCTGTGAAACCAAGGACGCAGGGATACCTGAGGTGAGATTGAATACAAGAACCTCCCGAGCTCATCGTCATCCCACATGCTATGCCAGAGAGCCATGCATAGCTGTTGTGGGGTGCGAAGAAAATTATAATAATTATAATAAGCGATAATTTATAGTGAACGTTCTAACTACACGTATCACATTATAATCATCAGAGTAAATATAAATATCATCATTCGATATCATCAGATTAAATATAAACAGACATTTCACGCTTTTCGCTGAAATTGAAATTTTTTATTCAGAACACCTCTGTATAGTTGGAGTAGTTGTGCGCATACAAAAACCTTATATTCTTCAATTCTTTTTATACCGTGGAGGAAACTTGTACTACTAAGATACTAAGAAATATATTAAGATCACTTTCTTACTAATAATGATTTTAAAATATCCTTCAAATAAATTTGTTCCTCTCAAGCCAATGCCCGCGTGGGAATGGTCATCTTCATCACTTCTGACAGGTTTAAATAACTAAAGCATACTCACAATAAACATTTACTAAAAAAAAGCTTACATCCAACGGACCTTATAGCTCCAAAAATTTCTCCGCCTCAATGTATTCTTTGATAGTGTTTTCTTTTCATTTTATTTAAAGTGTTTAAATGTTAATAAAAACAGCTCAGTCTGGATATTGGAAAAAATAACATAATTAAACATGAGAAAATTAAAGTAAAGGTAATCCTTTAAAAGAGTTCATCTAATTTCACGCTATTTATTTATGTTCTTTACCAAAAAAAAAAACACCCAAAAATTGGGAACGATCAAACGAATGTACCACGCATTTAATGCAATATTATTCTCTCTGCACTCACGCAAAATCAACACGAGCGGCGGTACTGCAAGTGTACATATCTCTGTGTATGTTGATTTTCCTGGTAGTGAATCTGTACTACCATCCTTCCACCCTGCCGTGGAGGTGCAAAGACAAAGATCACCAAAGGAACCGTCCAAACATTTGTACAGCACCTTCAGAGTAGTACGTCCAACGGCGTTCCATATTATAATATGTCCTCTTTTTCCTTTTACCTGTTTCCTGTTTTTGGAGGGCAATGTACATGAAAACATTGAGTTTTGTTTAAATTATCACGTTTTGCTTGCCGTGTTGCGAAGCACCAGCACCGAGAGAAGCACCACCATCAGCATCATCATCATCTGACCTAGTCTCTGACCTCTGCATCTCACACCGCAATCCGCCTGAATGTATACAAATATGTTTCACCGTACACCATCGGTCGGATTCGCATTTAAATGTAACACACACCCACACGCTTCTATGCATGAGACCACTTTTCTGGATACCGGATTGAAATTAAATCATTCCCGCGTGCAGAAGTGAGCCGTGCGGGTGGAGTAAATGTGCGCCGGGTGAGTAAAAATCGTTGCCAGCGCAACAAAGCCAACATAAATCCCTGCAAAGCTGCCGGCTCACCCGGCGTAACAATGGTGCAAGGGATGTTAAATCCATTTTCCTTCATCCTTTAATAGTACCGTTGGAGTGTATGTGCGCTTACGCCTAGTGTAACGCCGTACCGGCGGTCCAGTTCGCATTTGTAGCGCACTGTGGCAGTAGCTTGCAACGATGCACTTTGTACGGTGAAACTCACCACCCCCGTTTTTTCGCCCTTATCTCACCTTCCCCTTCCCACTGCCGCACTCTCACACGTCCTCATGCTCGGGAATGATATAAATTTTCCATCGTCTTGTGAATTGTTGATTTATAGCAGTTCATATAAAACAATATATATTTCCACCTCACCACCTATTTCACCACACTCGTGCAGTGTAGGGTAGTCGCTTAAAAAAAACCAGTAGGCCGATTTTGGGAATGGCACCGCTTAGTACCTCTCTGTGTGTGAGCGTGGTGTTTCGTGCAGCGTAGGTGTACTATGTGCCGAAAATGTTGCCCCGCCATTGTCTGGCGGAAGGTAAAGGATTGTTTTAGCCAGTACACCACACGACCAGCACGTGCCGCACCAGCTTTTCCCGTGCACTGATGCACTTTTAGAAAGCGGTGGGAGATGGCCATTTGCATTTGGTCCTCTTTCCCTCGAATCGGAGTTTCCCACGCTCAGCATAAAAACGTTCAAACGTTTGGAAAAAACAAAAACCAGCTATAATAATAATAATAATAATAATAATAATAATAATAATAATAATAATAATAATAATAATAATAATAATAATAATAATAATAATAATAATAATAATAATAATAATAATAATAATAATAATAATAATAATAATAATAATAATAATAATAATAATAATAATAATAATAATAATATAAACCGGACACAGAACACAGCAGCATTATGGTCGAGGGCAGCTTAAATCGTCACCGTTTTTCCTACCAATTGCGGCCGAGTTGTGTTTGGTGTTGTTTACGTCCGCCTACTACGACGGGTTGCACTTTTGCAGATTGTTCCAAAAAACCGTGCCCACACATACTCCAACGTGCACAAGCCCGCGTAACCTGAACGTGCACCTTTATGGCCAACATTAGTTATGCCTTTATTTTGGGAAGCTTTCAGAAGGATAAAATTTATATCCCCCCCCCTCCCTCCGCCTTTGGGGTTCCTCTTTTACGTTTTTTTTCAATCCCTTCATCACATTAGCATTGCCACACACACAATTACACATACGGGCGTCTAAGCTACTGTGTCTGGTAATAATGGTGACCACAATATACGGGCGCCATCTTTAAAATGTGTTAAATCTAAACAGCGCTTGCTGCGTTCACTGGCTGCAGCTTCATCATGCAACTAAGCAAACATCCTTTTGGTTGAATGTTAATCTCGACCGGTCGGCGAATATAGGATGGACACATATAGGTGTGTGTGTGTGTGTGTGTGTGTGTGTGTGTGTGTGTGTGTGTGTGTGTGTGTGTGTGTGTGTGTGTGTGTGTGTGTGTGTGTGTGTGTGTGTGTGTGTGTGTGTGTGTGTGTGTGTGTGTGTGTGTGTGTGTGTGTGTGTGTGTGTGTGTGTGTGTGTGTGTGTGTGTGTGTGTGTGTGTGTGTGTGTGTGTGTGTGTGTGTGTGTGTGTGTGTGTGTGTGTGTGTGTGTGTGTGTGTGTGTGTGTGTGTGTGTGTGTGTGTGTGTGTGTGTGTGTGTGTGTGTGTGTGTGTGTGTGTGTGTGTGTGTGTGTGTGTGTGTGTGTGTGTGTGTGTGTGTGTGTGTGTGTGTGTGTGTGTGTGTGTGTGTGTGTGTGTGTGTGTGTGTGTGTGTGTGTGTGTGTGTGTGTGTGTGTGTGTGTGTGTGTGTGTGTGTGTGTGTGTGTGTGTGTGTGTGTGTGTGTGTGTGTGTGTGTGTGTGTGTGTGTGTGTGTGTGTGTGTGTGTGTGTGTGTGTGTGTGTGTGTGTGTGTGTGTGTGTGTGTGTGTGTGTGTGTGTGTGTGTGTCTGTGTGTGTGTGTGTGTGTGTAGGTAGGGATTTTGATTTATAAATAAATCTAAGCCCACTTTGTTCCTTTCTGATCTCAAACAGCACCCACCACCGGGCTCGAATTCAGTTCCTGCCTCTTGTACAACCGGGAATATCGTACCACTGCAAAGATTCGTCATATCAGCCCTACCACAGACCCGTTTGTGTCTTGCCCATTTGCTTTTTTGTGTTCACACAGGAAGCGCGTTGACGACAGTTCGTGAAAGCATTTCTCACCCCGCTAGAAAATCGGATTTGTCTTTGGCAAAAGGGCACCCAAAAACCGGGAGTGGAGATGTGGCAGGAGCAAAAGCAAATATCAGCGTGTTTAACTGTGTGTATGTTTGTGCACGATAAAGCGTAGTACCACGATGCGTTGGGCGATGAAATTTTCGCGCCAGCTTGAGTTGGTCCCAGAGGTGTGCTAAAGCAGACAGTACGTAGGTTGGTACAGCTGTCGAAAATGTATAATGCGAGAGCGAAACAGCAAGCCATTTGTGACGGGAAGAAACATTTAGTACGTGTCGTAGTGTGGAGGGGGGTGAGCGGGGCTTAAGTTGTGCGAATGAGACATTGGATGTACAAATATTATGTATGTTTCTGCATTCGAAGGCAGATCATTTCGTGCCACCCGAACACACTGCTGTATACGTGGGTTTGATTTTGAGGAGCGCAGGCTGGACGACTTTCTCTACAACAATGCGATAAATCCAAAGCAAGTGGATGGTAACATGACATTTTATTCGTTCAAGCACAATCACCTGCTTCGATGATTCCGTTGGATAGAAGCAACTTTAACTTTAGCCACGTTGGTTCCACTCCTGCTCCTGCTGCAGTTAAACGCGCGTTATTTTGTTGCGTCATTTCGAAAATAGGCAAAACACAGCCGGGTTGGAAATTTAGCAGCCCGATAAATGTTCTTTTCGTTAAACAGACAGTTACAGACACTCTCCGTTTGAACGCAGTCGGTTTTGAGGACTCAGAACGAAAAGAAGCGATTTTCCTCGATCCAATGCGTTTGAGTTTTCGTCGTGGCATAATGGAGGCGCCTAGTTACTCGTGACCGTCCACGTGGGCTGCATTCATCTCGGCACGATTCCACAGCAACCTTACACGACATGTCTCGCCCTGACCCTTCTTTTTGCTTCCACGTTTTAAAAAGATACTAAAGCTCTTGGGAACATCCGTTAGTACAAACTTTCAGGCACAACTATTTCATCTCCAACATATTGCCAATACGCGCGTCGTGCATACGAGGTGTTCCCTTTCGGTACGTGCCATCAATCCCCTAGAACAGATGCCGGCACACCTTTCACGTATAGGGCCAATTAGTAGAAACAACTTGGCATCCACGGACCAGACAAATCGAACGAATTCTTAGACGTTATTTTATACGTGCAGTCATTTCCCGTACGCGTCATTCGCGTAAGTCGAATTTCCATTATACTATCGTTTATACTTAGTATTAAGTGATCGATTAATTTTTACGTTACGAAGCACATTCATAAATGATATTTCTACCTTGATTTCAGTTATTGGAGTCAAATTTTACCAAAAGATGTTTATATAATAGTAAAATGTAGCGCTTGTTTTCGAAAATTTAAAATAAGTCAATTTAAAAAATTAATACACGAACTGTCAATATTTTATCAAAGAAATAAGAACCATATTTTTTCCAAGGTAAATCGGTTCTGCCGATTTTAATGTTTTATATATATTTTTGTATTACTGTTTTGTTTTACGTTCGTTTTAGCTACCTGCGGAAAGTGAAAAAACGTTGCTTTTCAGTCGGAGTTTGAAACCATTGAAAAAACTCTGCCATCCTCGAGCCATGTCACATGTTATCGATAACTGAGTTATATATATATATATAAAAAATTTATAGTCCCCCCTAATAGGGTTTGAAGCTACCCTGACACTATGGCCTCAAATTGGTCATGGGATGGGAAAAAAAATATAGGGTTTGTTTACATTTTTGATTCCGTTGTTCTAATAGTAGAAAACAATGCTGTTAATGAAAATTATGCTAGATTAAAGAAAATTTATTTTTAAAATATTAAATTTACGCGACGATCCTTTAAAAATATTAATGATATCTGAATGAATATTATATATATAACAACATAAAAAATGTTATTATTATTTATATTAATATTTTAAATCTAATTACATTGTTATAACACATTTTTAATTAGATTTCGATGAGTTTAATCGTGAAGAAAACCCTAGCATAGAAGCTTACTACATGTTAAAATAAATTAAATGAAAATTCCAAACGACACGCGTGCAAACACTTTAAGTATTAAAGCCCTAAATTAATAATATAACACACTTATTTTAATTTAAAAAATTTCTTCTTATTTTACTCTGAACTTCCCTTCACTCACCGCTTAAAACTACCGTTGAAACGGAAACAAAAATTCAAATAAAACTGTTATTGTTGTTTTGTCCCCTTCATGACTGCACTGCATTCATAGTGTCCTGTCAAAATTGTGTCAAGGGTGGACTACTATGGGTGGAGGCACTATGGAATGGACTACAAAAATATTTTACCCTTTTCGTTAGAACAGCCAGCCGTGTTAGGACTTTCTTTCAGAGGCCAACTACGACGACGACGAAATTTATGCACACATTAAATGGTTGATGATGACACAATTTCTGCTGAACGATCGCTCCCGAAAATTGCTCGTGATTTGGGTTCTACAATTTTAAATTAACACCAAAGCGACGATTGAGAGTACAGCTTATAAAACGATTAGTTGTAAATTGTTATCAAAACAAAATGTGTTCGATTGCGCAAAAAAAAATCTCGAATGGCCTAGACCTGTTCCCTGTGGTACACATTAAACATGCCATCCCTTACATGGCACAATAAAAAAAAATAAGCCAATCGATAAATCCTCTGCAGTTGCTTGACTGGAGAGCTCTATACAAACAGCTGATCGTGATAAACTGTTAGAAAAAACATGAAACTACTCTAGCACAACACTTTATATATTATTTTATAAATATAGAATAGAATAGTTTCCTCTTCTGCTTCGTGCGTGTAACGCACTGCTAGAACGATCATATGGAGGCGCCTGGTGGTTTTGTGTTGGTTGAACCGGTCTCCAAGCATTGCTATTAGTGAAAAAAATCCCATTTAGTCATTCAAATGCCAAAATATACCAGCTCAAGATCATTGAAGTAACTGATTGGGCATTTGAATTCTCATGAATTCTAGCTATCGGTTCATAATTCCATTATCTTTCCAAGTTAAGTTTAATATTCGTTGTGTTTTAAATGAATAATTTAGTCCTTACAAATCATCACTACCGTGGTATCATTTGTTTGGGCTGGTGCAACTTATCTTCCGCATCAGTCCATTGTCGAAAACATTGTACAAAACTGTGGAAACCCCTCTTATCCGCGTTCGAGAGGAAGATGCTCTGAAGAATTTTTGCCCCGTCTGTGTGGAAGGACAATGGAGAAGTCTCTACAATGACAAGCTCTACGAGCCTTACGGTCAACTCACTTTCAAAAATTGAATTATTCTCTCTAGTCTTCGTTAGGCTGATTTTGATATAAGAATGACACCGGACAACCTAGCCCGTAAAATCCTTTTAGGTCGACCACATGGACAGAAGAGGCGTGCTAGGCCCAAACTGAGATGGCGTGATGGCGTTGATGCGACCGCCAGAAAGGTTAGAATAATGGATTGGCAGACGAAGGCACTCGATCGTCAGTGGTTAAGAAGACTCCTGTAGAAGGCTAAGACCGCGAAGCGGTTGAAGTGCCTTATATTGAAGTAAGTGAGATGTAGGTGAAGGATGGTAACGTTTTTCTTTAGAAAAGTAAAGATTTCAGCAAATATATACACCATTCACATTCACCATTCATTCTACTACATGCAGCACAGACTGCACCATTAAATAAAACACACAATACGGACTTATGTTAGCATTCAGATTTGAATTTGATTACACGCGATTTGACTTTATTGGGGAGTTGAATGATCACGTCCTCGTTCACTCGTTCACAAGCGCTCATCGGCGGATCCATTTCACCGCTTGATTAAGCACCCGCCACTGTCAAATATTCGAAAACCAGCTTAACTCACCATTGAAAGATTGTCAAAAAAAAATTACAAACCATCGAAAAAAGCTCAACGGTTAAGCGGTTATGGATTATTTTCTAATGTTTCGTTTTATCTCGGTTAAATATTTATCATTCAACTACTATTCAACTATTCTTTTTTTTTCAACTGTAAGCTGGTAAGTCACTAATACTGGCGTCAGTCTTTCACACAGCATGAGCACAACACAACACTACCAAATCTCGTACGCATTCCTAAGCTTACCTGTTCTTAAGTAAGCCAGCTAACCTAGTGTAATAATGCTTCGCGGACACCTTCTACATTTACTGCCACCGCCGCAAGCCAACTGTAGGTACACGGAGCGCGAAATGCGTTTTGAGAGTATGTATTTATTCTCGAACCAATTACTTGTACAGAGAAATAGAAATAACGTCCGGGCGACTGTCCGGGCGATTCGTTACTTCCGATGACCGATTTCGTCCCCGTTGCAGGGTTCGCCTTCGTGTAATTCCTAACAACAACATAGAACATAATGCGCACTAAGCGATCGGACGATCGATCGACCGACAAATAGGAATAAACATAAATAAATGTAAAAGTGCAGATCGCGATCAGTCAGCAGCATTTATGTATATGTTGAGCGTTATGTTGAGGAATAAAAAGGTGTCATTTCAACCAAACGATACGATGCAAAAATATTACTCTCTCGTCGGCCTGACCTGCGCACGCAACATTTACGTACCACTTTTATTTTTCTATTACTACTATTATTCTATTATTCTATCACTTCTATTACCCATACCGGGTGAACATCCGGTGATTCTTTTCTTTACACGTTAACCACTTACTTCATATGCAATTGATCGTCCAGGACATAAGAATCTCGAAGAGAATCTTGTTACTCGGGAACGTAGTGTAGCGGATTCGTCTCCGGTGTCATCTCGTTCAAACACGAATCAATAAGGTTGTGTCGCTACTGCTTCTATTTGACTTCAACGTTTATTGCAGATTTTTAAAACACTGTTGACTTGTACACTTGTCTTCGCTTCGTAGCGGGACACGGTAGCGTTACACAGGGTTTGACAATAGATTAGATACGGCGTGTTCAACTTATGGAATCGCGCAAGCGAATAAGATAAAGCGTACCATTGATAGGGAAACGCGAAACAGTTTATGGTATCGCGTGATATAGACAGGGAATCGCGTGCACAATTTAGTGAATGCCAAATCGCCATTGTATATACATACAACGATCGAAAGATCTAATTCAAATTCAAATGCTTTAATTCTATATGTTATTAAATGTTGTTGCTTGACGTTGAATATCAATTATTGTATGCTCTATGTTATCAAACAATATTTTACATTCCATTTTTGTGTCTCCAAAATTCGATATTTCATGCAACATTAATTTAAAATGTATATTTTTAAATTTCAACTGTTCAACCGGGGTAATATATACCCAGCTTCAATACCGGCCGGCCGATTTGGCATTCACTAAATTGTGCACGCGATTCCCTGTCTATAAACTGTTTCGCGTTTCCCTATCAATGGTACGCTTTATCTTATTCGCTTGCGTGATTCCATAAGTTGGATCCGTATCCTATCTTTTGCCAAACCCTGTAATGGACTGCGACTGGTTTTTGGCTCCTATTCAACCTCCCTTTTAATTTTTTTAATTATTCAGCATATTTAGCCGTCTTGTTCGGTTATGCCTAGAACATAGTCGTGGTAAAAATACACCGACAAGCAACAATACAAGCAAAACAAACAAAAATGAAAGTATTGTATTCCGACGATTGGTTGTTTCCTCTGTGATCTTCACGTCTTTTCCTTCCTGGCTGTTGGTAGAGTCTCCATCAATCGTAGGCACCAATTCTGATGATGTGGTATCTGATGATTTGTCGGAATCGACCATGATATGGACCATTAGCACGGCACTGTTCGGTTTGCCTTCTGCAATTACCTTCAGGTCAATATCGTGTTCCAATTTTTCCAATAAAGTAATGATACCACTGCGACTGTCAATTGCGAATTGGTTTTGGTTCGTTTCCAATCGATACGACACAACGTTATTGGCTGAGGTGCCGTCTCGATCGACTGCTTGTACTTGCAGAACAATTGTTCCTGGAGGCGCATTTTTCGAGATTGTTGCAGTGTTATTTCCAGTGAATACAAGGGATTCATCCTTGTCGTCCTTCACCTGAATTATGAGCACCTTTTCCGTTTGAATTCCATACTCGTTTGCCGCTACTATGGTCAGGACATACATAGACACAGTTTCAACGTCAAGCCAACTGCTAAGCATGATGAATGCTGTATTGTTCGTTTGCTCCATCCTGAATGTGTGCTTTGAGTTGGTTTGTTCTGTAGGGCCTGCGAGCAATCTAAGATTGACATGTGGATAGCCCGGAACGTTCGAAATTGCCTCCAATACTATTAGCGGTCCCTGAAACTGATTGTAAGATTTACGCACTGTAATCGGAAGTTTCGGCACCCGCTTAAAGTACGGCTTCATCGCCATTTTATCGACAACGCATAGTTCCACGCCAACGATTACATCATGCATCATCCCTTCAATATATGCACGAACACGGATGTTATAGCATTGATCCGGGACTCGATCAATCTGTTTGGCTATTTTGATGATGGCAACACAATTCGACATAGCAATCCTGAAGTACATACTGTCCAGAGTGTCTCGTAGAATTTCATACTTGATGTTTTCGCAAGTGCCGGTAAGTTTATGCTGCGCTGTAATGTTTATCACGCGTTTGTCGGGCTTAGCATGCTCTAGTACCGTCGATTTGTACTTAGCTTGGCCAAACACAAGGCCGTTATCAACCACTGGATGCGAGAAAACTTGAATCAAGCAAAGGATTGCTGCACCTAGCAACGTCCACATTGTTGGATGCTGCCCCGCCTTCATCTTGCAATGCTGTTTCGCTGAACCGGCAATACCTGCAAAGAAATAAGTTAAGAAATACATGAGACTGTGCTGATTGATTGAAAATAATTGTTTTTAACGCGAGCCTATACGAGATAGTAGTCGAATAACAATTTAATAAGTGCCGAAATGGTGTATAGGAAAATAACGAGCTCAATATTAATATTTTTTTATAGAAAAGAAACATCAAAAAGTAAACAGCGCTTTCTTCTTCCTTTATTTCCTCTTTTTCGTTCGTTGTAACGCTGTAACGCAATGTGTTCAATAATACTACAAGATGATTTGCGCTATTTTAATGGATTACGAAAGAGAAATCCACACACAGGACTGCCAGGATCGAACGATCCCTACGCCTGCAACACTTTCCTTCGGTGCGTGTGTGTGCCTGTGCACGCATGTGTGTGCATATTGTATTCGTCAAAAGGAGGAAAAAGCTACCATAGCGGAAGAAAAATGCAAGTTCATGAAAATGAAAGTTGGAAGTATTAATATACGCGCCATTTTACTGAATAACAAAAAAGGAAACCCCGCACTAGCACACGATCCTCACTAATCCCTAACTAAAACCCATACTTAAACCTTCCTCATGGCACATCGCGATACGGTCACGTAACATAAATAGGGGATGAAATAAACGGCAAGGAATAGGAAGCATGGATTATACAGCATTAACATTAAGGAGACGTTTACGGAGGATTTGTAAGGAAATATTGTGATCGAACACATTGGACATTCGCACCGCAATTTCTAATTGCAAACAACAATTACGAGTCATACGAGCAGAGACAGGCAAAGGAGATCGGTTGCGAAAGCAACACGACGTGACATTAAAATTCACACAGGACAGCACAGAAGGAGCATTAATACAACGCATCAGAAGACTGCCGATAGATATGACACCCGTATGAGGGTAGCGAGCTTTAAGCTCCTCAAAAGTATTTCATTATTGGGGGCGCTCACCCAGCAACAGTACAGACCACTTGAACAGAAAGGATCATGGATATCGTTGAATAAACGACATGACGTTGCATTGGGTCACCCCTTCTTTGCTTATTGCCCTGTCAATCTCTTCCTTGAACGTTAGAACTTCATCTAACCATACTCTTGGATCTTTCACAACTCCCAACACTTATTGGGACACAGATCTGGCCACTTTCACAGGGAGGAGAACAGATCAAGATGACATTGAAGGGTTGGTGTATCTTTCGGAGGGGATATAGGAAGGAAGGTGGATGAGTTCCTCAGGTGGGAGAGTTCTAACACAGCCGTTCACGAATAACACAAAAAGAAGTGTGCGAAACCGATTCACCAATTCACTAGAAAACTTTGAATATACTCTACTTGTATGATCACATCTCACATTCTCTCATCTTGAATGTTCGTCCAGTGAGAAAGGATGCCAAGCAAGTCAGGCGAGGCTAGGCCCTGGTCCCACCTTACCTTCAATTACCTTCAACTCCAATTCTAAGCCGCCCGAGAATGCTTATCTCCCGATCAAGGCGATTGATAAAGTATGGATCTCACCGCCCAAGTGTTTCTCTTAAATACGAAAGCGATACTAAACGATCTGTACATGAATGCCTTTGGACTTTGGCCGGAGCTGTTATCTGACAGCCGTCTGTTCCTAATCCCATCGAATAACGGAAAATTCTAGATATGGGATGTTGCCTGATCCCCTCCAATCCTGCTGTCCAACATTACATCCTCCTCCTAATCCTCCGTGGTGAGAAAATACTCTCCGCTATCTGGAAAAAGGGAGGAGGAAATATCTACGTGCCTATCGTCGATCCCCTTCCCTCTTTACCCCGCACCTTTTTAAATTCGCAGCCTCGGTCTATCGTTTATATAATAGAACTCGATATGACTTCTATTTACGTAGAATTCAGATGCGTTTCCTCTCTCACCCTCGTTCCTTCAGGCAGTTCATTAAATTTTGTAGAAACTGTAATGCTTTGCCCAAAGTAATGCATCTCAATTCACTTACTGCTTCATGCCAACCTGATATCTGTAAGCTGTTTGCGGATCATTTTTCTAAAATGTTTGAGGATCTGTTCAGTGATACAAATAACCTTATACGTCATTTGGAAAATGCGCTCGGTAATCTAATTAGCCTTTGTATTACCCGCATTTCCTTCATTCGTTACCTTGGGGTTACACTCGACAATACAAATAGAACTTCAAATTGCAACTTGATGATTTCTTGGGCAAAACAAACAGGAGTTTAGGCGTCATAATGCGTGTTAAATGTGATTTAAGCGATTCCTTTATGCCTGCGAACATTATATTGCAGTCTGGTTTGCTCTATTCTTTTATATGCTAGCACTGTTTGGCGTTTTACAAGGTTGGCATTGTACGAGAATCGAGAGCGTTCAGCGGTATTTCCCGAGGATGGTTTTTCGACGCTATTATTGAACCCAACCCCAACCCACTTATGATACGCGTTGCCAGCTCTTAGGCATTGAAACCCTATGTCATAGACGTCATTTAGCACAAGCTGGTGTTGTGGGAGGATTGCTGCTCGGCTCTACGGATTCTACTGATCTACTTTCCTCAATTTGTTTTTATTTTCCCTCCCGTGCTCTCCGTCGTCGTGACCCGTTTGTTTGTGGAAACTCGTCTCCATATTGTATTATTTGAATGATCCTCTCCTCTCGTCCTTCAGATGGTTTAATCATTTTGATTTCAACTATTTGCTAGCTTCCTTCCGTTCTCGTGCTCATTCCCAACTTTGATGGCTATTTCCTTCCTTTATTGTAGTCCATTTTATCCATTGCTCCCGCTTTGCTAAGTATGTTGGGGTATGTATTTGCACAACTCATGCAAGTTCCTTTATTGTAATATTGAAACCAACATCTACATTCTTGTTTTCGTTCGCGAAACTCTGAAGCGAGTGCGTTTTTCAGTAACTTCCACGAATTTAATCCACTGGCGCACGCGATTAACAATTTGGCTGGGCCTGTAAGGAGTCGCTTCGCATAAACCAACGTCTGCAATTCAGTCCAACCTAAAAGTTTTGCATTCTCTTCGAGACCGGTAATGAATTGGCCAATATCGCGACCTTTTCCATCACCCCCGAATGTTGGTAGAGCCTCCTTGACATCATTGAAATTAAACGTAGCAGATTGCCATGCTTGCGCATCGACGAATTCACCCATATCGGTCGAGTTTAGCAGACTTTGTTCCGAACCAATTTCCTCCGGCTCACTTTAGTTAGCTATTCGCGCAGCTAATTCCTCCTTAGTGCCAGATGTCGGTAGGTTTTTGGCCTCGCACTGTTTCACTAACCCGGTTCGAGTGAAAGTTTCCACAAGTTCTGTTATCTTGCCGGATACATCCATCGTTCAACCCAATGTTCAATTAGAATAACCCACAGTCAATACGCGATACAACACGCACAATACGCGCACACAGCCCACACTACGACAACTATGTTAGAGTGTACAACCCCTGATTACTTGTGCCACTTTAACACAACGTTAATTGTTAATTGGGAACTAATACCTTTTGTAAAGATAGGTTGGCAATCCTGCCTGAATTTTGTTACATGTACTCTTTCCGGTTCTTTATAATAAACGGAGACACTTTTCCACTAAGCAAAACCAATATCGTTTATTAAACTAGGCACACCAGGAAGCACACAGCAACCTAAAACCACAGCTATACTCTCAGAGCACACAGCAACCCAACGCACACAGTTTTACTGCGAGCACACAGCAACCCACTAACACTACTCTACATCCCAGACCAAAAAAAAGATGTTCTCTTCTTCTTCAACCTGGTGCTGTCAACCTAAACGTCAAAGAAGTACCACTGGATTCCGCTAGAGGGCGTGGAATTTACAGGGGCGTGAAGCACAGAACCTTGCATTTTTGTCTTCCACAAATCATTGAAAACGTTCATCGTTCGGAGTTAAAACTGTGTGCTGTGATGTTAAATCATTTAAACTATGCTCACTCATCATCCGAACATCCGAAATGTGCTATAGTACAATTAGTCTTCCATAACCGACTTATATACAACACGGTTGTTATTCATTCTCCAATGAAATTGTTATTCTACATGGTTGATTGAATTTTCGTATGATAGATTCCTATGCACGCACATTCTTCTTTACTTTCGCCTCGTGCACTTTAAAATTGTCGTATCCATACTTACCAAATGCATTGTAGCGTCGCACAACCCTTCTCTGCTACGCAACGAATAATACACCACGTCATGTTGCACACCATATCTGCTTATCTTTCTTGGTTCTCTTATTCAATCCTGGGACGTCATCACTAGGTCACTTCCACAGAATCTTTCCTCTATTCTCGAGTTTGTGGCAAGGTGAGATCGATTCTCAGCTCACACAGAACTCATTACGCTCATGTAGTTCTACATTTGAAACGAACAAACACTAAACACCTACGATAATTTTAAAGCTTGCCATTCTCTAAGCTGCTGTTTGTACACCAATGTGACCCTAAGGTCTCCGTGTTCCTGTATTTGCTAGTGACCGACTTTTACCATACACTGGTCCTACTCGTCCGGTATTTGTCTCCCAAAGCCGCAAGTCTCTCTAAGACAACGTAACCTTACAGGTGTAACATACGTAGGTAGGTGCTTATCAGTTACCGTATTTGATTAAATCGCGAAACTTTTCTTCGACAAAAATGTCTTAGTAAATGTCGAACGTGGGAACAGTTGCTCCCTGGCAATCGACGATTGTTGCTTATCTATTTGTGCTGAAGTCACCTAATCGCAGAGTGTGGTTGTGTTGGCAACTTTGAACGAACCGGAACGAAACTGTAACGAAAAAAAATTGCTTGCTACGTCTAAGGTGTATGTAGCAATATACAGGGTTTCGACCATCTAGTCTCAACTCTCTAAAGTCGGCGTCGGAGTTATTGTTGATACTATCAAAAAATATGATAGAAAACACGTTACTCTCTTAAATTATCAACGATATCCACCATTAAACATAACGAATTTAATAACAACATCATGTTTTGTAAATTTTCTATTAAATCTATAATGGTGGAATGGGTCCTATTATGGATCACTTTATCACTAATACTTTTTTCTTAGAATTGGACTAATGATCTAGTTTCATGCTGCATTTTACGTACGATCTGTGTGCACTTTTTCCGAGGTAAATTAAGAGCTCAACTAGCCCCTCAAATGGCAATAAACGGAAGACTGTTTCATACCGTAAATCTTGGTCCGGTTTAGTAAATCTTGGTTTGTTTTGTAATGATCAATCCAAGTAGCCTGCTATTGCCGCTTCAAAGAAGTTTTATATGCCGACTAGCTAATCGGCCCGGTTACAGGGCTATGTAACAGAATTCCGTTGTGTGCGTAAACTAAAAGATGTTTAAAAAGAGGTTTTCATCCCAATTGGTGGACGTTGATTTTATTTCATTTAGTTTAATAATGTGTCTAAACTATTCCTCAAAGCATATTCCAAGATATTGAGCCTTAGCGATCTGCTAGTCTGAGATAGCCATTTGTCTGATCTGGACATCTTGCATCGTGTTTTAGATATTTGGCCATTGTAGTTTATTAGTCCCGAACCTTGGTCAATTATCACGAATGAAATGTATCGTAAAAATATACGACACGTCCTGTTTGCGTTCAGCTCCCACCTGGACTGTGATGCTCATATGCGACATATCATTTTAACATGAGTACTCCAAATTACCCTTAAACAGTTCTTAAGAATCTTGCGTTACATTATACCCCTATCCCTTATCCTGCTTTTCGTCTTTCACAATTGAAAAACTGCAACTGATTGCATATGTCTAAGGTCAAGTGGGTATTAACATTCAGGTACCAGTGGTGACACATGAGTTTTTCTGACTTCTTCTACTGATACAGTATATATGAGTCGAACCTTTCCATTAACAGGCACATACATGTTTAGATTTCATACGGTGCCAGTTTATCAGATGTGCCTGGTAATATATTTGGTAGCGGCACCTGTCTTCATTCGACAGGACCGGTACAAATTTATATCCGAACCAATCCCTCGTTGCCAGGCCCAACTATCCAAGTTACGGGTAAATCAAGTTAGATAAAGTGCTCAGCTTGTGTAATGGATTACTAAAGCACAGGCGATCTGCAAAAAAGCACTACTAAAAATGTTCTCGTCCTTCAAAAACTCCAAACATGGACTGCAATCGCAAACCCGAAATATTCGGTGAAGTACAATGATTAGGAAGATGATGGCAGCCAATGCTCTTGGCTGGTATGATTTGAACTGACGATTGTTGACTATGATTTAACCGAGCCTTTCATTCAAAAGTTGTTTTCCTGAAGTTTATGGCAATATTACGTATTTTGCCTATTAGCATTTGATGGCATCTTGGCCATTGGAACTATGCTCCACAAAATTCTGCGTCTCCAGAAGTAAACAATATAGCACAACAACAACAACAACTGCTCATGAAACAGTAGTATCTGATGGTACAATTATAAAGAATTGCAGCGAATTAAGCAGCAGAACAGCATCTTAAATACCTATAATAATATAAAATGCTGTAACACATGGTATCCTCTTTTATGCTGCTACCTTTGTGGGTTCAATGGTCATTTTGTAGTCTTCCTTGATTCGTATTAATCAGGATAATGAGTCCAGCGCTCACTTGACACTTGGAAGCTTTGGGGCGGCCCGGTGACACATGATGGGGGAACTGTATCACCAACCAACATTAAAATCTTTTTGAATATCTTGTGAAGAATCCTGCTAGAAAACGCGCGACTACCCAAGGACAACAACTAAAACCATTCTCAAATTGCGCGTCTGTGGACGTCGATACGTGTAAAAAACTGCCATTTGGTAAAATCATAGTATACATGGAAAAATAAATTGTTGGCGAAGGGATCATAGAAGGCATAGCGAAAGAAAGGAGTTTAAAGAAAAGGTGTGAAATCAAAAATGCTTCACACCAAAAAAAATGATCCATGGATGTGGGAAATAATGTTACCATGGAAACGTTATGTGTCGCCTCCAACTAAAATTTGTATGCCGATACTACTACGAGCACTGTAGGAATATGCCTTTCACGTCATTTATAGCCTTAAGGTAAAGTTGACTTTCCTTATGAAATCTTAAGAAATCCTGCATAATGTAGCAGCCTGTTTTAGAAAGTTGAATAATTAAAACATTCTAATACAAAGTGAGGCCGTTCGTATTTTAGACGATTCGTAGAAGACCAAAGAACATTTCGTATTACTAGAATTGTGTTTAATCTCTATTATGTTTAGTTTGTCGTAGAGGTCCACCACTATTGGTACACTAACCCTATTAGTGCATGAGCGATGAAAAAGCCTATTAGCTTTTCCATTGATGCTGACCAACCCTTAGCAAATTGTTTGACCTGAAGAATCTCTGTCATCACGCTGTACACGTGACAAACCCTTTGTAATAGAATTCATCAGAGTGCCTAAAATTCATGCCTAAAACGAACCTTACCAAACTCCGTTCCGTCCTTCATGCCACCTGTCTACCCGCTTCTAGCACCAAAACATTTTGCAAAATTACATAATGCAGCATAAATTTGATAATTGCGTTATCTTACGCCGCACTGAAAACCCATCCGCCTTTCGCGAATGGCTTTGTTTTTGGTGGGCCAGATCGGTTCAATCATCCGTTCCCGCAGTAGCGTGCGTGCAAAATAGAGCCACGGCTGAAAGGGTTTATTCCGTTCGGGGCCACGACGACGCATCGTTTAGGCAGGAAAATTTAGAACCATTTTATGACTTCCATTCACCGGTATTTGGGTCGACACGGTTCTAGGAAATCAGCACCACAACCCGGACGCACTGCACGACAACAATAATGTGCTCTTGTATCCTTCCTTCGCAAGTAGGTGGCTCGTTGCAGTATCTCGACAAGGTTTTGGCTTCTGTACGATGCACGATGAAACTCATTCGCGTTCGTGTATGCAAATTACACTTAACCATATTATCACCATCACCACCTGTCCACCGCCTGCTACGTGCGGTTCGCTTCATCTTCATCATTATTTTGCCATTTTTCGGGTATGCAAATATGGTATTTTAATTCGTTGTCAGCAACAGATAAAATTTTAAATTCCATTTCCAAACGTTCGGCCACCGGGAACAGGGCACGGGCGTACAATGCGCCCGTTTGATCGGTTGTTTCGCACGCTTACGCTTTTGCAGACGATTCATTTGATATTTTATCAATATTAAAAAGATATTACCACACCGAACGGTGCGGGCTGTGGGAGGATGCACGAGCGGAAATGGGATTGAGCAAGCCTTGCTTTCGATTGCGAAATTCAAATGACATGAAATAATGAGTTAACCACAGCTAGCGAAGGGTTAACGAGCACGAGAGGACATTTACGTTTGAATAACGCTCACGAAAACGCAACTGTAACATGTGCCAATGCTTTATGTGTTGAGACAGATGGCCAGGAGCGGAGTGTTTGCCACCAGCCTAAAAGTGGGAAATATTTATTAAATAAATATCAACGTTGATTATTTTTTAAGAATTAATCGTTAATAGCACATTCCTGCTGTGGGTTTGTTCTGTGCAGGTAATCTGTTATTGCAAACATAATGATCGTTTGAAAGTCGATCTCCGTGTCGAAAACCGTGTAGATTATTACGACATGATTTGGAGATATTTTACTTGGTTTAAACAAAAAAAAACTGATGAATTAGGAGCCCACCACGTGGTCGTGCTTACGGTTGCATAAATGTAGGCGCTGCCTGCAAATTGCGTGGAGACAGGGACGTCAAACTCAGTTTGGCTCGCGAACTGGGCTGAAGGTTTGAGTTGTTTCAGCCACAGCTTGAACCAATCGGTGCTAATATAATTAATAAATAATAGAGTTAAATTGAATGCAATTCATTATAATTTGCTGAAAAATTAAAAAGGGGAAATACATACTTTTTGTGGTTAATCAAATGTTGTTTTCTTGTCGGTGCCGCACAATTTGACAATCGCTCAAAAAACAGGCTCGTGTCAATCGTGGAAGTGTTGAAAAAAATATGATCACGGTGCTGACGAATCACGGAGCTATGTTTTTGAGCAACGTAAAACGGTTAATTCTGAATGGTAATAGAATTTGTTTTCCTGAAGTCTACGGAGATGTTCGAAAAACAAACAAGAGCAGACGAATTATCCTTCACAATGACAAACACATCGACTAAAACCATCGCTTTTTTGGTGGTGTCTCCATCGGAGTGGAAAAAGTGCTTCGACAGTTGGTTTGAGCGCATGCAAAAGTGTATAAATCATGCTGGAGAATATTTAGAAAGCCAAAAAAAAGCAGTTGTGATAAGAAATATTTACATTTTCATTATTAAGCCAGAAATATATAAACGCAACCTACGTACTGCGGGCTTCATCGTCTGCTTCGAGATCGCATAAATGTGGGATATATCGCACATTGATTCGCCCGGTGGTCCTCTATGGAAACGACAGTCACGGTGCGTGTTAACGCACAGCGCTTATTGTACAAAAATAGATAACGAACAAATTATCTTATCTATGAAGTTCATTGTCTACTAAATTCAATTGCATGATATTGATAAACGATCGTTTCCTACTGACAGACAATTCAAGTTCAAGTTGTATAATTCTTAAGCAATAACAGTAAAATAATATCAACTGTATTTTAGGGAGTATGACTATTATTCTTACTCGCGTTCTGGTGAACTCTGCACTATTTTAACAGAGCATCTTTATTTTTGAGATATATTTGAGCGACCTCACTCGGCAGAACCGGAACAAACAATTCCGTGCGGACGAATCCCCCGTATGCAGGATTCAGCTGCGGGTAAATAAAGTCAAAGAATGCCAGGCGATCTAAAAGGTTGTGCTTTTGAGGCTTTTGAGGTTCTAGTGCCGATAAAGAAGAAAAGAAGTATGACCGATCCTAAGTGCGATTGCAAACAAACTACAACGGTGTTTATCAAGAAACACCTTCTCCAGTCAATATACCACTTCCTACTGTTTTATCTCGTGTTTATTTATATCTACTACAGAAACAGTAACTGACCTATCAGTGTGCAAGCAGATAAGATAAGGTGTGTAACTGACGGCATAAAACAGAACACAGCACAGCATTCGTGTTAGGTAACGCTTGTTAGGCTCAGTGTCGTGTCGTCGGTGGTTGAGAATGGATTTTACCGGCAAGGTTGTGCTCATCACCGGAGCTAGCTCTGGCATTGGCGCTTCAACGGCTAAATATCTGACCAACCTTGGTGCCACCTGTGTGCTTGCTGCGCGCAGCGATGCGAAGCTAGCTGAAGTTCGCCGGGAGTGTGTCGCGCTGGGAAGGGTGGAACCACTTACCGTCGTGACTGATGTCACCAAGCGCGAAGACCTCGAACGGTTGATCCGGTTGATCATTGCCAAGTACGGGCGGTTGGATGTGTTGGTGAACAATGCTGGCAAGGGAGCGGCCGGCAGCATCGAGCAAGCCGATCTGGAGCAGTTCGATGATATTCTCGATACGAATTTGCGGTCGGTGTTTGCACTGACCAAGCTGGCCCTGCCGCATCTGCTCGCCGTGAAAGGTAACGTGGTGAACGTATCGAGTGTGGCCGGTACCAACTCCTTCACGAACGCGCTCTCGTACTGCGTCTCGAAGTCGGCCCTCGATCAATTCACCCGCTGCACCGCGCTCGATCTGGCACCGAAAGGTGTGCGCGTAAACTCCGTCAATCCGGGTAAGTTGGGCAGATGATAGGTTTCCAACGCATTAGTGACGCAATCATGGCGCTTCCCATTTCAGCGGTTATTGTGACGAACTTCCACAAGGCGATCGGTATGGAGGATGAAGCTTACGCCGCCTATCTTAAGCACTGCGAAACCACGCATCCGCTGGGACGCGTTGGAACCGGCGAAGAGGTGGCCGCATCGATCGCATTTCTGGCATGCGATGCGACGGCTAGCTTCACCACGGGCACCTGTCTGCGTGTGGACGGTGGAAAACATATACTTACGCCACGTTAAACCCATTCCATGATTACCATTCCGGCGGAATCCGTAAAGGCGTATAGAGAAGGAGAAATTTTAGATTTAATTAAATTACCATGGAGGTAGCTGCTCCAGTTTTGGCCAATGTTCCTATTTTCGGCTGGCTTTTTGTTCCAATTTTTAATAAAATGAGACTCGACGATATTTTTAAACACAACATACAAGTAAGTAAATTTAAATCCATATCACTCTTAGTTTGTACCAATTTTCAAACGAGCTCTGTCAAATTTTGACAGCACTCGGACAATAACCTAGCAGGCTAGAGCATTTTGTGTGACGCAACTTTTGTGTTTTGAGTATTCATGGAAAAGAAGAAATTTCGCGTGATGATAAAGTATTGTTTTTTGAAGGGGAAAAATACAGTCGAAGCCAAAAATTGGCTTGATGAAGAGTCTTTGGAAACTGTTCTACCAAAATCAACCATAAAATATTGGTATGCTGAATTTAAAAGCACTGAAGATGGTGAACACAGTGGACGCCCAAAGGTTACAGGCGAAAACATTTAAAAAATCCACAAAATTTTCAAAAGCACTTCTCTCATAATTCATTCTCATGAGGCATTCTCTCATAATTAAGTGAATTACTAATCATTTCGCCAAAATCATGGCTTTCAGAGCAGTTGCTTGTAATCTAATTCAAAGTTGCTGTTCATCAATGCTTGCATCAATCTTTTTGGGCTTTTCGATGTTTAGCCTCATTTCGAAGGTATGCAACCGATACCTTGACCGCCTGGAGAAAGTAGTGGAAAACAACGGTGGCCATGTCGAGTAATATAGAATAGAATCGTTAAACAAACGTGTCCTTTTATTAATTTTATGTGTTTTATTATCTCACTTAACCATGAGAAAAAGATCTTATAAGATGGTGTATAGATTTTCGCAGTTTGTGAAAGAAATCATCACAGAAGTGTGAAATCTTACAGGGAAATGACCCAAAACAGTGCTCAAATCGATGCAGAGACTGCCATCTACTCACTACCTTGCGCGATTCGTCTTGCCAAGTTAGCCAAGCAAGGTCTTTCCTGCAATCTTATGCAGTGGTTGAAATCCTATCTTTCGAATCGTTTGTATGTTGTCACAATTGACAAGCAGCGCTCTGATGAGTTTGCCAGCAGCTCTTGCGTGCCCCAAGGTAGCAACAGTGGTCCATTCCTTTAAGTCATCATTATGAACGACGTTCCTCTAGCCTTATCTTCAAACAGCATCCTCCTGTATGTAGAGGACGCAAAAATCCATGCACCGATCAGGGATCTGAATTACTGCAACTCTCTCCATTACTGATTCCTTGATTCGCTCTGTTCTTGGTGTAAGCGCAACGGTTTGACAATCTGCATCGACAAATGTTTCTGCATCTCATCCTGTAGGGATCGACAACCTCTTTCAGGTTTCTACCATATTGACGGCACTGTAGTAAATCGACAAACTTTTGCCTAAGATCTGGGAGTACTGCTCGATGCAAACTTAACCTTCAATCTGCTCTCTGACGAGGTGATTGCCAGAGGTAACTAGGCCTCATCATTAGGACTACTCAAGAATTCCGAGACCCTGTCTGCATCAAAACAGTTTACCAGTGGAGGATCAATCCCCTTGGAGGCCCAGGGCGGAATTATAGTTGGGGCCTCTAATTTCAAAAACGATGGAGGGAGGGAAGGGGAACATTGAGGGGACTTGAAATGAGACAAGTCGAAAAGCGCAGTAAAAAGGGGCCTACTCCGCCTACCGTTTGATCCGCCGCTGGGCCACCCCAAATCACCATCTTCGAATACAATAACGGAACCGGCTATATCACCACCAACAACAGTTACCACTGTACCTGCACTCTTCTAAATGGAGCTACAACCATACGTGCGCCAAATTCGAGAAGCTGCACGTGGTGGAATTTACAACTAAAGCATCTAAGGAACACTTTGCCATCTAATTGGTTCGCTCGCTGTTCTTCCGGGATATTCGCCATGCAACACTCAGTTACACTTCTTCGATCTTAACTTAACTTTACAAAACATTCAAGCACCAGTAGTTGGTGGTGGACATAATCGATATTGTCTGTCCTGCAGCGAGTATTTATCACACACAATCTCCTAATACGGATGTTCAGTCATACATATGAACGCATGTCTTTTCGCGATGAGCTGCGCCTTTGTCTCCTTTCACGTATGACCAGTGCCGGAACAACGCACCGACTGCAGGTGAGATAGGTCATGTGCAGTGGAGGATCAATCCCCTTGGAGGCCCAGGGCGGAATTTTTTAAGGGGGGCCCATAATTTTGCTACGGCATTATCGGTGTTAGGGAGATGTACTTCAAACATGATGTAACAACACCAGCAAAGTCTCGGAAAGAAAGCTCCCTTGCGTACATCTCAGAGTTCTGTTGCGTAGCCCTGTAAACGGGCCTAGTAAGCTAGTCTCCATATATAAACGTTTGTATGCGCTAAGGAGAACGATAACGCCACTACTTGGATCGCCATTAGCTGGTACGAAATTCCATACAAAACCAGCTGTTTTCAGATTGCCGATACCAGGAGAGCATCCACGGAAGAGGTAGCACCTAGTACAGCAATTTGGTCGAAAACCGCCGAAAGGTATGCAATATTTAAACACTAACTTTCCCGTTGGTCGAGAAAAATTTGTTCCAAAACTACCTGTTTCCGAATGTATAATACCAGGAGAGCATCCACGGAAGAGGTAGCACCTAGTACAGCAATTTTGGTCGAAAACCGCCGAAAGGTATGCAATGTTTAAACACTAACTTTCCCGTTGGTCGTGAAAAATTTCTTCGAAAACTACCAGTTTCCGAATTTAAAGTACCAGGAGAGCATGCACGGAAGAGGTAGCTCCTGGTACTGCGCCGTAAGGTATGCAATGTTTATACACTAACTTTGCAACCAACTTGCAACGCAATGCGCCGTAAGGTATGCAATGTTTATACACTAACCTTGCAACCAACTTGCAATGCAAGTTTGGTGCATGCAAGAAACTTGCAGCAAGATGGCGCCCAACTTCGTACTTGCATGCAAGCTTGCATGCAAGCTTGCATGCAAACTTGCATGCAAGTTCTTGCAAGCAAATTCTTGCATGCAAACTTGCATGCAAGTTTGCATGCAAGTTTGTATGCAAGTTTGCATGCAAGTTTGCATGCAAGTTTGCATGCAAGTTTGCATGCAAGTTCTTGTATGCAAGTTTGCATGAAAGTTCTTGTATGCAAGTTTGCATGCAAGTTTGCATGCAAGTTTGCATGCAAGTTTGCATGCAAGTTCTTGCATGCAAGTTCTTGCATACAAGTTCTTGCATACAAACTCGCATGCAAACTTGCATACAAACTTGCATGCAAACTTGCATGCAAGTTTGCATGCAAGAATTTGCTTGCAAGAACTTGCATGCAAGTTTGCATGCAAGTTTGCATGCAAGCTTGCATGCAAGTACGAAGTTGGGCGCCATCTTGCTGCAAGTTTCTTGCATGCACCAAACTTGCATTGCAAGTTGGTTGCAAGGTTAGTGTATAAACATTGCATACCTTACGGCGCAGTACCAGGAGCTACCTCTTCCGTGCATGCTCTCCTGGTATTATACATTCGGAAACAGGTAGTTTTGGAAGAAATTTTTCTCGACCAACGGGAAAATTAGTGTCCTGGTGCAATTTCGTTTATACTTTAAAGTCACAAAGTCGATATTCTTCTCTGCATTTAATTTATCACATAGAAAAAAATGTTTTATATAACCAAGGAAGATATTTTTGATCAATTTTCTACCTTGTAAATTAATTTTTTTTGCTATAATTTAACTTTGTTTTAAAATTTTCAAAAATCGCACAATAGGCACAAATTTATTGGGGCCCCCAACACGGCGAGGCCCTAGGCGACCTCCTACTCCGCCTACCGTTTGATCCGCCGCTGCAGTTTACTACAGCATCGCTTTTGGAGTGCGCATGTGTACTTTGGGACCCTGCTAGTGCCACTTCTATTGCTTGGCTAGATCCGGCTTTTAGATCTTCATCCTCTCGCCGTTAGAAAACGTGATGCTCAGTGCATATTTACTGCTGGTCTGCTCAACAATACCATCAAATTGCCGTACCTGTTGTGCCGCATTGACATCTATGCACCCTGCCGAATGTCTGAGGGCTAGACACTTTCTGCGATTATCCTAGCCCCGTTGCAGTGCTGATCGGTTCGACCCGATACATCGAATGTTTGCTGAATTCTATACAATCTTTGATGCCTTTGACTTCTGCATTTCATCGCACCATTTCAGAGAAAGACTTTGTCTCCTGCCATCACCATCGTAACTCGGCGGATTTTGTTTAATGAAATATGTAAATAAAATGTACATGTTAATAAGCTCTAGAGGTCCGTTGAAGATTAATAAAAACCGTGTACAAAAAACGCGCCCCAAGGACATTATTTTCGTTTGCCCGTCTTCAGAACAGAATTTCTATACAAAAAATTGCATTTGCTTCGAATTTTGTTCAATAATTCATTCCAACGCTTGTCTGTTATCATTTTATCGCAAAATGAATCAATATTTATATATTTTTTATTTTGTTTGAAAAAGTTTGGATAAATTGCATTAAATTGAGTCGATTTTTAATTAACTTTGCACACTGCAAAACATAACGATATAATCGACCAAAATTAACCCACGGAGCGTTATTAGCGCTAGAAGCACTCTTAAATTATCATCTGATCATCATCTGATTTTAATAATTAAACAAGGAATTTATCAAATTAAGAGAAGAAAAGAGCTTTAAACTTTTAATTCTTGTTAGCTTATTGTATAACCAAAAATAGTAGCATTTTGTCGTAAACAGTGATTGAATTTTGAACGCATTTGCAACGCAAAAAGATACTGCGATAGTTTAAGAAAAAAAAATAACATCACTTTCATCCATTAGGATGAGAATTAATAGTTTTTTTTAATGTTTAAACGAGAATTGATAGGTTCTAGTAAAACAGTGGCACAGAAGTTTGCTTCGTTCAAGAACTAGAAATGTTTGTTGTAGGTTTATAAAGACCCCCTTAGACCTTCTCGGGACTCATTCGTCTCGTATGAAGAAGAAATGTTTCTTAAATGTGTTCTAATTGCATACCTTCGGGCGGATACGTTGCATTGCGACATAAAAACAGCTCAGATCAAACTAAACGAGAGCATTCTTCGTGCCCGATTACCTGTCGCGGAAGGATAAACTGCTTCAGCGTCGCTGGTGTTTTCCCCGGGCGTGAAGAAAGGCAATAACCCCCGAAACCAGATCACTCATCGCACCATCGATAACGAGTTGATGATGACGGTGTTTGTCAATCACAGACACACCCGGCAGCACCCTGGAGTGCACCAGCAATGGTTATTGAGTTCGGTAGATTAAACATCGCCTAGCGACAGGGACATCAGCGTACCGGAAACACGCCACTCGGAACACTTCATTAATCGCGCACACTACAGCGAAACTAGCGGCCGGTAAAAGGTTCGTGTTTGTGTACGCAAGCAAGGATCACTCAGCAAATTGGCACGAATATATTATGCGCTCGTCTGCACACGGTTAAGGATCTTCCCAACGGCCAAACCATGCTTGACTGTCCGGCCCCAACTGTGCTCCAGCAACGGTGTCACCTCAGGGGGCGAAGGCCAGGAACTTCATTTGTCTTTGGACGGATTCTTGGTTCCGTGTATGCATGGCCCCTTGTGGATGCCTTTATGCCGCTCGGTGGCGCGATATTTGTCTTGGCCCTGGTAGGATTTCAATCTCACCCAACGTTCAACCGGCGGCCGGGGTTCCTGAATACCTGCACGACGAACCGAAGTTCCGTCCGAGTGGAGTAAGATCTTACCGTCCTTGAAAAGCGGGTTGGACACTAGCCATCGAAAGGTTTATGTCTTGTTCGTCTCATTTGTTTCGCTCGCCCAGTCGAATAAACTCCCGGGCTGGCACTGGCTGGCTGGACGCGTCCGTGAGAAGGACATTAATTTTCCGGCAAACCAGTACGAAAACGGGGCACAGGGAGGGAGTCGGCCCTTTCTATATCTCGCCCCGACGTCTCGGCCAGTTCTCGGTCCCGTCCCCATGTAGGTACTTCCCAACAACCAGCCGATGCGCCAACCTTCATGCCGAGATGCATCTTAAGCAAACATAAACAGAAGGCACCGAATAAATAACACTTTATCCTTTTAACCGTCGTGTGTTTGGGCTTGTGCGCTCTTCATTTGTGGGTCGCTGGACGTTCGGTCGCGCATCCCGACACCAGACACCAAGGCACACCGACGGTGCCTGATGTTTATCTCCGGCCCTTTTCCGGGCCATGACGGCACAGACGACGGTGCAGTTGCAGCCTCGGAAGCGCTTTTCGCGATTCATTGCGGCGATATAAAGACAAACGGTGAAAACGGTGAAACATGTGAAACGTATTGCTATTAGCACCCCCCCTTTTTGGCCACTTGGTGGCCACTCCTGTTCGCAGGGCGATTTGAAGTTGCGACGAATCCTGGTAATGGACCGAAACCGGTCGGTTGGTGTGGTTCCCTACACGGCCACTGACAGCAGATGGGTACGGTATGTGACCGTTCGTTTTTCGCAATCGGTCGAATTTATCGACGCTCATCAATAATCCGCTTGCTAAAACGGGGAAGACTTCCCCTTTAGGCGGCGAAACAGTTCAGTGATGCTGCACTGCCCCGGACAAAAACAACCGGACTCGAAAGAGAGACCACCCCGGCTGTATAGACTCCACCGTAGACGCTCTATCTTGTTGGCCACTATTTTCTACTATCACAAGATCCTATCGCGGCAACGTTCGCAGTTCGGGGTTCTCGGAAAACGCACCCCGTGCATTAAAACGCGGATGGTCCGATTCCAAAACCATTTTCGATCGTTCTCATGCACCCTCCGGTGGTTCGATGCAAACCGGATCCATTTGTCAGTGCGTTAGAGCTGGGCGTAGAATTAGAACAAAAATGAATCAACAAAAAAAAAAACACACACACACCCGTTGGAGTAGAATTAGTACAAGAACAGCGTGCCATTTGTTGTACGAAAACATGTCGAAGCAATGTTCTCGCGAACATTTTGGCTCGAATTTGTGAACCATTCGCCGAGCAGAGCAATGATCGATCGGGCCCGACGCTGGGGATGGAATATTTAGTGGCAGTATGGCGTTTAACCAAACACACACACACAAGGACAAGCAAAACGGTCGCGATAAGACGAACGTCGGCTCGGATCGCCCGGTTCTAGCACAAGCTTTTGTTTATGCTTAACAGCAACAGCAAAAAAAGCGTCAAATGTAGGACAATACAATAGCACTCAGTACGATTTATATGTGCATTGCCGTTTACTAGCCACAAGCCGGATGTTCATTACATTATGCACCGTGTGGCAAATGGGAATATCTTGATCTCATCCCCCTGCCCGCCTAGCTGTTTGTAAACCGTCTGCGCCTAAATTGCTGCAATGAACGAAGGAAAAAAAGGAATCGCTCACCCAAGCGACGAACCCTGCTACGGGGGTGGGCATGGCACGGATAGAGCAAATTGATTTATAACCACATCACGGAAGATTGGTTTCGAATGAAAGAGGGACCCATAAAGAGGGTGGAAGTTGAAATGAATGGCATGTTAATTAGGCGACCTCCAACCCCGCCTCGGTACGGTACGATGCAAATGTGTAACTCCACTTTTCCGGTGTTTCATTAGCGATTCAAATGCTTATTATCAATAATTCATACGCGGTAGTGGTAGCGCATAAATCGTACGTACCCCACGAGTTTTGTTTGTTGTGTTAGCCGAACATGGCATGAACCGGGAACGGGGGAATGAATTTACTACCTTCACCTGTACGGTATGGGAATTTTACGATTCTAGAAATGTTGCAGTTGAATGTCCCGATTAAATGCAACAAGATGTGGAGACTTTTTAATCAACGTAAATGTATCACCGGTCTGCTTCGCATGCCCAGGGTTAAGATGAATTAATAGCCCCACTGCCTAACATCGACATCAGCTTCCGGCACCTTGTCCAATACAAACCGTACGTGTCCGGTGGAATGGGATGGGAATTTAATGCATGCATCCAATGACAAACTGACACTGACTCTTGGACCGAGTGGATGTGTAAAAACCGGTCCAAACAAACGTCCCCCCCCCCTCCCCAAAAAAAAATGCTCTTTTCCGATCCCGAGCTCCAGATCGCAAACGCCTCTGTCCTCTGTCAACAACCGCACGAACCCATCTGGCCCCATCAGGTACCCTTCACCGTTGCAAAACAAAATAAACAAACAAAAAACAAGATCTAAAATACCTTTCATCGAATCGTGTTCTTTCCCAGCACGTGCTGAAAGGATGGGAACCCCCCACCACCCGGAACGAACTGCCAATAAATGGACCCGGTTTCGGTGAGCTACTTTCGAATATCCTTTCTTGGTACGCTCGCCCCCTTATCGGGCAGGACCGATCTACCACCGGGCACCGAAAATGGGTGCGTGTAGTTTATATCCTACCAACTCCACCCATCCCCCCACCCCCTTACCCCCTTCCACCTCCCCAAGATGGAGATCTTGCCGCTTGTTGGGGTTCGGCTTTTAATTTTCGGTCCTTGCGTGCGGATCTCCATTCATGATCCCCCGCTCCGGATTCTTCGGGTTCGGTTTTTTTTGGTGTTTGTTTCGAAAAGACGTATCCCTTTAACGTGTGCGTGCAATGGTGACGTGCCGTTTTGCTACATCCCACCGAACCACCGCTTTGGGACGATGTTTGCGAAGGGCCCGTCCTTGGGTACGCTAAGGGGCGCTTGCCTGTGAACGGTGTGGCGTGTGTTAGGTAGTTTTTGTCCCCAATAATATGCTACATGCTACAAAACACCGGTCGGGAAACTCGCCACACGCATACTCACATGGCATTGGTGGTGTTATTTTGTTCTGTTTTTGTTTTTTTCGATTGTCGATTTTCCTACTGCACTTTGTCACTTCACAGCGTGGCAATCCTTTCTCGCGTGTTTCCTTCTACGCTTTCTTCGAAGGGTTTTGGGTTTCCCTTTGTTGCTCCGGATCGCTCAAGAGCTTAATGTCGTGTTCGTGCAAGCTTACCGCGAAGAGTGGCCAGTTATTCAGTTTTTTCGGGGTGTGTACAACGTTCAGCGTTTGAGTATGATTAGTGAGGTTATGTCTCAGCAAGCGGCTAGATGGATCCCGTTAAATTAATTGCATTACCACGCGTGTAAGTGGCGTAACCCGTCCGTTGGCCGCGTTGCAAGTGTTCCGCTTTCTCACACCCACTCTCTCGCGTTCGAGAATCACGCATTCCGTGGTCGATTCATTTCGTAATACGTGAAATGGACGTGTTTGCGTGGTCAAACAGGGATATTAGCACGAGGAAAACTCCGGTCGTGTTGAACACGTTGATATATGGTGGAGATTTGGTGTTTTACCGGATATATCTTTTGAGCAACTAGGCATGGCATGGTTTTCGAGTTTTTACTTTACTTTTAAAATAAATTTTACTATTCATAAATCGGAATTTTGTGTAAGTATGCGAGATTCCATTAGGAAACGCCTAAAGGTATGCAATATTAGTAACACAATGGTTTTCAGTTTAGCGACTGATAATTAAAATACGTGTGATCTTGATCTTGATTATTGATATTTGAACGATCTCTAGAGAGAATAATGACGAGCAGTAACATTGCTTTAGCGGTTTTTGGTTGTCTTATTTTTAGCCTTGAAAGTGCACTTTACATAAAATATCCAACACTCGGTTCCTTACTCGGATACCAACACCAATCCAATACCATCGTGCTCAGCACGATGAAGGATGCTGAGCTTAGTGTCACTATTGGCCCATATTTATGGTTAAATAGCTTATGAGAACAAGAAGTTTTACAAGATTGTTAACAATTCGCACCCAATCACCCATTACTTATCATGGTTTTTGAGATACTGGAGTGATGAAAAAGCACTGATATATTCCTCTTCCGCCTTTCAATTATGCTACTAAATTTAAAAAAAACCAATGTAGTTAGATTATTGTTTTATTATTTAAGTCATACAATTTACGCAATATTACGATAAAATTAAGGATGGCTCTAAATTTATAAAAAATATTATACATTTCAATTTGAATTTATATAGGTACCTTAGGAACGGACCGGACCAATGTCCCATGCGGACCAATCCCCCGTACGCAGGGCTGACTATAGAGCTCCGGTTAATAAAATCACAAGAGACCAGAAATGGCAGCCCCAAATTTCTTGTTGAGGTTGTTCTGCCGAAGAAGAAAAAGAATCATCTGAATTATAGACCGATGAAGGTTATATAGAAAGCCAATGTTTTTTTGCAAAATCTTACAGTATTTCAATACATTTATGCATTTACCAAGTATTTTAAGCACTACAATTCATTGTCGCATTATAATTCGAAGGCGTGGATTAATTTCAAGACCATATTGAGTTCGTATTATAAAATAGATGAACATAAATCATACAATAATCATGGTGGAATTGTTTAACTCTAAAAAATTAGGAGATGAACCTGAAGCGGTTCCGTTGAAATGGATGATCCAGTAGTTCTAGTGTTGGCAATAAAACTACTAAATGTTTTAAACGCTTATTATCGATGATCACTATATAAACAAATATAAAAGAACTGGGTTATGTTTTAATATTTTGTTGACCCGTGCTATAAAGTAGATAAATGAAAACCAAGCTTCATCAACAGTAAAATTGTTATACCCAGTTATATCTATTCCGCTATACGCACTCAAAAAAAGGTTGAAACTTATCCCAAATCTTTATTATTGCGCTAAAAGCCAACATGGAAAGCAATATTCCTATCTAAATAGAAACTATTTAAATTGAACTCATCAATGAAACATGATTCAAATTCTTAAATGTTCTTTCTATTGTTCTACAGCTCTAATCAACATAATAAGTCTGTTACATTGAAACATTGAACAATGAACATTGAAATCATAGTACACAAAAGGTAACTAAAAATTTTACTATTGCATACCTTTAGGCGTTGTGGATTGAATGAGCTATTCACAGCAGTTCATTATCCCACGTTGAAACTATTTAAAAAAAACTATTTTGCTTACAATGTTACGTTAAAAGTTTCATTTAGTTCTAATGAAACTATTTAATCTATGCATGCATCGATAGCTTTAAAAAGACAATACTGCAATCGATACGATATTTTCATACAAGTTTCATTCACAATCTGAAGTTTCAGCCCAAACCAGCTGATCTTGGCTGTGCCGCTGCTGGACTGTAAATTTTAATACATTAACCCAGCTAATATGCCCTCCCATATGACACTATCTGGTCAACGTTTTGTGAGAACAGAGCAACATATTCAAACAAAACGCAAAACCCAATCTAAGCTACCCGCGGTGGCGACCGACAGGTAGAAAAAGATTCCATCCCTGATTTTCTCGCATGGCGCCGTCGGGCCTTCCGCATCGGTAGTTTGCGTGACGTTCCATGCTAAGTAGCGTCCGGGATACGGTCGAAAATTCAGGCAGGAAAACGACAAACGCAAACGAGTGCAAGTTCCCTGCTTTTTGTCCAAACCGCCAAAAGCACTCCCGTATGCTAATGCCGGCTTGGGCACTAGTTTTTTTTTTTTTGTTTTCACCGGGAAGGGTGGCAAAGTAACCGCCGGATTGCGATGATACCCAAAGGGTGCTCGGAGGGGCAGCGGGAAAGGCCCACGGAAAGCTACGTTCAGTTCACTGGCTGAAGTTATTTAATTATGATTTAACTTTAAACGCAGTAGCGGGCCCGTTTTCGATCCACTAATTGCAAACCACACCACCTAAAGCACCGACCTTGTATGGCACGCAACCAACTCGCTGCGCGGGGTTACGGTTTTCCGAGCGTACCGGGCCAAAATAAAACACACAAGAACAGCGCCTAAATGTAGGCAACCGGCGGCCATTCACTGGGTGGACAAATTTGCGTGAAAATATGCTCCATTGGCAGAACGAAGGGCACACGCTTCACGTGACCCCATAAGTGGATTGACCTGCAGGAGGAGAAGGAGCATGGGGGAGGTAAGTGGAGGAAGAGGAGAAGCACAAAATACGACAGATTATGCAGAACTTATTGATCAGATGCAGTTGGGAAAACTTCGCCAAAGCGACCATCTGGGACGAGATTAGACTCATTTAAATGCACTTTAAATCACATTGCTCCAGGAGCAACTGGAGGATCGTACGGATCGAGACAAGGATTAATGCGAGGTGAAAGATATTTTACATTTAATTGGTAATTATAAGCATGAACCATCATCTTTTGGACCCGAACCGAACGTACAACACGGCTGACTTAATAGACGGTGCTCATCGAGTATCGTCGCGGTGCTTAAAAGTCGCTAAGGTTGCATACGGCGTGGGTTTGGATCGCCAACGGAGATACGGAGACAACTTCTTGTGCTGCAAAACGTTAAATTAAATGGCATTCAATGGCCGCATTAAAGCACTTTGGTTGAAATTAATAAAAACCGATGGCTATCACATTCTCGAGCATAATAACTGGAGCATCAGCTCGATACGAAGTGTGACCGAACCGCCACACATCGTTTGGAGTTTGTGTCTAGCCAATAAAGGGACTAGTTTAAAGACGTGTTTAATGTACACTAGAACCTGTGTGCGATGGAGAAAGGCAGAGAGAGAGTTAAAGAGAGAGAGAGACAATAGAAGGTTATGTGAACTAGAGGTCTAAAATATTCGAAAATAATCCTTAATCGATTAAGCATTCGACGCCATCATAACGCCGCTAGATATGGCGTACCTCCGTTTAGGGTTAGGGAGTCTGTGTTTTTTTTCTCCGTTTCAGCTTTCTATTGTTCTGTGTTCCAGGGCACTCAGGACGATGCTGGGAAAATGTTGATTTTAAGCAGGGAAAACAGATCGAACGTTGGCGATAAGCATTCCAGCATACGACCGACTTCTGCTGTTTGTTTGTGCCAAGCAGTGACGACGGTCAGAGGATTTTCCATTCCTGGGTTTCCCCCATCCCCTTTTTTTTGTTCCCACCCCCAACCCAATGCCCAACCAATAGAAGACGGTGATTGTGTCCAGATGCCTTTGGTTTTTATTAAATGAGCAACGGCAAGAGCCAACGCTACGCCATTGCCCATTGCCGAGACTCCATTTTCACTGTGCAGCAAAACAATAGTGGTATCGGGCCGAAGGTTTATAAACTCATTTCCATCCTTGGGAATCCCTTTTTCCATCCATGGGATTGGCAGTCCAACTCGATATGCGCCCGGGCTTTGCACCAATTCGCATGCACGTGGAATAGCGTGTTCGTGTTCGAACACCCCCGAAGGAGGACGGAGGAGGTTGAGTGGGCCGACGGACTGGGCTCTTCATTTTCCAATTCCGGCGCATCCTTGGCGTTGTCGAGACATCCGTGCGTCATATTGGAAACAACGCTTCCCGCAACCGGGAGCGTTTGGTTCACTCCGCTCCGGTTGCGAGTGCAGCCATAATTGGATCCATACATTATGGATAATTATTAAAATCAATAAAAGGCGATGGTAATTGAAAGCGAAAAACCGATACGAGACTGCACCCGGCCGGAGGTTTTTCGGTTGTCGTCCGTTCGATTGCCCCGGTGCGGCGAGATCCTGCCTTTGTGTCGCGTATCGGCGAATAAATTGAGCGAATTGTGCAGCCCTTTTTCCTGCCCGAACGCCGAAGAAATGTTTTGCCTTTGCCGGTTAACGCAAGGGTTGGCAGGGGTTTTTAATGATCTGTTAAACATACTATTTAATCGATCGCTTAATGTGCTATGTGCTTTACATTCAATCACACCAGCTGTGTATTATAATGGGTTTTGCTGTACTACAAATTATGATATCCATTCTGGCAGTACATCGTGCGCACGGAAAAGAAAGTGCACCGTTCAGCTGATGGGCGGTCAAATTGATTATCGATCGGGAGACAGCGACTCCGGCCGGGCGAGTAACAACAACGGGCACACAGTTTCCGTAACATCTCATCAGATCGATTGGACGAGCCGAATCGAAAGCATGCTATTTTCTCTTTTCCTTTTCTTTTGATTTAGCGATAGAAAACAGCAGGCTGTGACATTCGGATATTACCCCTGTCAATGGAGACGCCTGGTGGTCCACGTGTTTCCCACATTTGCAGGGTTCGCTTGGATTTCGCTTTGGCTAATGTATTATTTGCTGTATTTCTTGCTGGTTTACACACTGTTTTTCTATAACAATGGTTGAAATCTTCATGTTATGTTTATTTCTTAAAAAAACACAATATTATTATTTATTTATGCGTTTGTCTGAAATTGCTATACGAACGATTGTTATCATTAAGAGAAGTAAATAAGATAAGATACAAAATAGACTTTGACTAAAGTGTAACTAAAACTAGAAATCTATAAATGAACCTAACCATTGGCAGCTATATAACCGAGAGGAAACAAGAGCATGGGGTTAGAGAGTAGGTCGTAGACGATTACTAGAGGATTGCCAAATAAAGTAGTTGTTTTCTTTACGAATTTGAGCACATTTGATCATATACAGTTGGGTATTTCTATTGGTCCGTCAACAGTGTTGCAGGAATATGTCAAATTTCCTTTGGAACTGTCATTTCCGAGTTGCATGGATGATCAGACAAGCGGATAATCGACGCTCCGCTGTATATCATTCAGTTATAAAATTTATATTTCATAAACCATTTTCAATCTCAATCGATTTCTACAAAACCTTATTATAATTGTTAGTTTAAAGCAGTTCGTGTACAAACACTCAACAAAATTTTGCTCCCAAGTCATGACGTTTTTCCTTTAAGCTACCAATTTTTGTCAGCGCCCAAGAATCTCTGCGGTATCAAATTTTAACTGTGTGTATCATTTCTTACCTCTTCTTTTGCTTCTCAAACTTATCGCACTATAAATTAAATCGATGAAAACCTTTAAAGCTGCAGCTATGTTTATTTCTCATAACCTAAAGCGCTTTAGTAGGTGATGTCAAAACATTTTTCAATTACACTCATGCATCGTCTATTATTGTTGTATGAGTGTAATGTAAAGTTGTATGAGTGAGTGTTGTTATATTATTGAAATTATTATAAAGAAATTGAACAACATTTTTACTTATAGTTACACACTCTTTTCTATTATTTGTAATGCTGCGATGTAATTGTTCTTAATCACGAATTCGTCTTGATTTCCATACAAAGCGACAATTGACAGCTAAGTAACAAATATACGTAACTTAGAGGCAATTGGATAACGTAGAGACAACAATTGATGAGTGCTAACAAATAATTCGTAGCTTAAATTCAATATTTAGAGGCAACGACTGTACAAAAAACAGATTTTTACTTTACATTATTTTATTTTATTTTTCTACCAATAGATGTATTTAATTGCATAGGTGAGATGAGCAATGCAATGAATTTTTACTTATTTCATTTGAGTTTTTTTTTTAAGTTTTTTGCATTTGATAAATTTGACGTAACAACCCTGCAATTGCTTCAAATAGATATTTCTTAAATTTTAGGTATTCTTTGCGTATTTCAAATTACGAGATGATGATGGTGGTTATTGTTAGGAGTAAATCTAACAAGATCAATCAACGGACGTTGTTATTTTTAATAGAAAATGTACATATGGAAACTAAAGAATGGATATATCTAGACGCATTCCTAAACGAAATGGTTTAACTTAAGTTGTACAAATTTGTTATCACTAGAGTAATTCAACATCATTTTTAGTAAAGAATATACTCCTATTTTTTCCGTTAAAAAGAAACATATTTGACCCACCGCAAACCATTCATTACAGTCACGTCACGTGTGCGCTTGATTACTGTTGCCGCTGTGCAGATCTAATACGGCACGGCACAGATACAGATCATTGCAACTGTCATTAGCACACGCACCGCAGTGCTGTGCGCTTGGATATAATTCAATCAACACAGCACAATTTATCCGCATCGGGCGCACATCAGACGCTAACAATAGAAGAATAAATAACCCACACGCGCTTGTTATGGCCAAAATTACCGAGATTTTCCAAGTAAATTGATAAGTCTTTGACCCGGCCACCGCAGGCCAAGCGTTCAGCCGCAGGTGAAAACTTTCTCCCCGAAACCGTCACATTTCGCTGACAGCTTTGGTGAAGTTTGGCGTGTCTGCGTGGACGCCCTGTGAATCCCATCGGGGAAGTTTCAATCGACCGAACCATCCACTTTAATCTTGCCAGCGCACGAATGGACGCGTCCACACAACCACGCGTGTAATAAGTCGCGAAGCCGGCCAATAAATTTTCCACCCATTTAATATTAAAACATTAAACACATCCTTGTCATCCGGCTGGCGGTGCCGCTGCAGGTGGAGAAAATAGGTACAATAATTAATAAGCAACGAGCCATCGAAACAAAAAATGCACCCGAGACGCAAAACACAGCGTAAGTGTCTCTACGTCCATCAATCTCGTCCAGCTCCATACGGCATACGGAAACAGGGAAATTGTTGTTCCGTCGTAGCGTAAACGTTGCGCGACCACAGCACCGCAAAGCTCGGACCGGTGGCGGCAAGTGGCCGTGCCGGCACCGGCAACAGTTACGCTAAAGTGCCCGAACCCCCGGCTCCATTCGCTCGCATCGTATCACTTTTGATGCATAATGAAATTCTGTTTCCGGCGTGTGAGAGGTCGTGTTTTGTTTCTTTTTCCACTCACCGGTCTCACTTCGCCACGTGCAGGTGAGGTAAGGTGAGGTGGTTACTTCCGGCACCACGAGATACAAACCCTGGAGGAGTGGCAGCGAGCGTTCGTTCCATTCCAGTCGACGGTGCGCCGTTCGCTGTCAAGTGACAAATGCTTGGGACGTTGTAGACTGCAGTGGACAATTTAAGACTTACTTCAACCCCGGTGGAACTCCGTTACAACTCGCCGCGCAAAGGACGCTGTCAACCGTTCCGCTGGCCTGTGCAGCACACCGTGTGAGTTTGTAGCGTGATTTCTAACCGTGCGCATGCAGTGCAAGGATGCGCTGCCAAAGCAAACGCCCACGCGTATCAGCGACCATCCCCAGGATACCTTTGTTTGAGATACCAATCTTCCCGCGGAACGAACCAACCACGCCGGTTTCTGCCGGTTTTCGCAATGAATATTAAACGAAGACCCAACGGGCAAATTCCTTCTGCTGATGCAGGTGCACGAGACTATGATGACACGCCCGGCCGTGTCAGTTCTTGATGGGAAGCCGCGAAATGATCAATAGTAACCGTCACTATGTCGGTGATACTTCATTAAAAGACCTCTGTGGACATTTCGGAACCGGAATGTCCGGAGTTTCTGGGGAGAAGGGGTTTGTTGTCGGTGCTGCTGGGTGGTTGGTTTTTCTTTTAACTGCCAGTCGGCTTATGACGTTGACGCCAACCAGGACCAGCATACGGTTGAGGGTGTGATTCCCAAACCCCTCCCACGAGAGACAAAACCATTCTTTATGCACCATTACACCAACGTTACGTTCGTAATGAACCGGTTTGCAAACCGGGCTTTGTAAGGTGTCCCCCCAGCGTACTTCACACACGTGGGACACGGCATTCCACGGCAACCCACGCCCCGGGACCGTCGAAGAATTCCACCACTTTTTTCCCATCATCATAAAACAGTCAACAATCAGGGGGTGCTGAAGGTTTTTTTTTGTTTGCTGCCACCAGCACCCTCAACACCCCGGGTCACGATGCTCCGGGAACTCCGGAACAATCTTTTGCTACTGATTGCTTGCGGGGTTTATTTTGGGTTACATGTTGTTATGATGGTTTCTTTCTCTTTCTCTCTCTCTCTCGCCGTCTCGCTCCGTCGCTCTGTTACTTTTGTCAGACACACGGTACCCATATGTGTTTCCGGCATGTGTTAACAGGTCCACCTGCCGTAATTGTGCGCTTTTATCACCCGCCCAGCAGTGGGATGCGGTGGATTGCAACCCACTCCAACTGCAACTGACGGAGATATAATGCACCAGATTAAATTTCCTGCACTGTGTTTCCGGCACCAATACCGCCCGATTCCGTGTAATACGTGGACCGTATGGGTTTTGCACAACATTCCACCGAAGCCTTTTGTCGCTCCTTTTTTTTGCGGATAAGTGGAACGTCTTCTTTTATTGCTTGCTAGCCACTGGCTCGTTTCGAGTTTTATTAAAATGTGCAACTCAACTGTCCCGGGTGTGATCCGTCCGTTGTCCGTGCTGTCATGTCCGTTGGGTGTATGATAACCGTAGCAAAACCGTTCGGTTATCATATAATTCGCTTACAACGGTGACCTCAAGGCAGCGCGGGACTAAACCAAGCTACCGGTCGGTTTCATTTTATGGTTTTGACATTGTGATTCCATCACGATAGCGGATGTTTGATTTGTTTTTTTGTTCGCTTTTGAGAACCTATTTCATGGGTGACACAACTGCAGATTGTTCTCTTGTGTTAAAACTTGAACAAGGAGTTTTTATGTTTTCTCAATATGCTTCAAAAGTCAACATTCCTGTTCTCCTATTTGTGAAGTCACCTAAACATTTCGATTTGCAGTAATTTTGTTACATCAATTGTCTAGTTTAATCTTATCCTAGAATTCAACTATTCTTTCTTGCAAGTTTCCCAAAAAGCAGACTCTTAAATGATTCCATTTGGTGTTGTGCTGAACTAATCTTTTGAGAAGAGTAGTCTTCAGCGAAGAATGATGAAAATTAGGAATTTACTCACAAAAGATTCATGATTCATTCCTTAGAGTAGTATCAAGCCTTTTGGAGGCCCTAATCAAGATGGAAGTTTGAAACCCAATGACGAGAGAAGAGTCCTAAGAGGAACAGCTTCTTGGAAAATATCAATCTCGGATGTTAGAGGGTTATTGCAACTTTTGAAAAGAGATTTATATTAATACATTCAGTTCAAATATCCATCCAGTTTAATGATTCTGAATCAGATTTGACCAACACTGATTCCATCGTATCTGTTGAAATTGTTTCGAACTATTAAGAAAAGTCTACACCAGGAGTAGATTTAGGTACAAGATATGTACAATGAAACAAATGTACAGTAGAATGCCAACATAAATGTAAGATGCGAGCAGATTATTTCAATTTAAACGTGGTTGTGCCATTGTTTGAAGTGAATTAAGTATATATTTTTGTATGAAGTTGACTTATGTGACTCTATTAAGTGTAACGGTATTCGGCTTCACGAGCTTCCTTATTATGATAAGATAGTAATTTATGTGTTAAATATAAAAATTGTATGACTAACAAAGTTTGGGATACGCGCTCCATGAAATGTACATTCGAGGACAAGATCAATTCTCAAGATCAAGTCCTTCAAACGTTTTCCGTTTCCGGAAGGTAGAACTCGAACACGACACGATGTGTGTGACCAGTCTGTGGAACTGGTCATATGCAGGGAACAGACCCAAAAAATGGTGTACCATTACCCAATCAATGATACACGGCAGACCTCTTCAACGGACATTGGGGGTTGAGGATATGGGAATTGAATTGTTGAAAATGTATGGAATTCGACGAGTGCCCTAAAAAGATGCTTACTCTGACCTTGTTGAGGAATGATTTAATGAAGTTAATAACATCATCATCGTTATTCAAATATTCAATGCACAATATTGTTCATCAACACATTTGAAAGAGCAAACTAGCGAAGTCTCTGAAAAGAATGTCCTCTTGGAGTTCACTCCCGCGTTTGTCTAATTTCTAGCCCCTTTTGCGCTTTGCTCGGCTTTGCATTGACATTTTGTTTGTAACAGTATGACTGAAGTCAAGTGAATGAAGGCCTGCGGAGATCAGAAAGAAAAGCACTCATTTGTCACGATTAAACAGAACTAAAATGCCAAGAACGATGTGGTCCTTTGGATTGACCTAACCTTACTTAATTGTGTCAAAAAGATTATCGAAGAGATTGCAAAACATCAAAAAATTATCAAAAATCATCAACCTTCCCAATGTCTCCCAGATGCTCACATGCTGAGCTAATAGAACGTTTATAATTGAAGTTCAGTTGGAAGATATAAACCAATTATTTCGAAATCTATTCGAATTTGATTGTGGTTAAACTACACTGAACAGCGGAAGGACAAGCCGACAATCAGCTTAAACACAGCTTTTCACGCTAATATATTGACGGTACAGATATAAATGTTTAAGTGAATGTTCTTAAAGTTTTATCTTTAGGATGCATATCCAAGCAGGAACAAACATATTTTACATAACATATAAAATTTTGTGTTATTTAGTTCAATGGAGGCGCCTAGTGGTTTACGGTTATGAACCACCGCAATATAGGATCGAACTGAAACTTTTCTCTTACACGTATAATTTCCCTTTTCACTACTGATAAATGAAAGATATGATTTTAAGAAATGATTTTTGAGACTTTAAAAATTTTTTGATAACACATTTCATTTTTGCTATGATCTATATTCATTGAACACATCTTTTGTAAAATCACAGCTATCCACCAACAAAAGCATCTTTGGTTACTACGACTAATAAACATTTATTACGGTTAATTCTTTCACTCACACCACAAGCCGACCAGTTGAATCTTCCTTGCTACAGCCCACGTAACTTGACTTTTGGCATTTTAGCTTGTATCGTAAGTTTTGCCGATTTATTGAGACCGGAGGGTGGGACCAGAAAACTTCGTTATGCAAATTAACAAATTCATTTTCTTCTAGGTTTGTTTGTCTTCTGCTTCCTGCTATCCTATCAACAATAGAAACTTTTTAAAATTGCAATGGAGACTTTCTCAAGTAAACATCTTTCGTGTAATACAGTAGATAACATAGGTTTCCCTAAATTTGCTGCCTTTTTATTCATAGCTTACAAATATTGCAGTACTTACTAAGCAGTCTTAATAATTTGATCTTTGTGCATATATTGCACAAATGAATTCTCTGTTTGATTCGCCCATTCGCTAGCAGATACACAATAATTACTAATTACATTAAAATTTACGCACATTTCAACTGACAATGAAAATCTCCGCTCCGGATTGGGTTCACCCGGCTGGAAATGTTTCATCCACGGCTATGGTTTCTACGATTGCGCCAATTTCGAAACTTTAGCCAGAAGTCAAAGCACACGAACGCCTACCGAAGTCTAATAGCGGTGCGGAATTAAATTAAAAATTCAAAACACTGCTCCCGTCGGCTGCCGTGGTTGGAATTTAACGAGACAACGTGAGGGGAAACAATACTCAGGGCATTGCCACCGTGCTGCAGTGACACAGTAAGACTAAACGCAAATGTGTACGGTTGTGTGCGTGAGTTTGGTGTCAATAAATTTAATGATTTGCCCTTCTGCAACCTTCCCAATTATTATCTCAATAACAGAGAGAGAGAGAGAGAGAGAGAGAGAGAGAGAGAGAGAGAGAGAGAGAGAGAGAGAGAGAGAGAGAGATAATAAGAAAGAATGCAACCGCGAGTTGGCAATTTCTTACGCCGCCTTTCGCTCATTTCGTAAAAGTGTCATAAATGTCCGCAAATGTCCATTCAATCACGGCCCCCTCCTGCAAACAAAACAAAAGAACAACGCGAAAGTTATTTCAACCGCGAAGGAAAAAGATTCTTCCCGTCTTTTGCCAAATAAAAATCGAAACAAAAATAAAAAAGAAAAAGAGAGACACAGAGAGAAGAAAATAAAAACAAAACTCCATTCCCCACCGACGTTGAGCAAATAAAAATCCCAGCCTCAAATCTCCACCACCAGAAGCTCCCCGCCGAACAGTCCGACCGGAGCGAATGCAACGACCCGGAACGAAACGGAGGTAATGGTATCCCGCCCAATCGCACACCGGAATGAATCAATTTTTATGACAAACTTTAAAAATGTCCTCACCGCATAAAATAACAAAAAAAAACCGCACACAAAACGGTTGATATACGGATGGCGCGGAACAGTGGACTTGCGTTCCAAAGCGTTCCAAGAAATAGGTGGAAATGGTCGGTGTGTTTCGTTTTTCCACTTTTTTTTTCTCTCGTTGGGCCATTTCCTCGCTGGGGTTGAGCTTTCACGCCCATTTTAATGCGACACAATCACGGCCGATTCGTTCGCCTGTCGGTCGTTTTCCCGGTGGCAGTGGTCAAATGCGAGGCTGAGCCACCCTGCAAAAGCCCGACCGTCTTCGCAAAGGTGTGACCGGAAGCTTGGCAATTCGATGGGCCATTCCGGCAGGCGAAACGGAAGCACAGCCTCCACTCTCCAAATAACAACTTCCTCCGCAATAAATCTCAATAAAAATCCACTAACTTATTCATGTTGCGGTCATGCCGGTACCGATGTTGTTGTTGCTGGTGGCTGGATGGTGATGGGTTTTGGGTTCGTTTTGTTTTGAGATGCTGTTTTATACTTCCTTCGAGCAGCTTAACGTTGTCATGTTGTCGAATTTGCTCGTCCCGCTGGTGGCGTCCTTTCGGGAGCGATTAAACGGGCGCGGTGCTGGGTTTTCTTGCAGCCAAGTTTGAGAACTTCAAACCGTCCGCTGGAAATTCGGATGGGTTGGTGGCGTTGGAAGTGGTATCGGCCTCTGCAGTACGTAAATGAGATTGTGAGGATTGATACTTGCTAGCTGGGTGGGGAATAGAACTTTTCGTGCGTCCCATTTACGGTGGCCTCATACTTACCACCCTACCAGTTGACAGTGTATTAGTAATTGCTAATGTATGAAACAAAAAAAAAACAATCGTTGATTAGTTTTCAAAACGAAAGTGGTTCAATTAAAAGCATCCTTATCAAACTAGTTTACCATATGGATTAAAACATCTTCGTTAGCCAAACGCGATCGACCCTGGAGGATAACTCCCTGGTATGGTGTCCCTATGTCGATTATGTCAATTGAAGCTATTCAACAATAAACGGATATGCGTTAGGAAAATTACGTTGGATTGATTGAAATTAACTACCATCCCCAACCCTGCCCCGAGAATTCTTTCTCCTGTTTCTTCTTTAGATTGCAACCTCTAGGTATCAAAAGACCTAAATAAATGAGACAACTACATGTCCGTTCAGTTATTGGTTCGATTAATAAGTATTAGTATGAGTCTTATAAGTTAAGAATAAAATAATTTTTCTCATAAGTAAGTAAATAATTAAATAAATAAATAAATAAATACAGCAGAGCACCAATTAACCATTTGATTATCCAAACCGCTAAAAAATTAGAGTACCAAGGGAAGTATAACATATTCCCTGCAATAACTAAACGTCAATGTGAATGAAAGAAGAATTTAAAAGATTCTATTGTATAAGAAAGAATAAGCTCGAAATCGAATAAAAAGCAAATATTGCAAATATGTCTTTTACAGCAATATAACACAAAGGAAATATAGATTGTACGCTAAAAAAAAGCCAATCCCCGTACGCTAATATTTATGAGAAACTGAAGATTTATTGAGCTGAGCTTAGAAAATAAAAATACATTTATGAAAACGAAACAGCTCGTCCTAAAACAACTCAGCATGAACAGACTATTTCTTTTCTTTTCGAATACAACACGGATACAATGAGTAGCTTTTACTCATTTTTGCCTAAAAGTATGCAATTCGCAGCAACATTATACATTTATGAACCAAATATACATTATACATTAATGAACCAAATACAGTATGCTCTTGCTATTTGATATTCAACATATAAATGAAAAATATTCAAAATCCATCAAATGATATTAATTGCAATTAACTAAAGACAAAAATTATTGATAATTACTCTTTCAAGTGAATATTGGATAAAACATTTCACATTTCATATTGCAATCAATTAAAGATGCTTGATTAATGCGTACAGATTCTTTTAACATCTTGCCTGATTTTATAAATTTTTAACACTCATGAACTTTAAATTATATAATGCATGGACAACTAAACAAAAGAAGAACTAAATTCCGAAGAAGAAAATTCCGAAACATACCATTCCGTGTAAAAATGAATTAAGAGATTTTACAAAATTACCTTTAAAGAAACCACCAAAAGAGCACCAAACCTATCACTCAACTGTCAGCTAACGATTGGCAGTGCCTACTGCGTCTAACGCTCGATTGCTGCCTACAAATACTATGCACACCATCCTTTTTGCCCGATTATCCACGGGTGAACGTTGCACCAACGATGGCGTATAATTTATTCGCTTGTTTTGCGACCGTCGCCATTCCATCGTTTTGCTCCATAAACCGTGCCTGTAGGATAAATAATTTTTCCAATGCACATTATACCACCGCAGCTACCGTGTCTTGCCTTCTTGGCAGACAAACGCAAACAAATGCAACAACAACCAACAAAAAACAACAACACGGGACGGGTTTCGTGTCATCTTTAAATCTTTGCAATCTTCGCAGCTGAACGGGCGCTGAACGGTGCATTGCAGCAAAAAACATTAGCCCCAGCTGCAACCGACAGTGTGAGAGTGAGGCGGCAAAAAGCCAAAAGAAAACAAGAAGAAGCCGCAACAACGCAAAAAAAAAACTTTACGCCTTCGTCTCTAAACAGCGGCTACGGAAATCGTTGATTATTGTTAGAACCAAATTTTTGGGACCGCTTTTGTGGGGGTTCTTTTGGGCAAAAATGAGACATAGAGCTAGAATCGCCACCACCGTCACCGACTCAGGACAGTTATGCTTGATGTGTTTTTATGCAGCTGTGTTTCCCCCCTCCCCTTTGGCCCATCGCTATGTTCCTCCTCGTTGCGAACAAATAAACCCAAAAATCCTTGCCGGCGAAACGAAAACAGCCACGAGTCATTGGACGCCAGTGCACATCGACTGCACTGACCTGATCGTAGCAGAAAGCCGGTTCAGATTTCGCCACTGGTGAAAAGCGATCTACAGCAATACCGAGCATGGAAGAAATTGGGACCACTCGAAAGCAATAAGAAACACGGTTTAGATACGGGTTCGGTGGCATTCGAAGCTTGGGGCAGTCTGCAGTCAAATGAGCGACATCGGCTATAATGTTTTTCTTTCCACACGTTGCAGCCCGGCTACGGGCTGAACCGTTTGCTGGTTCGTGCAGCATCGCTGGTGGAAAGAAACGAGTTGCACAATATGCCCAGTGTACGAAGGAAAACATTAAAGCCGATAGCGAAACGCAGAGCAGATCTGAGTGAGACAAATTTGTGTTGCAGATTTGCAGTTTGAAATCACGAAGAAACCTATAAAACTCACATTTACCCCAAAAGTATGCAATCCACGGTACAAACTGAGGCTATTAAAAATATAGCATTAGGCTAACTGTTATTTTGCCCAAAACTATGCAACATATGTAACAAATTTAGCTGGCTACAAGCTAAAATCATACAATACAAATTCAGCCCAAAGGTATGCAATGCATGTAACAATTTAGCTCTATAAAATGTAAAACACGTATAATCCAAACTCAGCCTAAAAGTATGCCATCAATGTGACAAAGTGTACGAACTGAAAATTATTTGTTATCTTAAAACTCTTTCCCAATGAAATCTTTTTACAAATTAATGAATTAATAACGTAAAATATAAAAAACGTAAAATAAAATTATAAAAAAAGGAAAACCTCTCTATCATTTTTTTTACCTTTAGTTTAGTCAAGTACAAGTGACCAAGAGAACAACACACTTACGCGATATTGTCTAAAAATGAAAGTATTTATTAGAATGGCTTTCAATTTTCCTCCTTTTACAAAGCAGCAATCGCAACCAGCACAGTATGTGTGCCCCCTTTGTACGTTGGTTTTTACTTGGCCAGTAGCCACCGATGCTTATACGACACGAAAGCATTCAATTCAAGAACCAACACGAACCAGCACGACAATAAGGACGATTGGACACAAGTGGAGAGAAAAAAAGCAATTCGATTTGTGACGATGGAAGCGTGTTCCAGCAGGGAACCACTTCACTGCATTCCCTTGCCAACCATCAACTGGGACTCCATCCCATCCCAGCAGCACGTGCAGCAATGCAATCGATTCGCAATGCTGAAAATGCACTCTCGTAACACACCTAAACCGTGACACACACGCACACATTGGGTGCAAAGAGTGGCAACATTAAACAGCATGGTGGTCACGCTTAGTGTACCCGATTTTCTGGTTTAGATACTGAATCGCACAGTTTTTATCACCCGCTTCTGTATATAGCGTCTCATTAAGTGTATTATTTCATTTCTGATAGTATACGGCCGTGCCCTACACTATTGGACATGTGTGTAAGTATACTAAAATTCGGGTTTGACGAATTTATTCACGAATTTAGATTAACTTTTGTTTTATTAAATTTAATATTAATTTTATCAAACAAGAATTGTTGCATAAATTTCATACTGTTGCGCTAAATTCGGGTTTAACTGATTGTTTATTTTAGTAAGTTGAATTTGCCACTCCAAATGCATACTTTCAGGCTGATGTTGTTTCTAGATTCGAACAAATTTTGTCATACCAATTGGATACTTTTGGGCAGACAAAGAGTTATATTATTTAAAGTAGTAAGTTATCTAACATGTTTTGCATACTCTTTGGAGGAGTCTTATTTTATTCGCTAATCTAGTATTTTTTTTATTTTAGAGTCTTTTTTTTGTTGTCTCTTGTCTATTGTCTCCTCTTCAACTTCCTTCCTTATTTCTTTTCATCTTTCTTCTCATTTTCTTTCTTTCCGTTGCTTATTATTATTATTATTATTATTATTATTATTATTATTATTATTATTATTGTTATTATTGTTATTATTGTTAGTATGATGATTTTACTGTCCTTTTCATCTTGTTTTCTAATAAATGTTTTTTTTATTCTCCTTCTTTTCTTTCTTGTTTTCTTGATTTTAGTTTCTGTTTTAAAATTACGCATTAAATTGTTATTTATAAGAGGTTATACGCTATGTTAAGATTCTGTACAAACAACAAATAAACAACAAATAAATAGGAAAAGTATAACACGAATCACAAGTTCAATTACTTTCAAACTCATCCAGTTGCAAGCGTTTATCAATCTAAAGTTATAACCGACCGTGTAGTATTTTTATAGTGCCAGCCACTATTATGATTTATACATATCCATCATACCTCCTGCTGCCTGGCCAATCCCTTCGTCAGACGGTCCCCTAGCAACCAACCAATACCAGACGGTACGCAAAACACGTGTGTCACGTGTGATTATCGCTTCATTAAGAATGCTACTTAATTATCAACATTTATCCGAATATCATTAATTAATTAACTATTTATAAACATGACCCTAGACGGCCTGCCTTTCACTGGCCATTTCTTTATTATTATTATTATTATTTTCGCTACTCACTACAAAAACCGTACACGAATGTTGCGCAACACCCTCACCCTTGCATTGGGCCGCAACGGTTTCGGAAATAAAGCGTAAAATTTGCCACTCGTGACACCTCTACCCGTGGGATTCATTTTTTGGGAACTGCCCTTTCCCTACCCCTACGGGCACACACGCACACCACACAACACTATCGCCCACTTTACGCCATCATTTGCGGCAAGCTATGGCTACGGACTGGAGGTCGCTTTTTTGTTGTGCGTCCCTTTTTTTCACACCAAAAATGATGGATATTTCCAGCTGAGAATTTACGATTTAACGAGAAGAAACAATTTGTGGGTGGTGTGGGACGGTCGTACGGATGGTAGCGGCAGAAGGTAAGTGTGTTGTCAAAATTATCATTATTGGCATTATTATTATTAATAACGTTACCCGCGCGTCCCGCCTTATACCGCCGCTGCTGCGCAATGTTTAAAAGGATCACGCGAATGAATGCGCTTTTGCTTGTCTGTTTCCGATGGGGCATGGGGCTTGTGTTTTCGCTCCCTCTCTCCCCCCTCTTAGAAGAGGGCACCCTTTAACCGGTACAGAAAGAGCAGATAAGGTCGTATAATTATAATACAAGCAAATGGAAACGGGACCGTTTCGCGCCACGATCCGGGTACCCGGGGTCAGGAAATCGACTGTGAAAAGCATGAACCAGCTTCCGCCACCGCCCAAAATGGCGGTGTACCGAAAGGGCTTTGACGCTGAAACGAGGTGAGCAAGCGGAAGGGATACATTCCATACGGTGACAACAAATGGCAAACGATAATAACGATTAATAATTTGCACCACGCAACCGGCTCGGGTACGCCGAGGCGGACAGCAAGCAGCCCGTTAGTGTGCATAAATGCATGTGCATCGGGAGTGAAACTGTAGCGAAATGCAGTTGCCCGAACAGCAAACGGCTGTTAAAACGGTGCTTAAGTATTCTTCTGTGGGTCGGAGCAGAGATTTATCGGGAAGTTACTTACTGCACAGCAAAAGCAGCAATCACACTTCTACGGAGATGATCGAAATGCAATAAAATGGTTGCAAATTCCGCAAATTGTTTGTATTTTCAACGAACTCGTGTATTAAAATCATTTATTTGCAATTGAAATTGCTTCAACGTGATCGTCATCTTTGAAAGAATTAATCTTTCTATGCGTTTTAACGGAGCTATCAGCTTTAGGAATGTCTGGGGTCAATATAATGAAATCATAACCTTGCTGTTAAAAAAATGCAACACCTTCAATGCTGAAATGCGTTTTTCTCAAAGCTAAATTCTGCAAGTCGCTTCCCAAAATTAATCTAAAATCTCAGAACCAATTGGCGTGGAAACTTCAAGCGAGGTTCAGAAAATTGAATTGAACAGACGGTAGAATGTTGTTCTTGACAACATGGTTGCTAGGGATACTATTACTAGCAGCAGTGTTGCCAGCAACATTATTCGACGATTGTTCAATAGTTCTGCCGAGTGTGTCAACGCCATCCTCTGTACAATTCAGAAGGATGGCGTTCTCACAGAAAGGACGATTTATATGCTCGAACAATACAACATCTCGCTGAACTTGAACCTTCAACCTACCGCTTGAAAGGGCCATCTGCGACTTGGAGGTCGAAACTTCGGAGACCATCTTCTACATAATCCAGATCCAGATATATGCTTCTATCTAATCCAGATTCGCAAATACGCTGATGAAATAGACTTTATTCGTTTACATCTCTTTCTTTCTCTCTTTAAGTAGTGGATCACTTTTACGTAAATAAATCACTCAGCCAATACATGAAGTAGCTGTTTTTTATTTCATTATGAAATTCATTTTTTCCTTCTTCTGAGTGTACATCTACCTGTCAAAGTATTGGATACACGATCTGCCGATCACTATTCTCACAATCCAGTTGAGATCACTATCACAAACTGAAGACATTGCAGAATATGCCAAAAAAAGTTATCAATACTAATACGCATATTTAACTATAGAAAGAAACCAAGCAAAAATAATAATGTTGTACTATAGTTTTCTTAAATTACTCCAAAATAAGTAAAGGAAACTAAATAATTTAAACAGGTTGCCGTCTTTTCTTTAGCTGCTGAAGTTTTACATCGATGGAGGCGCCCAGTACTTGATTGAACTGAAACCCAATTTTGAAATATTCTGAAAGGTGTACAATGTACTAATAATAATGTTGGACTATAGTTTTCTTAAATTATTCCAAAATAAGTATAGGAAACTAAATAATTTAAACAGGTTGCCGTCTTTTCTTCAGCCGCTGAAGTTTTACATCGATGGAGGCGCCCAGTACTTGATTGAACTGAAAACCAATTTTGAAATATTCTGAAAAGTGTACAATGTACTAATACAACCATAAAGTAATTACCAATATGGTTTGTTTTCAAATGGTACTGCATGCACATCAAACTCCACGATTGCAAAGGGACAGTAAATAAAATAGAAAAAATGAGGTTGACCAGGCAGAAACGAAAACTTCAAATTTTTATATAAAAAAAACGAGAAAAATAGTAGATTGTGAAATACATTACTAACATTGCACATGGATTGTAGGCTGCGCAAAATATATTTTTCTACAATATATCCATGGGATTATCACAGTGGAATCCATGAGTGGAATCTTGCCTCTCATTGGAAATCACAATTCATCCGCCATTGCCTTTATAAAATCTCATCAAATTTCAAAATCCTCCAGTAAACTAGATCAAATGCCGACACAAATGCAT